>NC_140016.1:20851765-20935360 GCF_964263955.1 Coregonus lavaretus
GTACATAGTCAAAGCTTTCCTTAAATTTGGGTCAGTCACAGTGGTCAGGTATTCTGCCACTGTGTACTCTCTGTTTAGGGCCAAACAGCATTCTAGTTTGCTCTGTTTTTTTGTTTGTTCTTTCCAATGTGTCAAGTAATTCTCTTTTTGTTTTCTCATGATTTGGTTGGGTCTAATTGTGTTGTTGTTGTTGTTGTTGTCCTGGGGCTGTGTGGGGTCTGTTTGTGTTTGTGAACATAGGCCCAGGACAAGCTTACTTAGGGGACTCTTCTCCAAGTTCATCTCTCTGTAGGTGATGGCTTTGTTATGGAAGGTTTGGGAATCGCTTCCTTTTAAGTGGTTATAGAATTTAACGGCTCTTTTCTGGATTTTGATAATTAGCGGGTATTGGCCTAATTCTGCTCTGCATGCATTATTTGGTGTTTTACGTTGTACACGGAGGATGTTTTTGCAGAATTCTGCATGCAGAGTCTCAATTTGGTGTTTGTCCCATTTTGTGAATTCTTGGTTGGTGAGCGGACCCCAGACCTCAGAACCATAAAGGGCAATGGGTTCTATAACTGATTCAAGTATTTTTAGCCAGATCCTAATTGGTATGTCAAATTTTATGTTCCTTTTGATGGCATAGAAGGCCCTTCTTGCCTTGTCTCTCAGATCGTTCACAGCTTTGTGGAAGTTACCTGTGGCGCTGATGTTTAGGCCGAGGTATGTATAGTTTTTTGTGTGCTCTAGGGCAACGGTGTCTAGATGGAATTTGTATTTGTGGTCCTGGCAACTGGACCTTTTTTGGAACACCATTATTTTTGTCTTACTGAGATTTACTGTCAGGGCCCAGGTCTGACAGAATCTGTGCAGAAGATCTAGGTGCTGCTGTAGGCCCTCCTTGGTTGGTGACGGAAGCACCAGTGTTTTCCGGGACATGCATGGGCAGGGTGTAGTAGTGTACATCGACGACATCCTAGTGTACTCTTCTACACGAGCCGAGCATGTAGCCCTGGTGCGCCGAGTGTTGAGAAGACTGTTGGAGCATGACTTGTATGTCAAGGCAGAGAAATGCCTGTTCTTCCAGGAGTCCGTCTCCTTTTTGGGTTATCGGTTGTCTGCGTCTGGTGTGGAGATAGAGGTAGACCGTGTATCGGCCGTGCGTAATTGGCAAACTCCAACCACTGTAAAAGAGGTGCAGCAGTTCTTGGGTTTTGCTAATTACTACCGGAGGTTTATTCAGGGTTTTGGACAAGTTGCAGCTCCCATTACGTCCCTGCTAAAGGGGGGTCCGGTTCGTTTGCAGTGGTCGGCTGAGGCGGACAGGGCATTTGTCAAACTGAAGAACCTGTTCACCTCGGCCCCGGTGCTGGCGCATCCGGATCCCTCTTTACCATTCCAAGTAGAGGTAGACGCGTCCGAGACCGGTATTGGGGCAGTCCTGTCACAACGGTCCGGCACGTCACCTAAACTCCGCCCCTGTGCATTCTACTCCAAGAAGCTCAGCTCGGCGGAGCGCAACTATGACGTTGGGGACAGGGAGCTGTTAGCCGTAGTCCAGGCCCTAAAGGTGTGGAGGCATTGGCTTGAGGGGGCTCAACACCCTTTCCTCATTCTGACTGATCACCGTAACCTGGAGTACATCCGGGCAGCTAGGAGATTGAACCCTCGTCAGGCTAGGTGGAACATGTTCCTAACCCGGTTTGTTTTTAAGATCACATACATCCCAGGGTCCCAGAATGGTAAGGCAGACGCCCTATCCCGGCGGTATGACACAGAGGAGAGGTCCAACGAGCGTACCTCCATACTGCCGGAGTCTTGTTTGGTGGCTCCGGTGGTATGGGAGGTCGATGCGGAAATCGAGCGGGCACTGCGTACCGACCCTACTCCCCCCGAGTGTCCTGTGGGGCGGACGTACGTTCCGCTCGAGGTTCGGGATCGTCTTATTTATTGGGCTCATACATCACCCTCCTCTGGACATCCAGGTATTGGCCGGACCGTGCACTGTCTTAGCATGAAATACTGGTGGCCAACGTTAGCTAAGGATGTGAGGGTTTATGTCTCCTCCTGCTCGGTGTGTGCCCAGTGTAAGGCGCCTAGACATTTGCCCAGGGGTAAGTTACATCCCCTGCCCGTTCCACAACGACCATGGTCCCACCTATCGGTGGACTTTGTAACCGACCTACCCCCCTCCCAGGGGAATACCACCATTTTGGTCGTTGTGGATCGGTTTTCCAAGGCCTGTCGTCTCCTTCCAATGCCGGGTCTCCCTACTGCCCTACAAACCGCTGAGGCCCTATTTACCCATGTGTTCCGGCACTATGGGGTCCCCGAGGATATTGTGTCTGACCGAGGTCCCCAGTTCACCTCCAGAGTTTGGGGGGCATTCATGGAACGATTGGGGGTCTCGGTAAGCCTTACCTCGGGGTACCACCCAGAGAGCAATGGGCAGGTGGAACGTGTCAACCAGGATGTGGGTAGGTTTTTGAGGTCCTATTGCCGGGACCGGCCGGAGGAGTGGTCTAGGTTCATCCCCTGGAGCAATACAGAGATGGCCCAGAACTCTCTCCGCCACTCCTCCACCAATTTAACACCTTTCCAGTGTGTTTTAGGTTATCAGCCGGTCCTGGCACCATGGCACGAGAGCCAGATCGAGGCCCCTGTGGTGGACGAGTGGATTCGGCGCTCTGAGGAGACGTGGGACGCTGCCCATGTCCATCTGCAGCGTGCCATCCGTCAACAAAAGGCGAGCGCCGATCGCCACCGCAGTGAGGGACCGGTGTACGCACCGGGAGATCGAGTCTGGCTCTCGACTCGAAACCTGCCCCTCCGCCTGCCCTGCCGGAAGCTGGGTCGGCGATTTGTGGGGCCCTTCAAAGTCCTGAGAAGGTTGAACAAGGTGTGTTACAGGTTACAACTGCCTATAGAGTACAAAAATATTAACCCCTCGTTCCATGTGTCTCTTCTCAGGCCGGTGGTAGCTGGCCCACTCCAAGAAGATGAGATAGGAGAGACCCCTCCGCCCCTTTGGACATCGAGGGGGCCCCGGCGTACAGGGTCCGGACCATCTTGGACTCGAGGCGCCGGATGAGTGGTCTCCAGTATCTCGTGGAGTGGGAGGGGTACGGTCCGGAGGAACGGTGCTGGGTGCCCAGGAGGGACATCCTCGATCCATCCCTCCTGACTGAGTTCCACCGTGGGCATCCCACGCGCCCGGGTCCGCATCCTCCTGGCCGTCCCCGAGGCCGGGGTCGGCGCACGGCTGGAGCCGCGCGTCAAGGGGGGGGTACTGTCACGGATTCTGCCGAGACTGCTCCTCCTCCTGGTTCGGGCAGGCTTCGGCGTTCGCCGTCCCCGGAGTACTAGCTGCCACCGCTCTATGTTTCGTAGTGTGATTGCTTTTGTCTGTCTTTTACACCTGTGTCCATTTGTGTGTTGATTACTGGTCTTATAAGTTCCTTGTTTTGCATTAGTCTGATTGTGTGTTGTTATTTTCTGCCTGTCGTGCAGAGCTGCGTGTCTGCACTCTGTCTTTGTTTGGGATTTTTGTTTACGCGTGTTTGCGTAATTGCCTCGCCTCCGTCTGTTTTCGAGGTCGTGTTTTGTTTGTTGCTCTTTGGACTATTAAAGTATTTTGGACGTATCCTCTGTGTCCTGCGCCTGACTCCTCCACCACATCCACATCGGAACTACTGACAACCAGATCATCAGCAAACAGAAGACATTTGACTTCAGATTCTAGTAGGGTGAGGCCGGGTGCTGCAGACTGTTCTAGTGCCCTCGCCAATTCATTGATATATATGTTGAAGAGGGTGGGGCTTAAACTGCATCCCTGTCTCATCCCACGGCCCTGTGGAAAGAAATGTGTGTGTTTTTTGCCAATTTTAACCGCACACTTGTTGTTTGTGTACATGGATTTTATAATGTCGTATGTTTTTCCCCCAACCCCACTTTCCATCAATTTGTATAGCAGACCCTCATGCCAAATTGAGTCAAAAGCTTTTTTGAAATCAACAAAGCATGAGAAGACTTTGCCTTTGTTTTGGTTTGTTTGTTTGTCAATTAGGGTGTGCAGGGTGAATACGTGGTCTGTCGTACGGTAATTTGGTAAAAAGCCAATTTGACATTTGCTCAGTACATTGTTTTCACTGAGGAAATGAACTAGTCTGCTGTTAATGATAATGCAGAGGATTTTCCCAAGGTTGCTGTTGACGCATATCCCACGGTAGTTATTGGGGTCAAATTTGTCTCCACTTTTGTGGATTGGGGTGATCAGTCCTTGGTTCCAAATATTGGGGAAGATGCCAGAGCTAAGGATGATGTTAAAGAGTTTAAGTATAGCTAATTTAAATTTGTGGTCTGTATATTTTATCATTTCATTGAGGATACCATCAACACCACAGGACTTTTTGGGTTGGAGGGTTTGTATTTTGTCCTGTAGTTCATTCAATGTAATTGGAGAATCCAGTGGGTTCTGGTAGACTTTAATAGTTGATTCTAAGATTTGCATTTGATCATGTATATTTTTTTGCTGTTTGTTCTCTGTTATAGGGCCAAAAAGATTGGAGAAGTGGTTTACCCATACATCTCCGTTTTGGATAGATAGCTCTTCGTGTTGTTGTTTGTTTAGTGTTTTCCAATTTTCCCAGAAGTGGTTAGAGTCTATGGATTCTTCAATTACATTGAGCTGATTTCTGACATGCTGTTCCTTCTTTTTCCGTAGTGTATTTCTGTATTGTTTTAGTGATTCACCATAGTGAAGGCGTAGGCTCAGGTTTTCTGGGTCTCTATGTTTTTGGTTGGATAGGTTTCTCAATTTCTTTCTTAGGTTTTTGCATTCTTCATCAAACCAGTTATCACTGTTATTACTTTTCTTTGGTTTTCTGTTAGAGATTTTTAGATTTGATAGGGAAGCTGAGAGGTGAAATATACTGTTTAGGTTTTCTACTGCCAAGTTTACACCTTCACTATTACAGTGGAACGTTTTGTCCAGGAAGTTGTCTAGAATGGATTGAATTTGTTGTTTCCTAATAGTTTTTTGGTAGGTTTCAACACTACTTTCCTTCCATCTATAGCATTTCTTAATATTATTCAGTTCCTTTGGCTTTGATGCCTCATGATTGAGTATTGCCCTGTTCAAGTAGACTGTGATTTTGCTGTGGTCTGATAGGGGTGTCAGTGGGCTGACTGTGAACGCTCTGAGAGACTCTGGGTTGAGGTCAGTGATAAAATAGTCTACAGTACTACTGCCAAGAGATGAGCTATAGGTGTACCTACCATAGGAGTCCCCTCGAAGCCTACCATTGACTATGTACATACCCAGTGTGCGACAGAGCTGCAGGAGTCGTGACCCGTTTTTGTTGGTTATGTTGTCGTAGTTGTGCCTAGGGGGGCATATGGGGGAGGGAATGCTGTCACCTCCAGGTAGGTGTTTGTCCCCCTGTGTTCTGAGGGTGTCAGGTTCTTGTCCAGTTCTGGCATTTAGGTCGCCACAGACTAGTACATGTCCCTGGGTCTGGAAATGATTGATTTCCCCCTCCAGGATGGAGAAACTGTCTTCATTAAAGTATGGGGATTCTAGTGGGGGGATATAGGTAGCACACAGGAGGACATTTTTCTCAGTTGAGATAATTTCCTTTTGAATTTCTAACCAAATGTAAAATGTTCCTGTTTTGATTAATTTAATAGAGTGAGTTAGGTCTGCTCTATATCAAATTAGCATACCCCCTGAGTCCCTTCCCTCTTTCACACCTGGTAGTTTGGTGGATGGGACTACCAGCTCTCTGTAACCTAGAGGGCAACCAGTGGGTCCGTCTCCTCTATACCATGTTTCTTGTAGGATGACAATGTCTGTATTTCCGATTTCTTTGGTGAAGTCCAGATTCCTGCTCTTTAGGCCAAAGGCAGATGACCTCAGGCCTTGGATATTCCAGGATGAAATAGTGAAGGCTTTGTGTTCCATAAAGTGTTTAATGTTGTTGGTTGTGTGGTTTGGCCTCAGGCCAGTAATTGTGAGCAGAGCCTGCTGAGCATCTGGTACATGCCATTGGCTTGGGCTAGTGTAAGAGTGGGTGTTGGGCCTGTTTGCCTGCTCACGGCCTGGGCGTATGTGTGACTTTCATGTTGAGGCCCTCTTTGTGGGAGTGGGGGGCTTGGGGTGGGTAGGAGGGGCATAGGTCTGATCTGAGGGGGCCTAAATGGGGTGTGGGCATGGTTGACTTGGGGGGGAGTTAATTGGTGGGGGTGGGGGTGTAGATGTGGTTGATGGTGCTGTGGTCTGGATGTAGGTCCTCTCTGCGGGGGTCCTCTATGTGTAGGTCCTGGGGGGGGGGGGGGGGGTCCCGCAGGTCTGGGAGAGTGTCTCGCTGGTCTGGGCGGGGTGTCTGTTGATCTGTTGCTCCTGTGTGAGGTGTTGGGTCTGCGGTTGAGGGCGATATCCTTTAGGGTCCGGGCGAAGGTGGGCACTGCTGCCTTGTATAGGTGGACCTGGTCATAAAGGCTGTTCACGTCCAGGGTGGAGTGGTGGGCCAGGTAGACATTTGGTTTTGATGCACAGTCACGGGAAATACTTGCGTTTACCCGCTGTATGGTAGCAGGGTGGAAGTCTTTTCGTGGTAACAGGGTTGAGATAACCACTTGTGCGTTGGGGAAAGTAGAAGAAGCTTTTTCTATCACTCCCTTGAGTGATGTGGCCACCCTTTCCTGCTGTGTTCTCAGGTCATTTGTGCCTGTGTGTATTATTATGTGGCTGGGTGATCCTAGTCGGTCCTCAGACAGAAGGTCTAGGGCGCGCTGGGTGTTTGGACACCAGAGTTTAGACACTGTGTGTTTTGGAAAAAGTTTATTTTCTTGTATGTATTTCCCGTTTGAGTCCATAAGGAGTACAATCTGTGGCTTGTGTATGTCCTCAGTGGGTGTGGGGGGGTCGTCATGAGGGCTTTCAGGGTGTCTGACTGGGGGGTTGCTCAGAGGGGTTGGGATCCCCTGGGCTTGGGGTTCTTCATTTGTTTGTCTGTGTGTGATGTCGAGGCTATGGTCAGGGTCTAGGGTGTACTGTTCTGCTGCGGTGTCGAGACTTTGGCCAGGATCTGAGGTGGGCTGTTCTGCTGGCTTCTCTGCGGGGGTGGCCAGCTCTCTAATGGGTTGTTCTATGTCACCCGTCATCGTTCTCACCTCCTCCTCAAGCACTCTGATCCTCTCCTCTAGTGCTCTGTTCTTCTCCTGCTCCTGCTCTTTCTCCTGTTGATGTTGTCTCACCACAGTCCAGAGTGCAGACATGTCTCTCTCTACCTGCAGCTCTCCAGGTCTAGTTAAGGGGGTGTTGTTGTGCTGGACTGTTGTCTGGGTCTGTGCTGACTGGAGTGTGTTCACCTGCTGTTCCAGCTCCACCTGCCTTACCTCCAGCTGGGTGAATTTATCCTTCATTTCAATGAGGGAGTAGTACTCTGTGCTGGGAAGTTGACTTTCTGCTTGGGGTTGCTCTGTGGGGTTATTTAATGAAGAGGTCTGGTCTGACCCGCTCGGGGTAGGGGTATCTTTCTCAAGGGAGAGCTTCTCCTGCTGAGCTATTTCTTTGATTAGGTGAAAGTCCAGCTGGAACTGTTTGGTGTTGCCTTGAACCAAAACGGTTCCAGATTTATAGAGATTAATATTAGACGACTCAGAGTCCTCGTTGTCCAGTATCCTGAGTTTCCACCCGTCGCTAACACCCCCCCTCTTAACAGAGGGGTAGTGTGCTAGTATAGCACTGTGCCATGCCAGGGGATGGTCTGTGTGGAAGATAAGGTTGCTTATGTTCCCATTTTTATACAAATCAGCAAAAAGTGTCTCCTGCTTCCCCAAAAGAAGTTTCAATTTGTACTCTTTTCGTGTCTTGTCGTTTTTTACATTCAGAGGGTACTGTATTTTAATGACCTCTGAACAGTGGGGGGGGGGGGGGGGGGGGGGGGGGGGTGCTTCTAAGGCCTCTCCATTTGGTTGGGGTAGACTGTACGACTCTCCTGCCATTGTTGGGCTCAGGGGCTTTGACACCTCTCACTTCACACGTCAGTGCTAATTGAAATTGTATCTCTTTGTCAAGCAAGCTTAAGCTTGGTAGCCTTAGCATTCAGTCCTTATAAAATAAAATACATCATTGTAATGTATTTTTCTTCTTGGTTTTTGAAAGTGAAAAATAGCTTCATACTAAACATTACTCACTCAGTTCCAGGTTGGATGGTGTTTTCAGGTTTCTGTTTGTTTGCCAGAGCATTTGCTGTATAGTTTGAGAATAGTAATCCTTGGTAGTAGAAAGCTTTCCAGGTAATTCCGTCCAAAATCAGGTTGTAGGTTTGGAGTTTTGGTTTGGAATGAAGGTTATGTTTTGGAGGGTAGTATCCTGTATATGTCCCTGCCAAAAAATCCTACTTTATCTAACTCTAAATCTATATATTTTGTTAAAAATGCAGGAGCAATGTCTTTGAGCTCTCTCTCTCTCTCTCTCTCTCTCTCTCTCTCTCTCTCTCTCCCGTCTCCTCCCTCCTTCCATCACAGGACCTCTGAATGCCCCAGCTTTGATTTGTTTACTCTCCTTCCCACACGTTGTACGGGCTCACATGATCATGGCCTTGTCTCCCTCCCCATTCTCCCCCCTCCCGCCCCTAGACCTGCAATACACAATGCATTTAATCATTTTCATCCGCCCCCACACACCCCCAGCCAGCAGTCAGTCAGTCTGACTTCCCTTCACGTTCCCGGCCCTATCAGACAAGCCATGGCTTCTCCTCTGAGATAAATAGCTACATGTCTGCTGGGTTCCGGGTGTGCTGTCATTTAGGTAGGTTTGACCCGCTGGAGCCAATTCAATCCATTTCTACCCACAAGTAATATCCTCCCGCATGCCCTTATCTCTGGCTCTAAATTAGAGAGCACCAGCCCCAGCTTATAGAGCACAGAAGCATAGCAGCACAACTATTCTCCGTGTTAGGGAGAATGGTAAATACAGTTGAAGTCGGAAGTTTACATACACTTAGGTTGGAGTCATTAAAACTCGTTTTTCAACCACTCCACAAATTTGTTGTTAACAAACTATAGTTTTGGCAAGTCGGTTAGGACATCTACTTTGTGCATGACACAAGTAATCTTTCCAACAATTGTTTACAGACAGATTATTTCACTTATAATTCACTGTATCACAATTCCAGTGGGTCAGAAGTTTACATACACTAAGTTGACTGTGCCTTTAAACAGCTTGGAAAATTCCAGAAGATGATGTCATGGCTTTAGAAGCTTCTGATAGGCTAATTGACATCATTTTAGTCAATTGGAGGTGTACCTGTGGATGTATTTCAAGGCCTACCTTCAAACTCAGTGCCTCTTTGCTTGACATCATGGGAAAATCCTTGGGTTCATCCTTGGGAGCAATTTCCAAACGCCTGAAGGTACCACGTTCATCTGTACAAACAATAGTACGCAAGTATAAACACCATGGGACCACGCAGCCGTCATACCGCTCAGGAAGGAGTCGCGTTCTGTCTCCTAGAGATGAACTTACTTTGGTGCGAAAAGTGCAAATCAATCCCAGAACACAGCAAAGGACCTTGTGAAGATGCTGGAGTAAACTGGTACAAAAGTATCTATATCCACAGTAAAACGAGTCCTATATCGAAATAACCTTAAAGGCCGCTTAGCAAGGAAGAAGACACTGCTCCAAACCGCCATAAAAAAGCCAGACTACGGTTTGCAACTGCACGTGGGACAAAGATCGTACTTTTTGGAGAAATGTCCTCTGGTCTGATGAAAACAAAATAGAACTGTTTGGCCATAATGACCATCGTTATGTTTGGAGGAAAAAGGGGGACGCTTGCAAGCCGAAGAACACCATCCCAACCGTGAAGCACGGGGGTGACAGCATCATGCTGTGGGGGTGCTTTGCTACAGGAGGGAATGGTGCACTTCACAAAATAGATGGTATCATGAGGAAGGAAAATTATGTGGATATATTGAAGCAACATTTCAAGTCAGTCAGGAAGTTAAAGTTTGGTCGCAAATGGGTTTCTTTTTTATTTTACCTTTATTTAACTAGGCAAGTCAGTTAAGAACAAATTCTTATTTATTCAAACCCGGACGACGCTGGGCCAATTGTGCGCCGCCCTATGGGACTCCCAATCACGGCCGGTTGTGATACAGCCTGGAATCGAACCAGGGAGTCTGTAGTGACACCTCAAGCACTGAGATGCAGTGCCTTATACCGCATATTTCCAAAGTTGTGGCAAAATAGCTTAAGGACAACAAAGTCAAGGTATTGGAGTGGACATCACAAAGCCCTGACCTCAATCCTACAGAACATTTGTGGGCAGAACTGAAAAAGCGTGTGCGAGCAAGGAGGTCTACAAACCTGACTCAGTTAGACCAACTCTGTCAGGAGGAATGGGCCAGAATTCATCCAACTTATTGTGGGAAGCTTGTGGAAGGCTACCCGAAACATTTGACCCAAGTTAAACAATTTAAAGGCAATGCTACCAAATACTAATTGAGTGTATGTAAACTTCTGACCCACTGGGAATGTGGTGAAAGAAATAAAAGCAGAAATATATAATTCTCTATACTTTTATTATGTCAGGAAATGTGAAAAACTGAGTTTAAATGTATTTGGCTAAGATGTATGTAAACTTCCGACTTCAACTGTACATGGTGTTAGCTAGGTTGTGGGGTATTGTGTAAGAAACTATGAGGTGGTGGGGACTTTGCCTTGGCAACGCAGCTGGGGTAGCAGCCCATGCCCCTCTATACCCAGGGCTGGCAGGCTGGCAGCACATCACAGTCTTAGCTTCACAGACTCTGGTTCTGGCATGCTCAGTTGGACTGGCTGGGCGCGGGGATGCTGCCTCAATGCTCCAGAACCGCCTCTGGAGTTGCAGCCTTTCAGAATCTTATCTTGCTCTGAGACACTTGAGGAGAGCTTGCTGTACTTTGCCAAGAAGTACACAGCAGTGAGATTGTGTCTCCCGTTCTCTCTCTCCTCTCCCTTATCTAGGTTGCTTTAGAACTCAGGACTGGAGATTGACGATGGCCTGTTTAGGTTGGAAGTTTAGTTCCCTGCACTTCCATGTTGTTGATACAAATGGGTGTAAAAAACACTACTTCTCCTCAGCTGTGTGCCATAAGGCAATGGCTTAATTTGTTTGTATGCACAACAGATGAAATGACCCTCTCTTAAAGTAACTGTCCGTTGTTTCCAGAGTTCTATGAAATATGACCTATAATTAATTACAAAATGAGTGAAATACTTTTCTTTCCAAAAAATGGTAATTAAGTATGTTAAAAAGCAGCTTTTCTGTGTTGGAATGGTGTGGGCGTACCCCAACAACAGAATGGTGTGGGCGTATACCGGTCATAAAAAATATTCATGCGAGTAGATCGCTGATTGTACAGCTTCGCCAATGAGGCAGGATGAAATCATTCTCTATGAGGAAATAGCAAGCATTTTTAAAATAGTCTGTTTGAGATGGGTTTTTAAAAGTGTTTTTTTCTCCAATTTATAATTTGGCCACAAAGACAAGTCAACAACATTATTTGGGTATGAGTTAACAGAATATTAACTTTTAAACGTCAGATTTTCACTGGACAATTACTTTAATGTCAAATAAAATAAAATTGTATTTGTCACATCCGCCGAATGCAATGGGTGTAGACTTTACCGTGAAATGCTTGCTTATGAGCCCTTCCCAACGATGCAGTGAAAAAATAAATAAAATAAATAAACAAAAATCGTAACACAAGAGGAATAAAATACACAAGAATGGAGCTATATACAGGATGTACCAGTACCAGATCAATGTACAGGGGAACAAGGTATTTGAGGTAGATACTGTATGTACATGAAGGCAGGGTAAAGTGACTAGGCACCAGGATAGATAATAATAACAGTAAAATAACGAACAGATTAGCAGCAGCATATGATGAGTGTTAAAGTGTGTGTGTGTGCATTTGTGTTGTGTCGGTATGTGTGTGTTATGTGTGTGTGTGCGTATGTCCCTATGCTGCTGTGTCACAGAATGTTCAGAGCCAACTGTTTACTTTAGAGGGAGCTAATACAGTATGGCAGTCCTCCTGCCGGTATTCTCATGCTAATGCTAACCTCCCATGCTAATGCTAACCTCCCATGCTAATGCTAACCTCTCATGCTAATGCTAACCTCCCATGCTAATGCTAACCTCCCATGCTAATGCTAACCTTGCTAATGCTAACCAATCATAAACTAATCTCTAAAGATATACAAAATGCCTCCTACCCTTACCAAGCCTTTTCTGTCGCCTCCAAGCTGCCCTTTCACTAGTCTTGGCTACAACCAAGACCTTTTAATCACAGTTTTTGCTATAACTACCATATCATAATCCATGTCTTACTGTGGAATTACAGAAATTAGTATTTTTTAGGGATATTTAGAGTATTCTAGACATACTGATTTGACATTATGTTCTTTTTCATTTAGCCATATATTTAAACCAGGTAGTCCATTGAGGCACAATTCTCTTTTGTGAGGGAGACATGGCTATGAGGGCAGATACACAGGACAATCAAAGGAGATGATACGAATCACTTTATAGAGAACATAGAGAACTGCAATCTCTGATTGTCCATAACAACTCCATTTACAGTGAGGGAAAAAAGTATTTGATCCCCTGCTGATTTTGTATGTTTGCCCACTAACAAAGAAATGATCAGTCTATAATTTTTATGTTAGGTTTATTTGAACAGTGAGAGACTGTCACGATCGTCGTATCGAGTAGACCAAGGCGCAGCGTGTTGAGCGAACATACTTTATTTAATGAAAGTGCACACACGAATCTAAAGTGCACACACGTCCTAAGTCTAAACACAACCAACTGGAACAAGATCCCACAAACACTAAGGGAAAACCGACAGTTTAAATATGGCTCCCAATCAGAGACAACCAGCCACAGCTGACACTCGTTGCCTCTGATTGGGAGTCACTCAGGCCAACAAAGAAATAAACAAACTAGAACTCCCAACAAAGAAATACAACACATAGAATGAACACACCCTGGCTCAACATATAGAGTCCCAGAGCCAGGGTGTGACAGTACCCCCCCCCTAAAGGCGCGGACTGCGACCGCGCCTCCACTAGAACAAAACAGGGGAGGGCTGGGTGGGCATTCCTCCTCGGCGGCGGTTCTGGCTCCGGGCTTGCCCACCACCCTCCAATAATCCCCCCATAGCGCCCCTGGTCCGGTCTGGCCCCGCTGGCTGGAGCTGAACTGGACGTAGCAGGAGCGGTTAGCTTCAGCTCCGTTGTGGAGCAGTTGACCGGTACCTGATTAGGCACCGGTGACCCAGGCACGGGTTGTGCCGGACTGACGACGCGCACCCCTGGCTTGGTGCGTGGAGCAGCAACGGGCCGGACCGGGCTGACGATACGCACCCCTGGCTTGGTGCGTAGAGCAGGAACGGGCCTTACCAGGCTGACGACTCGCACCCCTGGCTTGGTGCGTGGAGCAGCAACGGGCCGGACCGGGCTGACGATGCGCACCCCTGGCTTGGTGCGTGGAGCCGGAACGGGCCTCACCGGACTGACGACTCGCACCCCTGGCTTGGTGCGTGGAGCAGCAACGGGCCGGACCGGGCTGACGATAAACACCCCTGGCTGGGTGCGTGGAGCCGGAACGGGCCTTACCGGGCTGATGACTCGCACCCCTGGCTGGGTGCGTGGAGCCGGAACGTGCTTTACCGGGCTGACGACTCGCACCCCTGGCTTGGTGCGAGTAGCAGGAACGGGCTGGACCAGGCTGACGACTCGCACCCCTGGCTTGGTGCGAGTGGCAGGAACGGGCTGGACCAGGCTGACGACTCGCACCCCTGGCTTGGTGCGAGTGGCAGGAACGGGCTGGACCAGGCTGACGACTCGCACCCCTAGCTTGGTGCGAGTGGCAGGAACAGGCCGGGCCGGGCTGGCGACGCACACCGTAGGCTTTGTGCGAGTGGCAGGAACAGGCCGGGCCGGGCTGGCGACGCACACCGTAGGCTTGGTGCGAGTGGCAGGAACAGGCCGGGCCGGGCTGGCGACGCACACCGTAGGCTTGGTGCGAGGGGCAGGAACAGGCCGGGCCTGTTATAAATTGATTTGCATTTTATTGAGGGAAATAAGTATTTGACCCCCTCTCAATCAGAAAGTTTTCTGGCTCCCAGGTGTCTTTTATACAGGTAACGAGCTGAGATTAGGAGCACACTCTTAAAGGGAGTGCTCCTAATCTCAGCTTGTTACCTGTATAAAATACACCTGTCCACAGAAGCAATCAATCAATCAGATTCCAAACTCTCCACCATGGCCAAGACCAAAGACCTCTCCAAGGATGTCAGGGACAAGATTGTAGACCTACACAAGCCTGGAATGGGCTACAAGACCATCGCTAAGCAGCTTGGTGAGAAGGTGATAACAGTTGGTGCGATTATTCGCAAATGGAAGAAACACAAAATAACTGTAAATCTCCCTCGGCCTGGGGCTCCATGCAAGATCTCACCTCGTGGAGTTGCAATGATCATGAGAACGGTGAGGAATCAGCCCAGAACTACACGGGAGGATCTTGTCAATGATCTCAAGGCAGCTGGGACCATAGTCACCAAGAAAACAATTGGTAATACACTACGCCGTGAAGGTCTGAAATCCTGCAGCGCCCGCAAGGTCCCCCTGCTCAAGAAAGCACATATACAGGCCCGTCTGAAGTTTGCCAATGAACATCTGAATGATTCAGAGGAGAACTGGGTGAAAGTGTTGTGGTCAGATGAGACCAAAATGGAGCTCTTTGCCATCAACTCAACTCGCCGTGTTTGGAGGAGGAGGAATGATGCTTATGACCCCAAGAACACCATCCCCACTGTCAAACATGGAGGTGGAAACATTATGCTTTGGGGGTGTTTTTCTGCTAAGGGGACAATACATTTTCACTGCATCAAAGTGATTATGGACGGGGCCATGTACCGTGAAATCTTGGGTGAGAACCTCCTTCCCTTAGCCAGGGCATTGAAAATGGGTTGTGGATGGGTATTCCAGCATGACAATGACCCAAAACACACGGCCAAGGCAACAAAGGAGTAGCTCAAGAAGAAGCACATTAAGGTCCTGGAGTGGCCTAGCCAGTCTCTAGACCTTAATCCCATAGAAAATCTGTGGAGGGAGCTGAATGTTCGAGTTGCCAAACGTCAGCCTCGAAACCTTAATGACTTGGAGAAGATCTGCAAAGAGGAGTGGGACAAAATCCCTCCTGAGATTTGTGCAAACCTGGTGGCCAACTACAAGAAACGTCTGACCTCTGTGATTGCCAACAAGGGTTTTGCCACCAAGTACTAAGTCATGTTTTGCAGAGGGGTCAAATACTTATTTCCCTCATTAAAATGCAAATCAATTCATAACATTTCTGACATGCGTTTTTCTGGATCTTTTTGTTGTTATTCTGTCTCTCACTGTTCAAATAAACCTACCATTAAAATTACAGACTGATCATTTCTTTGTCAGTGGGCAAACGTACAAAATCAGCAGGGGATCAAATACTTTTTCCCCTCACTGTATAGACCACGACACATTCACCGCTACTGTCCTCGCCCTCCACTGACCCGTAACTCATACCCACCAGCTTAAAACGCCCAGTCACCCACTCTCTATGTCCCCAAAGTCACACACTACAACCCTACACCAGAATGTCTCCGAGGAGTTTTCTGCTTCACATGCCTCTCCCCTCTGCTCCTCCTGCCCCCTCCTCTCCCCTCTCTCGCTCTCTTATAAGAGCCCGCGGCCCCAGTGCATGTGCACTCCTCTGGACGCCTAGTGGAGCGCAGCGGGCCTGAAGATCAGCTAATGTGGCGTTGTCTCCCCGCCAGTGCTCTCCCCGGTTCCTACTGGCCCTCCCATCCTTCCTCTCTGTGCTTCTTTCAGTTAGCATCCAGGCTCTTCTCAATTGTCGCCTCTGTTCCAGAGGCTGCCTTTTAATGTAGTGGGATGGGGATGGGGGTGGGAATGAGGGTGAGCATGGGGGTGGCAGGGAACAGACTGTGAATGTTGAGCTCTACATGGAACGCCTGCCCAGCTATTTATTAACTTTCCCCCAGTGAACATTGTGTTTGTGTGTGTGTGTGTGTGTGTGTGTGTGCAGGGCCGTGCACAGACCTTTGGGGGGGTTGGGGGGGGGGGGGGGGGGGGGGAGTTGTTTGGAGGACAAATAATGCTGAGTTGCATCCAAAGAACACCATACCTACTGTCAAGCATGGGGGTGGAAACATCATGCTTTGGGGCTGTTTTTCTGCAAAGGGACCAGGACGACTGATCCGTGTAAAGGAAAGAATGAATGGGGCCATGTATCGTGAGATTTTGAGTGAAAACCTCCTTCCATCAGCAAGGGCATTGAAGATGAAACATGGCTGGGTCTTTCAGCATGACAATAATCCCAAACACACCGCCCGGGCAACGAAGGAGTGGCTTCGTAAGAAGCATTTCAAGGTCCTGGAGTGGCCTAGCCAGTCTCCAGATCTCAACCCCATAGAAAATCTTTGGAGGGAGTTGAAAGTCCGTCTTGCCCAGCGACAGCCCCAAAACATCACTGCTCTAGAGGAGATCTGCATGGAGGAATGGGCCAAAATACCAGCAACAGTGTGTGAAAACCTTGTGAAGACTTACAGAAAACATTTGACCTGTGTCATTACCAACAAAGGGTATATAACAAAGTATTGAGAAACTTTTGTTATTGACCAAATACTTATTTTCCACCATAATTTGCAAATAAATTCATTAAAAATCCTACAATGTGATTTTCTGGATTTTATTTTCTCATTTTGTCTTTCATAGTTGACGTGTACCTATGATGAAAATTACAGGCCTCGCTCATCTTTTTAAGTGGGAGAACTTGCACAATTGGTGGCTGACTAAATACTTTTTTTCCCCACTGTATCTGTGCACGTGCCTGTGTGTGTATATGTGTGTGTGAGAGAGAAGGAGAGAGAGAAAGAGAAAGAGAGAGTGAGAGATTGTGTCAGTACAGTTGAAGTCGGAAGTTTACATACAGGTTGGAGTCATTAAAACTCGTTTTTCAACCACTCCACAAATTTCCTGTTAACAAACTATAGTTTTGGCAAGTCTGTTAGGACATCTACTTTGTGCATGACACAAGTAATATTTCCAACAATTGTTTACAGACAGATTATTTCACTTATAATTCACTGTATCACAATGTCAGTGGGTCAGAAGTTTACATACACTAAGTTGACTGTGCCTTTAAACAGCTTGGAAGATTCCAGAAAATGATGTCATGGCTTTAGAAGCTTCTGATAGGCTAATTGACATCATTTTAGTCAATTGGAGGTGTACCTGTGGATGTATTTCAAGGCCTACGTTCAAACTCAGTGCCTCTTTGCTTGACATCATTGGAAAATCAAAAGAAATCAGTCAAGACGCCTGAAGGTACCACGTTCATCTGTACAAACAATAGTACACAAGTATAAACACCATGGGACCACGCAGCCGTCATACCGGTCAGGAAGGAGACGCGTTCTGTCTCCTAGAGATGAACGTACTTTGGTGCGAAAAGTGCAAATCAATCACAGAACAACAGCAAAGGACCTTGTGAAGATGCTGGAGGAAACAGGTACAAAAGTATCTATATCCACATTAAAACGAGTCCTATATCGACATAGCCTGAAAGGCCGCTCAGCAAGGAAGAAGCCACTGCTCCAAAACTGCAGGAGGGACTGGTGCACCTCACAAAATAGATGGCATCATGAGGAAGGAAAATTATGTGGCTATATTGAAGCAACATCTCAAGACAGCAGTCAGGAAGTTAAAGCTTGGTTGCAAATGGGACTTCTAAATGAACAATGACCCCAAGCATACTTCCAAAGTTGTGGCAAAATGGCTTATGGACAACAAAGTAAAGGTATTGGAGTGGCCATCACAAAGCCCTGACCTCAATCCTATAGAACATTTGTGGGCAGAACTGAAAAAGTGTGTGCGAGCAAGGAGGCCTACAAACCTGACTCAGTTAGACCAGCTCTGTCAGGAGGAATGGGCCAAAATTCCCCCAATTTATTGTGGGAACCTTGTGGAAGGCTACCCGAAACGTTTGTCCCAAGTTAAACAATTTAAAGGCAATGTTACCAAATACTAATTGAGTGTATGTAAACTTCTGACCCACTGGGAATGTGATGAAATAAATAAAAGCTGAAATAAATAATTTTCTCTACAATTATTCTGACATTTCACATTCTTAAAATAAAGTTGTGATCCTAACTGACCTAAGACAGGACATTTTTACTAGGATTAAATGTCAGGAATTGTGAAAAACTGAGTTTAAATGTAGTTGGCTAAGGTTTATGTAAACTTCCGACTTCAGCTGTGTTTGTTATGGGGGTCAAATGTGATGCGTGTATTGGTGTTTGCGTTTATGTGGGAGTAGAAGCGCGTGTGAGTGTGTGTGTTTGGGGGATGCTGATGGTATTGTGTCATTTGTCTGAGCTGAGAAATGTTTCCCATGTGCGTATGGGCGCCCTCGTGTTCACTCACGCACGTCAGCCTGTGTACGCCTGTGTGAAATTAAATCCACGTTAGCAGGCAGGCGTTCAGATAAGATTAACAGGACTTGACATTTTCTAGGTTAGAGACAGATGCTTGCTCCAATTCCTCCTTCGGAAACATTCCTCCTTTCTTCTACCCTCCTCCAAATTAAATTCATTTAAAATCTTTCTCACTTAGCCAATACAGTGATGAAAATGATTTACTTTTCACCATTAAATAAAGTAAAAAATATGTTCTGACACAGAGCCATGATTAGGAAGGCCTGGGTTCGTTCAAGCAAGTTGTTTATCCAATCTGAAGTGTCCAAAATTGCTGCTTTAGCCAGGATTCGCTGTATGGATTTACCTCAGGAAACACACCATACGGTATACCAGTGATATTAGCCTCACTGTGATTTTGGGTCTCTTCCCTCCTCTCCCAACTGCAACAACTTGTTCCACTCAAATCTACCTGAACCTGCGACAAAAATAAGCTACATATGGGCAGTAACAAAAACAAGCTACATATGGGCAGTACCAAACATTATCTACATATGGGCAGTAACAAAAATAATCTACATGTGGGCAGTACCAAAAGTAATCTATATATGGGCAGTACCAAAAATAATCTACATATGGGCAGTAACAAAAATAATCCACATATGGGCAGTACCAAAAATAATCTACATATGGGCAGTAACAAAAATAATCTACATATGAGCAGTACCTAAAATAATCTACATATGGTCAGTAACAAAAATAATCTACATATGGGCAGTACCAAAAATAATCTACATATGGGCAGTAACAAAAATAATCTACATATGGGCAGTACCAAAAATAAACTGCATATGTGCAGTACCAAAAACAAGTGATCTAAGGATTTTGTCTCTTCACAGCAAAATCTGCAGAGCTGGGATGGTTGTATTCCCCATATATACAGTGAGGGAAAAAAGTATTTGATCCCCTGCTGATTTTGTACGTTTGCCAACTGACAAAGAAATGATCAGTCTATAATTTTAATGGTAGGTTTATTTGAACAGTGAGAGACAGAATAACAACAAAAAAATCAAGAAAAACGCATGTTTTGAATTGCATTTTAATGAGGGAAATAAGTATTTGACCCCCTCTCAATCAGAAAGATTTCTGGCCCCAGGTGTCTTTTATACAGGTAACGAGCTGAGATTAGGAGCACACTCTTAAAGGGAGTGCTCCTAATCTCAGTTTGTTACCTGTATAAAAGACACCTGTCCACAGAAGCAATCAATCAATCAGATTCCAAACTCTCCACCATGGCCAAGACCAAAGAGCTCTCCAAGGATGTCAGGGACAAGATTGTAGACCTACACAAGGCTGGAATGGGCTACAAGACCATCGCCAAGCAGCTTGGTGAGAAGGTGACAACAGTTGGTGCGATTATTCGCAAATGGAAGAAACACAAAAGAACTGTCAATCTCCCTCGGCCTGGGGCTCCATGCAAGATCTCACCTCGTAGAGTTGCAATGATCATGAGAATGGTGAGGAATCAGGCCAGAACTACACGGGAGGATCTTGTCAATGATCTCAAGGCAGCTGGGACCATAGTCACCAAGAAAACAATTGGTAACATACTACGCCATGAAGGACTGAAATCCTGCAGCGCCCGCAAGGTCCCCCTGCTCAAGAAAGCACATATACAGGCCCGTATGAAGTTTGCCAATGAACATCTGAATGATTCAGAGGAGAACTGGGTGAAAGTGTTGTGGTCAGATGAGACCAAAATCGAGCTCTTTGGCATCAACTCAACTCGCCGTGTTTGGAGGAGGAGGAATGCTGCCAATGACCCCAAGAACACCATCCCCACCGTCAAACATGGAGGTGGAAACGTTATGCTTTGGGGGTATTTTTCTGCTAAGGGGACAGTACAACTTCACCGCATCAAAGGGATGATGGACGGGGCCATGTACCGTCAAATTTTGGGTGAGAACCTCTTTCCCTCAGCCAGGGCATTGAAAATGGGTCGTGGATGGGTATTCCAGCATGACAATGACCCAAAACACACGGCCAAGGCAACATAGGAGTGGCTCAAGAAGAAGCACATTAAGGTCCTGGAGTGGCCTAGCCAGTCTCCAGACCTTAATCCCATAGAAAATCTGTGGAGGGAGCTGAAGGTTTGAGTTGCCAAACGTCAGCCTCGAAACCTTAATGACTTGGAGAAGATCTGCAAAGAGGAGTGGGACAAAATCCCTCCTGAGATGTGTGCAAACCTGGTGGCCAACTACAAGAAACGTCTGACCTCTGTGATTGCTAACAAGGATTTTGCCACCAAATACTAAGTCATGTTTTGCAGAGGGGTCAAATACTTATTTCCCTCATTAAAATGCAAATCAATTTATAACATTTTTGACGTGCGTTTTTCTGGATTTTTTTGTTGTTATTCTGTCTCTCACTGTTCAAATAAACCTACCATTAAAATTATAGACTGATCATTTCTTTGTCAGTGGGCAAAGAAATCAGCAGGCGATCACATACTTTTTTCCCTCACTGTATAACATTCTTAGTTTTGAATCTGGCGTCGTTTTGTGTATCAGTTTATAAACCATGTGCCATGGAATCGGTAATTCAAAAATCTCCTCCCAACTATTTAGCAACCTGTATGGCACAGCTGTAAAATTTTTGGTCTTTAAATTAAACTGGTATACTTTTTTATTTATCACAATTTTCTTTAGCCAATTTTGATCTTTAATGCAGGGACGACAGACAAGTTCCCAACTTTCTCTCCCTTCCACTTGCCTCTTCCATTTTTGCAGTAATGCTGCAATCAGTTGGTTGTAATTTTCAATAGAGCAGATATCTCCATATATTTTTGTTAACTGCATGTGTGACATAAATAGTTAATTTACATATTACTGAGAATATGGATGTGTGACATAACTAGTTCAATAACTAGTTAATTTACACTGATCATATTACTGAGAATATGGATGTCGTACTGAACTCCTTAAGTGTCCTGTTGTGAGCAGCAAGACATTTTTCTTACTTACGAGCAGGGATAGCCTGCGTGATAGCACGCAGGTTTGTCATTGAAAGCACAGATTATATTTTATACAGCTCTGGGCCCAACCCTGTCTTGTATAATCAGAGTAAATTGATCATAATAGTACGAAAAGTAATTTTGAAATCGAACATCGAGACAAGAATGGAGAAGAACCTTGAATAGCGTTAAAATAAATTAGATTATCATTGCATAAGTACAGTGGATATAGTGTAGTGTGTCATCAATGAAAAGTAATACGGGTTTCTGTTCTGCCTGCTGATTCGGATAGAGCTGTTTCATGTTTCAAATGAAACCTTCAAACATGCGTCTGGCGGCGTTGGTTGATGTGGCTGAAACACATTGGGGGGCCTGTCATCATAAGGGCTCGACGAGCCAGGAGGAATTATGCTTTCTCAGCACCTCCATTATAGGACTGCTGTGGAGTGTGTGTGTGTGATTGTGTGAGTGTATGTGTGTGACGGAGAGTAGGGGAAGTGTGAAGCCATTGATCAGTGTGTGTGTGTTGTGTTGTGTTGGAAGTGTGATCAGTGGTGTGTGTGTGTGTCTGTCAGTGTGTTTTGGGAGTTTGGTAAGTGTTGTGTGGATGTGGTAGGAGTGTTGCTGTATGTCACAGCCGAAGGCAGAGAGTTTATTCACATTCTCCAGGTTTCCCAGCAGGCTTAGTACCTGATTCCTAATCCCAGGGAGTGCTGAGTAATTGTCAGGGAGGGATGGGAAACGAGGTCCAACCTCCGCTCTCTAAGACCACCACCAAATTGCCATTCATTAGCCAGGAACTAATCCCTTATGGTGGCAGACACTGTTCGGGAGAAGACGTCATTGCCGGAGGGGTCTTTGCAGTGAAGGGGTCTTTGCGGTGAAGGACGTTGCTAGCAGTCAATGAGGATTTTTGCATGTGTTTTCTCTATGTGAGAAACTGAGGTTTCGTCAGTGTGTGTGTGTGTGTGTGTGTGTGTGATTGGCTATGTGTTTGTGTGTGTGTGTTCCATAGCTTGTCATATTTATGAATCTCTTCATCATCATTTTAGGATTTGATTGGTCAGGCGGTCAGACGTGTCTCAGCCCTGCGGGATGGAACTAATCAATTAATGCAATTATTCGCTGGATTGAACCTTTTACAGTTTTGATGAACATCGTCTGCTCCACGCTTGATTAGCCAAGGTACTTGACCATAAGCAACACTGTCTTTAGGGATGCTAAGGGTTTACGAGGGTCTCAAACAGAAATATGACTCAATATTATTCTATATTGGCTGGTAAAATTATAAATGAAATTGAAGAAGTGCGCAACTGTTTTATCCACCTTCCCTCTCTATCATCTAGCTGTTATTTCGCTGAAGCCACAGAACCAAGTCTTATTTACAATGTCTTCAGAAAGTATTCACACCCCTTGACTTTTTCCGTATTTTGTTGTGTTACAGCCTGAATTTAAAATGGATTAAATTGAGATTTGGTGTCACTGGCCTACACACAATATCCCATAATGTTTTTAGATTTTTTAAAACAAATTAATAAAAAATGAAAAGCTGAAATGTCTTGAGTCAATAAGTATTCAACCCCTTTGTTATGGCAAGCCTAAATAAGTTCAGGAGTAAACATTGGCTTAACAAGTCACATAATAAGTTGCATGGACTCGCTCTGTGTGCAATAAAAGTGTTTAACATGATTTTTGAACGGCTACCTCATCTCTGTACCCTAAACATACAATTATCTGTAAGGTCCCTCAGTTGAGCAGTGAATTTCAGCAACATTGTAGTTACTCCACAGTACTAACCTAAATGACAGAGTTAAAAGAAGGAAGCCTCTACAGAATAAAAATATTCAAAAAAAATTGAGATTTTTTAAAACTTTATGTCTTGTATACAAAGCGTTATATTTGGGGCAAATCCAACACAACACATCACTGAGTACCACTCTTCATATTTTCAAGCATGATGGTGGCTGCATCATGTTATGGGTATGCTTGTCATCGGCAAGGACCAGAGAGTTTTTTGGCATTAAAAAATGAACCAAATAGAGCTAAGCACGGTCAAAATCCTAGAGGAAAACCTGGTTCAGTCTGCTTTCCAACAGACACTAGGAGACAAATTCCCCTTTCAGCAGGACAATATACAAATATACACTGAAGTTGCTTACCAAGATGACATTTCATATTCCTGAGTGGCCTAGTTACAGTTTTGACTTAAATCGGCTTGAAAATGTATGGCAAGACTTGAAAATGGCTGTTTAGCAATGAGCAACAACCAACGTGACAGAGCTTGAAGAATTTTTTAATGAATAATGTGCAAATATTGTACAATCCATGTGTGCAAAGATCTTAGAGACTTGCCCAGAAAGACTCACAGCTGTAATCGCTGCCAAAGGAGTTCTAACATGTATTGACTCAGGGGTGTGAATACTTATTCAAATTAGATATTTATATATTTCATTTTAAATACATTTTCGAAGATTTAAAAAAACATGTTTTCACTTTGTCATTATGGGGTATTGTGTGTAGATTGGTGAAAAAAAGGTAATATTTAATCAATTTTGATTTGAGTTTTTTTTTTTGAGTTTGAGTTTTTTTTTACAGGGACAGTGCACATTAATCAACGTTTCAGTAAAAGTGCCGGTTTTAGCCAGCCGGCTAATTTTCAACCGCAGTCCCTGGGCAGGTTATTAAAAACAATTACAATATAGACAATAACAACATAGAACAAGACATAGCATACAGACATAGCAACATAGGACAAACAAGACGTAGCATACAGACCGAGCAACATAGAACAAAAAGCAGCAAGACAAAATTCATAAAAGCAACAAAGTGTTTCCACACCTCACAAGTTACAGACAACAGACATGGAAAGCGGCAACACACAGCTAGGGACCATGTTCACAAATCTGATTGACCTTTAGCCATGTCTTCAAGCATTTTGTGAAAGTGTGATATGTGGTGCAGTTATGTGTGTCTGATGGCAATGTATTCCAGACATGGGAAGCTCTCACAGAAAAAGCGGATTTACTAAAGGTGCTTTTCCTTAGGGGAACTACACAGTCACCTCTCATGGCAGACCTTGTGGATCTGCTGCCATATGTTTGGGTTTTCTGTTTAACAAAAATACTGAGTGGAGGGGGAGCCAAGCCATTTAGGATCTTGAATACAAGACATGCATCGGTGTATTGCACAAGATTTTCCCAACTCAGGAGCTCATGCTTTCTAAGGATGTGACAGTGATGATGGCTATTGGGCTTCCTATCAAGCACTTTGAGAGCCTGTTTGTAGACAGACTGAATAGGTCTTACTGTTGTACAGCAAGCTTGGGCCCAACTAGTCAAGCAGTATGTTAAGTGGGGGAGTATCATAGATTTGAAGTACAGTTTTGCTACCTCTGTAGTCAAACAATTTCGTATAATTTCAGGCTGTAACACAAGAAAATGTGGAATAAGTCAAGGGGTATGAATACTATCTGAAGGCACAGAACTTCAAAGAACTTCGGATGTTCGTCGCCATGGCTAAATATAATTACAGGACTGCACAGTGTCTAGCTGCAGAATATTCTGTAAGCAGCAATAAATCCAAACTACTTAGGGAGAGTTAATCATGGATTTGAGCGGGAGCCAAGTGTTGGAATATAGCTAACGTAATGTGACGGACCTTATTCACATTGTCAAGGGGAGGGAGTCGTAAATAACAGCCGGGCCGACAACTCACCTTGAGTCTCTCTAATGTTTGTGATTGAGCTGAGAAGCAGGGCGCGAGGACAGCCGTGATATGATCTATGTTAATGTATCAAGTGCAGTAATATTAGGTAAATAGTCCCCTGCGTATCCCTCCTCACTTTGTCAGCAGAAAGAAGAAGGCGGCAGGCGGCGGGATATTTACTGTCTGCCATAAAGGTTGGCGTGACACACCTGAATGGTTGTGTATAAATTACGTTCCTGGGCCTACCTGGTGTAGCGTAGCGTACGTTAGGTAGGCAGCACAGGGAGAAAGTAATGGCTTGCGCCCTGGTGGCGACGTGTTTGGGTGGAGAGTGCCTGATGGCGCTAGGAGTTATGTGGCTCTGTGAAATTGAACAAACAAGTTAATACAATCCCCTGGCAATCTTTTACCCTGGAGTGTGCTGACGATGACAAGCTAGGTGTTGAAATGTGTGGGGCTGGCAGTTATTTGTGTGGCGGACGGACGCCAGGCGGGCTCTCATCAGAAACACATAGAATCCAAATTAAGGTATTCACTGCTGTATTTACGTATGTAAGTAACTCACGGAGGGATGTCGATTCTCCTTCGACTGGGGCTGGGAGGCAGGGAGGTCAGCTGGGACGTGGGTTGCCATCTTGGTGGGGTCGGTAGGAGCGGGCTGGCGTGGAGCTGCTGGGGATGATCGAGAGGGCTGTCACAGCACCTGCGGGCACAGCTCCTGACAAACTCTTCTAGGGCCATGAATAATGCCTGAGTGATGGCCGCTGTAATGGTGGCAGGCAGCAGGACGTGACCAGCACCTCGGACGGATGGGTGGACGGGAGTCTCAACCATGCGCATATCGGAGGATAGAGATGTAGCAACCTGCTCCAGTGGTCATGCCACTGCCTGCAAGAGTGAAGTGCTGAGTTTAGTTTGAGTGAAGAACTATACTAGGCTACATGGGAGCTGTGTGCAGTAGTTGTTTTCAGACATGGCTCAGGGAAAGGTGAGGCTGGTTTGTAGGTAAAGTCACGTAGAGCTGACAGTTTAGATCAATTAAATCTCCTTTGTAGCACAAAAGCAATTAAAGCACCAAACTGAAAATTTGCTGTTGGTTTCTTCACTTTTGATAAAATCTGTGCCAGAAAATTAAGTCTTAAGTTTCTATGTGCTTTGTTTATGAGAGCCATTAAGAAACACAGATAAATGGATGTGTTGTGAAGGTAGGTTGTCATCACATAGCAACAGAGGACTCTGGCAATCAGGTAATCAGGCTGTCTAATAGTGAAAGATTCATGCTGGATTCAGAAATAGCTCTCGCCTCTGTAAGCACTGAGGTCATGAGCATCACTCTCTCGCGCGTAGCTTTCAGAGTGTGTGCGTCTCTCTCGGCCTCTCTCTTCTTCCTCTCTGTCTCTCTCTCTCTCTCTCTCTCTCTCTCTCTCTCTCTCTCTCTCTCTCTCTCTCTCCATCTTGCTCTCTCTCTCTGTCTCTCTCTCTGTCTCTCTCCATCTCACTCTCTTTCTCTCGTTCTCTCTTTCTTTTTCTATCTCATTCTCCTTTGCAATTGAGTGCATTGTAATGGTGGTGATGGGTGGTCTGCGGACACTATTGTGTTGAAACAAACTCCCAAACAAACTACCCCTTCTCTTCCTTCCCCAGGGTTGAGGGCTAGAGAGAGATGGAGAGGGAGGGAGGATGTAGGGAGGGAGGAAAGGAAGGAAGGAGGGAAAAAAGAGCATGAGGATAGGAGGGAGGAGAAAGAGAGCACCACTGAGAGAATGATGGAGAGAGAGAGAGATAGAGAGAGAGATGGAGAGAGAGATGGAGAGAGATGGCAGCAGAGCAACAGGCCCAACCCCCACTATTACACCCGCCCAAGCACCATCCTGCAACCTAAGAGGTGTGTATCAGATGCTCAACATGCTCTGCTCACACCTACTGCGATGGTCCGGGCCTAAACCACACAAAAACAACACTAGACACTATGGAACACAGAGCTTTAACTATCTCATCCTGGAGTATACAAGGTCTGAGGTCATCTGCCTTTGGCCTAAAGAGCAGGAACCCAGACTTCATCAAAGAAATTGGAAATACAGACATTGTCATCCTACAAGAAACATAGTATAGAGGAGACGGACCCAATGGTTGCCATCTAGGTTACAGAGAGCTGGTAGTCCCATCCACCAAACTACCAGGTGTGAAACAGGGAAGAGACTCAGGGGGTATGCTAATTTGGTATAGAGCAGACATAACCCACTCTATTAAATTAGTCAAAACAGGAACATTTGACATCTGGCTAGAAATTAATAAGGAAATGATCTCAACAGAGAAAAATGTCCTCATGTGTGGTACCTACAGTGGGGAAAAAAAGTATTTAGTCAGCCACCAATTGTGCAAGTTCTCCCACTTAAAAAGATGAGAGAGGCCTGTAATTTTCATCATAGGTACACGTCAACTATGACAGACAAAATGAGAAAAAAAATCCAGAAAATCACATTGTAGGATTTTTAATGAATTTATTTGCAAATTATGGTGGAAAATAAGTATTTGGTCAATAACAAAAGTTTCTCAATACTTTGTTATATACCCTTTGTTGGCAATGACACAGGTCAAACGTTTTCTGTAAGTCTTCACAAGGTTTTCACACACTGTTGCTGGTATTTTGGCCCATTCCTCCATGCAGATCTCCTCTAGAGCAGTGATGTTTTGGGGCTGTCGCTGGGCAACACGGACTTTCAACTCCCTCCAAAGATTTTCTATGGGGTTGAGATCTGGAGACTGGCTAGGCCACTCCAGGACCTTGAAATGCTTCTTACGAAGCCACTCCTTCGTTGCCCGGGCGGTGTGTTTGGGATCATTGTCATGCTGAAAGACCCAGCCACGTTTCATCTTCAATGCCCTTGCTGATGGAAGGAGGTTTTCACTCAAAATCTCACGATACATGGCCCCATTCATTCTTTCCTTTACACGGATCAGTCGTCCTGGTCCCTTTGGAGAAAAACAGCCCCAAAGCATGATGTTTCCACCCCCATGCTTCACAGTTGGTATGGTGTTCTTTGGATGCAACTCAGCATTCTTTGTCCACCAAACACAACGAGTTCTTACCAAAAAGTTCTATTTTGGTTTCATCTGACCATATGACATTCTCCCAATCCTCTTCTGGATCATCCAAATGCACTCTAGCAAACTTCAGACGGGCCTGGACATGTACTGGCACTGCAGGATTTGAGTCCCTGGTGGCATAGTGTGTTACTGATGGTAGGCTTTGTTACTTTGGTCCCAGCTCTCTGCAGGTCATTCACTAGGTCCCCCCGTGTGGTTCTGGGATTTTTGCTCACCGTTCTTGTGATCATTTTGACCCCACGGGGTGAGATCTTGCGTGGAGCCCCAGATCGAGGGAGATTATCAGTGGTCTTGTATGTCTTCCATTTCCTAATAATTGCTCCCACAGTTGATTTCTTCAAACCAAGCTGCTTACCTATTGCAGATTCAGTCTTCCCAGCCTGGTGCAGGTCTACAATTTTGTTTCTGGTGTCCTTTGACAGCTCTTTGGTCTTGGCCATAGTGGAGTTTGGAGTGTGACTGTTTGAGGTTGTGGACAGTTGTCTTTTATACTGATAACAAGTTCCAACAGGTGCCATTAATACAGGTAACGAGTGGAGGACAGAGGAGCCTCTTAAAGAAGAAGTTACAGGTCTGTGAGAGCCAGAAATCTTGCTTGTTTGTAGGTGACCAAATACTTATTTTCCACCATAATTTGCAAATAAATTCATAAAAATCCTACAATGTGATTTTCTGGATTTTTTTCTCTCAATTTGTCTGTCATAGTTGACGTGTACCTATGATGAAAATTACAGGCCTCTCTCATCTTTTTAAGTGGGAGAACTTGCACAATTGGTGGCTGACTAAATACTTTTTTCCCCCACTGTATATCCCCCTAATAGAATCCCCATACTTTAACGATGACAGCTTCTCCAGCCTAGAGGGGGAGATCAACCATTTCCAGGCCCTGGGACATGTACTAGTCTGTGGCGACCTAAATGCCAGAACTGGACAAGAACTTGAGACCCTCAGCATACAGGAGGACAAACACCTACCTGGAGGTGACAGCATTCCCTCCCCCATATGCCCCCCTAGACACAACTACGACAACATAACCAGCAAAAACGGGTCACAACTCATGCAGCTCTGTCGGACGCTGGGTATGTGCATAGTCAAAGGTAGGCTTCGAGGGGACTACTACGGTAGGTACACATATAGCTCATGTCTTGGCAGTAGTACTGTAGACTACTTTATCACTGACCTCAACCCAGAGTCTCTTAGAGCGTTCACAGTCAGTCCACTGACACCCCTATCAGACCACAGCAAAAGCATAGTCTACTTGAACAGAGCAATACTCAATCATGAGGCATCAAAGCCAAAGGAACTGAATAATATTAAGAAATGCTATAGATGGAAGGAAAGTAGTGTGGAAATCTACCAAAAAACTATTAGGCAACCACAAATTCAATCCCTTCCAGACAATTTCCTGGACAAATAATGTAATAGTGAAGGTGTAAACTTGGCAGTAGAAAACCTAAACAGTATATTTGACCTCTCAGCTTCCCTATCAAATCCAAAAATGTCAAGCAGACAACCTAAGAAAATTAACAACAATGACAAATGGTTTGACTACCAGAATCTACTGGATTCTCCAATTACATTGAATGAACTACAGGACAAAATACAAACTGTCCAACCCAAAAAGGCCTGTGGGGTTGATGGTATCCTAAATGAAATGATAAAATATACAGACCACATATTCCAATTGGCTATACTTAAACTCTTTAACATCATTCTATGAACCTGGAGAAGAGCCCCCTAAGCAAGCTGGTCCTGGGGCTCTGTTCACAAACACAAACAGACCCCACAGAGCCCCAGGACAACAACACAATTAGACCCAACCAAATCATGAGAAAACAAAAAGATAATTACTTGACACATTGGAAAGAATTTACAAAACACTGCGCAAACTAGAATGCTATTTGGCCCTAAACAGAGAGTACACAGTGGCAGAATACCTGACCACTGTGACTGACCCAAAATTAAGGAAATCTTTAACTATGTACAGACTCAGTGAGCATAGCCTTGCTATTGAGAAAGGCTGCCGAAGGCAGACCTGGCTCTCAAGAGAAGACAGGCTATGTGCACACTGCCCACAAAACGAGGTGGAAACTGAGCTGCATTTCCTAACTTCCTGCCAAATGTATGACCATATTAGAGACACATACAGTGGGGAGAACAAGTATTTGATACACTGCCGATTTTGCAGGTTTTCCTACTTACAAAGCATGTAGGTCTGTAATTTTTATCATAGGTACAATAGAACTGTGAGAGACGGAATCTAAAACAAAAATCCAGAAAATCACATTGTATGATTTTTAAGTAATTAATTTGCATTTTATTGCATGACATAAGTATTTGATACATCAGAAAAGCAGAACTTAATATTTGGTACAGAAACCTTTGTTTGCAATTACAGAGATCATACGTTTCCTGTAGGTCTTGACCAGGTTTGCACACACTGCAGCAGGGATTTTGGCCCACTCCTCCATACAGACCTTCTCCAGATCTTTCAGGTTTCGGAGCTGTCGCTGGGCAATACGGACTTTCAGCTCCCTCCAAAGATTTTCTATTGGGTTCAGGTCTGGAGACTGGCTAGGCCACTCCAGGACCTTGAGATGCTTCTTACGGAGCCACTCCTTAGTTGCCCTGGCTGTGTGTTTCGGGTCGTAGTCATGCTGGAAGACCCAGCCACGACCCATCTTCAATGCTCTTACTGAGGGAAGGAGGTTGTTGGCCAAGATCTCGCGATACATGGCCCCATCCATCCTCCCCTCAATACGGTGCAGTCGTCCTGTCCCCTTTGTAGAAAAGCATCCCCAAAGAATGATGTTTCCACCTCCATGCTTCACGGTTGGAATGGTGTTCTTGGGGTTGTACTCATCCTTCTTCTTCCTCCAAACGCGGCGAGTGGAGTTTAGACCAAAACGCTCTATTTTTGTCTCATCAGACCACATGACCTTCTCCCATTCCTCCTCTGGATCATCCAGATGGTCATTGGCAAACGTCAGACGGGCCTGGACATGCACTGGCTTGAGCAGGGGGACCTTGTGTGCGCTGCAGGATTTTAATCCATGACGGCGTAGTGTGTTACTAATGGTTTTCTTTGAGACTGTGGTCCCAGCTCTCTTCAGGTCATTGACCAGGTCCTGCCGTGTAGTTCTGGGTTGATCCCTCACGATCATTGATGCCCCACGAGGTGAGATCTTGCATGGAGCCCCAGACCGAGGGTGATTGACCGTCATCTTGAACTTCTTCCATTTTCTAATAATTGCGCCAACAGTTGTTGCCTTCTCACCAAGCTGCTTGCCTATTGTCCTGTAGCCCATCCCATCCTTGTGCAGGTCTACAATTTTATCCCTGATGTCCTTACACATCTCTCTGGTCTTGGCCATTGTGGAGAGGTTGGAGTCTGTTTGATTGAGTGTGTGGACAGGTGTCTTTTCTACAGGTAACGAGTTCAAACAGGTGCAGTTAATACAGGTAATGAGTGGAGAACAGGAGGGCTTCTTAAAGAAAAACTAACAGGTCTGTGAGAGCCGGAATTCTTACTGGTTGGTAGGTGATCAAATACTTATGTCATGCAATAAAATGCTAATTATTACTTAAAAATCATACAATGTGATTTTCTGGATTTTTGTTTTAGATTCCGTCTCGCACAGTTGAAGTGTACCTATGATAAAAATTACAGACCTCTACATGCTTTGTAAGTAGGAAAACCTGCAAAATCGGCAGTGTATCAAATACTTGTTCTCCCCACTGTATTTCCATCAGATTACACAGACCCACAAAGAATTCGAAAACAAATCCAATTTTGATAAACTCCCATATCTATTGGGTGACATACCACAGTGTGCCATCACAGCAGCAAGATTTGTGACGTGTTGCCACAAGAAAAGGGCAACCAGTGAAGAACAAACACAATTGTAAATACAACCCTTATTTATGTTTATTTATTTTCCCATTTGTACTTTAACTATTTGCACATCATAACAACACTTGAAATGTCTTTATTCTTTTGGAACTTTTGTGAGTGTAATGTTTACTGTACATTTTTTATTGTTTATTTCGCTTTTGTTTATTATCTATTTCACCTGCTTTGGCAATGTAAACATATGTTTCTCATGCCAATAAAGCCCCCCTCAAATTGAAATTGAATTGAGATGGAGAGAGAGAGATGGAGAGAGAGAGATGGAGAGAAAGATGGAGAGAGAGAGAGATATAGAGAGAAAGATGGTGAAAGTGAGAGATTGTGTCTTGTTCTGGGCTGCCTTGGCTGGTATCACAGTGATCTTCAAAGCCACTCAAACTCAGCCCTTTGCTCAGGAGAGAGGGAGAGCTAGCACGCTTGCTGCCGTCAGGCAGGAAGGCATTGCTTCTTCAAAGTTTTTATCCCCTCTCTCTCTCTCTCTCTCTCTCTCTCTCTCTCTCTCTCTCTCTCTCTCTCTCTCTCTCTCTCTCTCTCTCTCTCTCTCTCTCTCTCTCTCTCTCTCTCTCTCTCTCTCTCTCTCTCTCTCTCTCTCTCCCTCTCTCTACCCCTGTCTCACTCTCTCCCTCTTTCCCCTGTATTTAAATGACTTTGTCTATTGTATTTAGTTCATCAAGGGAACATTCAGACGTACATTGCTTTGTTCAAGGGTGGAATGGATGCATGGCGCTGACACCTCTCCAAAAGTTTAGGACAAATCATTAGAATTTCTACCACTGCAGTCACAATACATCACTCTGTCACTTTTTCACCAGCTCACTCTCATCTCCTGCAGACTTTCCCAAGAAAGACAAGGAACGACTGATCACAACCAGTCAGCGCTCTCCCTCCTACAGTAGACATCTCTCCTCCTGCCTTTTCCCAGAGACACTGCCACTGCCAGCCTGCTCCTAAAGAAACACTAGTACCGAATGTGGAACACTAGCTGTCTATTTTTGGCTTATTCTGCTGTTTGTGATATTATTTTGTGCAAATTAGTCTTGTTTTTGCCTTCTCCTTTCACTTTAACCCCCCCGACTCCATATCAACTCCATATTTCTCTCCATTTCTCTATTTCTCAGCAGGAGACGTTTGCTCGATTTCCATTTAACAAAGATGAATTATTGTCCTCCGTCAAATACAAATGTTAATTACATGCGTGTAGCGATCCCCTAATTCAACAGCATGACAAAGCGAGGGTATTGTTTACCCAGCGTGGCTCCCTGGGGAGGTCTTCACCGTGCTTTATGAGTCTGCTTAGAAACATGATTAAGGACTTATTCTGCCAAGGCTCAGGGCTAGAAACACTCAGGCCTAGAAACACACAACAGAACCCAGGGTATTGCTTAAATCACACACAGATGCCATGGATGTCAATGGATGATTTGCACAAACGTTTTGAGCTGTGCTTGCGCATAATGTTATAAGATTAAACTTTCAGTGTGTAGCCTACACTGAAAAGAAATGAAGGTTCTTCCTCAGCTATTAAATGTCCAATGCTGCCGTTTCTATCTCAATATCAAATCATTTTTTGATAACAATTAAGTGCCTTACTGTGATTATTTTGAATCAAAATGCTCAAAATGAAACAAAACTAGCTTCTTAGCAAAGAGCAATTTCTTAAGCAATAATTTTTCTAGGACCTTTGGGAGTGGTCTGAGTGGGGAGGGGAAAACTGAAACCTAGCTGTGATTGGCAGAGAGGTTTGGAACTCTCTTTCTTATTAGTCTATTAACTAATTTACCGCCTGGTGATGTCACCAGCAATGTTCCTTCTAAACTGCACACATGTGCGGCTCCCACAGCTGCCACGCAGAAGAAATACCAGCCTGCGCAGACGCACATTTGTTTAAATTCTTTGCTAGTTAGTGAGTTATTAGCCCAGTTCTAGCTAATTTCTGGTCAGCAATGGGGGAGTGATTGCCTCCTATGAGAGCACAAAACATGTATATTTCCAGCCATCTTTGAAAAGCTTTTTTATATCTTAAAGGTGCAGTGTTATATTTTGAGACAGGCTTGAATAAGCTAAGAAGCCAATAGGCAGATGGTAGCATATGTTTTTGTCTGACTCTCTGTAAAGATAATAGAATAGGAATAATAATGCATTTTATTTTGTAAATTGGTTTCTTGCATCATACAATACAACACAACAACATTTTCAGTCACCTACTTGTCTGAAGGACAAGTGGCTAAAAAGGTTAATGTCAAGCCCTGCATGGTTTCAAAAGTCTCATGGAATGTAGGCCTATATTGAACACCTCACGTTGGCTGCTACTGTAGACTGTATCATAAAACAACTATTTCAATAGCTATTTCTATGTTAAAATGTTATGGGATGCATTTTCTCCATTGTTTTGGTGGTAGGCCACTCTGATAGGCCTATTATGATTGAATAGCCACATTAGCCACTGTTAAAACTGTTCACAGTAAATGTACATTTTCACATTTCAGTTTGCGCTTAGCAGACCAGAAATTTGCTCAGTGCCGAAAATAATTTGAGGGAACATTTGTCACCAGGCAGGCCAAAACTCCATCCCACTAAAACCAGCTGAAATCCCAGGCGGCCTTTTCAAACAGCTTTTACACTAAAAGGGCATTATCATAATTTTCACAATTTCTCAGTTTTACTCCAAACTCATAGTGTGGAAATATACACTCAGTGGCCAGTTTATTAGGTACATCCATTTAATACCGGGTCGGACTCCTCTTTGCCTCCAGAACAGCCTGAATTTTTTGGGGCATAGAAATGTTGCTCAATTGGTATCAAGGGACCTAACGTGTGCCAGGAAAACATTTCCAACACCATTACACCACCGGCACCAGCCTGTACCGTTGACACCAGGCAGGATGGGCCATGGACTCATGCTGTTTACGCCAAAGCCTGACTCTGCCATCAGCATGACGCAACAGGAACCGGGATTCGTCGGACCAGGCAATGTTTTTTCACTCCTTAATTGTCCAGTGTTGGTGATCGTGTGCCCACTGGAGCCACTTCTTCTTGTTTTTAGCTGATAGGAGCGGAACCCAGTGTGGTCGTCTGCTGCAATAGCCCATCCATGACAAGGACTGATGAGTTGTGCGTTCCGAGATGTCGTTCTGCACACCACTGTTGGACTGCGCCGTTATTTGCCTGTTTTCGCCCACATGACTGCTGCTGACTGGATGTTTTGTTTGTCGCACCATTCTCGGTAAACCCTAGACACTGTTGTTCGTGAAATGCCCAGGAGGCTGGCCATTTTAGATACTGAAGCAAAAATGTGTACATTTGGCTTTATACTTCAGCATTTTGGATTTGAGATCAAATGTTTCATATGAAGCGACCTTTAATGTCACCTTTTATTTGAGGATATTTTCATACATATCTGTTTTACCGTTTAGAAATGAAATCACTTTATGTATCTAGTCGCCCATTTGAGTATGTTATTTTTCCTAATTATTTGGACAAATTAACTTATAGTGTATTAAAGTAGTCAAAAGTTTTGTATTTGGTCGCATATAAATAGCACACAATGATACATCAAGCTTGTGACTCTACAAAATTGTTGGATGCGTTTGCAGTTTATTTTGGTTGTGTTTCGGATAATGTTTTGCCCAATAGGAAATGAATGGTGAATAATGTATTGTGTCATGTTGGAGGCCCTTTTATTGTAAATAAGAATAGAAGATGTTTCTGAACACTTCTACATTAATGTGGATGCTACCATGATTACGGGGTATGATCTTTGTTCCTCTGTAACTTTCTCATTTCATTATTCAGGATTAATTCAAATGGGGGGACTAGATACATAAAGTGCTTTCATTTCTAAATGGTAAAACATATGTATGAAAATACCTTCAAAAAAAGGTGACATTTTGTACTGTTGCCTCATATGAAACATTTGATCTCAAATCCAAAATGCTAGAGTATAAAGCCACATTTACTAATTTTAGCTACTGTCCTGTCACGCTCTGGCTCTGGGGACTCTAGTATGTTGAGCCAGGGTGTGAGTTTTCATTTGTGTTTGTTCTAGTTGTTCTATTTCTATGTTGGCCAGGGTGGCTCCCAATCAGAGATGGCTGTAGCTCGTTGTCTCTGATTGGGAGCCATACTTAAGTAACCGTTAGGCATTCATTTGGTGTGGTTTCTTGTTCCGTGTTGGTTTGTGTATGTAACCAGGGACGTCACGTTTTCGTTTTGTTCGTGTGATCATTATATAAATAAATATGTTCGCATTCAACGCTGCGCCTTGGTCCTCCTCTGTTCCTGACGAGCGTGACATGTCCAAATACAGTGGGGGAAAAAAGTATTTAGTCAGCCACCAATTGTGCAAGTTCTCCCACTTAAAAAGATGAGAGAGGCCTGTAATTTTCATCATAGGTACACGTCAACTATGACAGACAAATTGAGATTTTTTTTATCCAGAAAATCACATTGTAGGATTTTTAATGAATTTATTTGCAAATTATGGTGGAAAATAAGTATTTGGTCACCTACAAACAAGCAAGATTTCTGGCTCTCACAGACCTGTAACTTCTTCTTTAAGAGGCTCCTCTGTCCTCCACTCGTTACCTGTATTAATGGCACCTGTTTGAACTTGTTATCAGTATAAAAGACACCTGTCCACAACCTCAAACAGTCAAACTCCAAACTCCACTATGGCCAAGACCAAAGAGCTGTCAAAGGACACCAGAAACAAAATTGTAGACCTGCACCAGGCTGGGAAGACTGAATCTGCAATATGTAAGCAGCTTGGTTTGAAGAAATCAACTGTGGGAGCAATTATTAGGAAATGGAAGACATACAAGACCACTGATAATCTCCCTCGATCTGGGGCTCCACGCAAGATCTCACCCCGTGGGGTCAAAATGATCACAAGAACGGTGAGCAAAAATCCCAGAACGACACGGGGGGACCTAGTGAATGACCTGCAGAGAGCTGGGACCAAAGTAACAAAGCCTACCATCAGTAACACACTACGCCGCCAGGGACTCAAATCTTGCAGTGCAAGACGTGTCCCCCTGCTTAAGCCAGTACATGTCCAGGCCCGTCTGAAGTTTGCTAGAGTGCATTTGGATGATCCAGAAGAGGATTGGGAGAATGTCATATGGTCAGATGAAACCAAAATAGAACCTTTTGGTAAAAACTCAACTCGTCGTGTTTGGAGGACAAAGAATGCTGAGTTGCATCCAAAGAACACCATACCTACTGTGAAGCATGGGGGTAGAAACATCATGCTTTGGAGCTGTTTTTCTGCAAAGGGACCAGGACGACTGATCCGTGTAAAGGAAAGAATGAATGGGGCCATGTATCGTGAGATTTTGAGTGAAAACCTCCTTCCATCAGCAAGGGCATTGAAGATGAAACGTGGCTGGGTCTTTCAGCATGACAATGATCCCAAACACACCGCCCGGGCAATGAAGGAGTGGCTTCGTAAGAAGCATTTAAAGGTCCTGGAGTGGCCTAGCCAGTCTCCAGATCTCAACCCCATAGAAAATCTTTGGAGGGAGTTGAAAGTCCGTGTTGCCCAGCGACAGCCCCAAAACATCACTGCTCTAGAGGAGATATGCATGGAGGAATGGGCCAAAATACCAGCAACAGTGTGTGAAAACCTTGTGAAGACTTACAGAAAACGTTTGACCTGTGTCATTGCCAACAAAGGGTATATAACAAAGTATTGAGAAACTTTTGTTATTGACCAAATACTTATTTTCCACCATAATTAGCAAATAAATTCATTAAAAATCCTACAATGTGATTTTCTGGATTTTCTCCCCCTCATTTTGTCTGTCATAGTTGACGTGTACCTATGATGAAATTTACAGGCCTCTCTCATCTTTTTAAGTGGGAGAACTTGCACAATTGGTGGCTGACTAAATACTTTTCTCCCCCACTGTATATATGGAGGGGAGTGTATGTTTTAGTGTCATTGAGGATTTGAGTTAGCTTCAGAAGAGTTGCACAACGTTCTCAGTGATTGGATGGTTGAATCAACCAATGAAAATGAGGAATTTATTCTCTTGATCATTTGGTTGTTTCTCTGTAGCAATCGAAGGGGGGGGGCAAGTTGACAGGAACACTGCTCTTTCTGGCAGCAGTCTGGTTTTCCAAATGAAAGATCTGCAGTGAAGGGCATTGCCTGTGGCATCCCATAGCCAAAGAGACATTAATCAAACTCATCTTATCTCTCCTCTTTATCTCTCCCACAAAGAGATGACTCGCCTGGAGACATGAGCCCCAGCAACAACACCAGCTTTTACCAACTTCAGCTCCAATTTCCTTTGATTCACAAAGGAGCTTTACCAAACACTTTATTCCAAAACCTCTGTTTTCAGGCCATCAGAAGGATCAAGTGCTGCTGAACTATCCTTCCTAGCAGGAATGTATTGTAGTGTTGTATTACGTAATAGGCTTGAATGTATGAATATCAAAGTAGCTGGGTGAGTAACATGTCCCTTTGGTTTCCTGGTGGGTTTGGGTAGAAATGCAGGCCATCATTATTCTATGATCTCTCCGCTCGCGTTAACCTCAGTGCTCTCTGTGTGTGTTCTGACTTCAGGAAGAGTTGGCATTAAGGGGGACAGGCAGAGCAGAGTAAGCTGCTTGGAGGAAGCCAATAAATGCAGCTAGACAGCTTGACAGGCCACTGTATTCCCATTGTTAGAAAGCAGATCCAAAGGCCCCCCGTTGCTGAAACACCATAATCTGGTGCACAGGAGGTTGGTGGCACCTTAACTGGGGAGGACGGGCTCGTGGTAATGGCTGGAGTGGGATGATATCAAATACATGAAACACCATTCCATTCACTCCATTCTAGCCATTATTATGAGCCGTCCTACCCTCAGCAGCCTCCACTGGTCTGGTGGGAGGTAAATGTTAGCCTCATACAATAACCATTTTACTGTATGTGTCTCAATGAGCTTTATATTGTTATGTGCAGTGCATCAAATGATGCGGATAAGCTGAGTGATTTTCATACAGGTCCGATACAGAGTTGGATAATGACAGGGAGATGATGAGATAACGGTACTGTAGCCATAGTAACTGTCCTTTAGTTCTCACATTCTAATGAGCTAGAACACATTTTCTCACTTCTTCAGTTCTTCTTGTTCTATTTCTCTGCCAATTCTTCTTTCTTTGGGGGTTACATAAAGCTATTTTTTCCAGACAAAATACTGCCGTTCAACTGACTACTTTTGTTGTAACCGCATGGTGTTCAGGCTGTGGCTGTGGGCTCTTTCCACTAAACTCTCCCATGGTGTACATGTATCATTGTAAGCAGAGGTCTACCCTTTCTCTCATGTACTCTTAACGGTTTATATTCAGAGGCTGTAGCTTTGGTGTTAACTGTTTGGTCTTTACTTATGCTTAACAATAGGCCATCCCTCCATGCTTGTGTTCCACTCTTTTCTAGTCCTGTGTACCAATTTAACAGAAGCTTTCATGCCTCGTTTTGGACATTTTTATATAGAGACTGGCCTGAATACAGTCCTCTGTGTTGCAAAGAGCGCAAACAACTGTGTCTTCAACTTGGGAAACAATGAACGTCATTTCCAAAGGACTGTTCTTAAATGTCACTTTCCGTCCATTCTTGCTGCCTACTCTCCCTGTGCCAAAGGGCAGTGTTTTTAGGAATGTGTTGAGAAGGCCTACACATCTCTCCACCATCCAAACCTGTAGCCCCATGCCAAGTCGAGGGAGGGGGGGTCTGGGGGTGCTTTGATATTCTCATGTGACTCCTTTGGGGTTTGTGCGTTGAATTACGTTCAGTCTGTCTTGTTTTCTTTCCCTTTCTGTTTGTCCTGTCATGACTTACATAGATAATTACAGTAACATTTTTTTCTGTGTGACTGCACTCGTTTCTGGTAATTAGAGGAAAACAGACACGGCCCTGTTTTCTTGAACATCGGCTCACACATCAGATTAGTATGAGTCTTAATTAGATTGAGTTTGTAAGGCAATGAGTATGTTATGTCTTGTCTTATGCTACCAGCAAAACACACTTCTTCATGTCTTCTTGTCCAATTGTAGTTAGCTTCTATCAAGATTAAGGCATGGAGTTCTTTTTCACCATTTGACCTAACTAGGAAAACTCTGGGTCCTTCACTTCCTTCATGTTTCTGATTGTGACTGCATCTCGACACAAACACTGTGGTTCATGTATCCTCTTTAGGAACAGAACATACAGTAAGATTGCTCAGTAAGGTGCAGCACATTACAGTACAAGGTGCAGTACATTACAGTACAAGGTGCAGTACATTACAGTACAAGGTGCAGTACATTACAGTACACAGTGCAGTACATTATAGTACAAGGTGCAGTACATTACAGTACAAGGTGCCATACATTACAGTACACAGTGCAGTGCATTACAGTACAAGGTGCAGTACATTGCAGTACAAGGTGCAGTACATTACAGAACAATGTGCAGTACATTGCAGTACAAGGTGCAGTACATTGCAGTACAAGGTGCAGTACATTGCAGTACAAGGTGCAGTACATTGCAGTACAAGGTGCAGTACATTACAGTACAAGGTGCAGTACTTTACAGTACAATGTGCAGTACAATGTGCAGTACATTACAGTACCACTTATTCTACCGTCCATAACTGTTTGTCAGTTAATGATGGACTGGGCAGCTAGATACAGTATTCTCACCCATTTTCATAATTCATGGTTGGCTTTTTACTCAACAACAAGCTGTCACTAGGCTCATTCCTGTCTCTCACAATCTCAGTGGCCTGCTCAGCAAATAGGAAGTGACAAGGCTGACAGGCCTGCCAGTGTGGACTGAGAGCGGAGAGCCAAATGTCACACCAGACCCTGTCACAAGCCCTTTGTCTCCACTTTAATGACATTCCCAGCTTTTAAATGAGCCTAACTTGTGTGTGTGTGAGCCTCTAAAATCACTTTCTCACTGATTAGAGCTGTTGGCAGCCGTTACTTTTATTTCTGTGGGTGATGGTGTCCGTCTTTAGCACATGTGGTACCTGTGATTGTGCAAACCAGCTCTTTAGGTGCATTACCGCAACATGCTGTTTGCCTAAACATCTCAGGGACCTCCTATAGAAAAGCGGAAGGAGTGCTAGGTCAGTGTGGTGGGCTGGGGCTGTAAAATGGAAGTCTTTGTGATGTGCAGAGTTTGCATTGTATGGTGTTGATGGAACATTTCACTTTACAGCCTTTGTTGAGAAACTCATCTTAATTAGCCAGCATCTCAATTGGCGTTTGGCAAATGAGCTCTTTTCTGAGCCAAGTGTTCCCTCTGCACACGTTGCTGGCTCTTAGAAAGTAGCAGCAGTAGGGTAGTTTTTTAATCAGACTTGCTTACACGCAGCCGAGGTGCATGTATTTATTTGTATTAATTTCGTTTGAATTAAGTCTAAACATAGAGTGCACACTTGTTGTGGGAAAACAGTTATTTCAGATGAGACGAGTGCATTAATTTACTGGGTGACTGTTGAGTAGTTTCCAATTTCCCAGAGAACCCATATTTCTCACTTCAACGCTTTTTTAGTCTGATGCCTTTTGATGTTTAAAAGAATACGTAATGTAATGTGAACATGTTGAATACTTCAACAATGAGACTTAGGCCCACAACGTCAACTCCAATGAGATGAAAAGTCTAATTTCTCCAACTAATCCCCTAAAAGCTTTCTGGTTGAATTAGAAAGGCAAGGCGGGAGGCTGCAACAATCTGTTTGAGAGATGGATTGAAATGTTATTTTAATCCTATTGCTGCCAATCATCTTGGACTATTTTGCTCCCTGCGCTCCTTTATATCCACAGTGCTGCCATTTGAGCAGGGCTGAGAGGATTGCACGGCAATACCCTAATAGCACTTTGATAGGCAAAACATGTTTTCCTTTGACGGAAATGTCACTTTGGAGAATGATTTTGTCAGTGCACCTAATTCTCAGTCAAAGCAGATTGGATATTGCCCACTGTGTGACTCATTGAACCCTCAGTGGAATTGGATTACTTTTCTGCATTCTATTGCTCCCAGATTCCACCATTCCACCACGGTCGGTGTTTCACTCAGTGCTCATTTGAATGTGCACAAGGTGCACCATAACTCGTTTACTCAGGAATTAATCTGCTTTTAATTAAGAAAGGCACTTTAATCCACCAAATTAATTACTACTGTACTTGAGCTAACAAATACGATCATTTTGTTTTATGATTTTTCTTCCGCAATGCTTTAAGCCTGAGTGTTTTCAACTGGGTTTCAATTTGATATTCTAGAATCACATTACCAAATCACTCTCAGGGAAGAATCTTGCAAACCTCTTACATGTAGAAGAGGAGAAAGTGCCTTTAATCGTACAAGAATCCTGGAGGAGGAATTAAACTACCTTTCCTCTTCGATATAACATAAAACTTTAGCTGTCATCTCAATCCCTAACAGACTAAGTTTCATCAGACTGGTGCATTTATTGCGGCGACTCCTCAACCTTATTAATAACCTTTTGTAGCTTAGATCTCCACTGCTTGACAGCAGAGAGACTCACAACAGCTCATTGCATTAGTCATAAATATAATTAAACCGAGACTACATGAATCTCCCCAGACCCACATTCTGACAGTTGCATAAGCATCCAGTGTTTTACTGCATAGTGTATGGCTGGCATCACCATAAATTAGAATCTCCAAGTAGAAAATGAGCACACTGGCTTCCAGGAACACACACAGACTATAATATAACTGGCTATGGCACACACATACACATGTATCTATTTCCCGGTAAAAACACCTCCATTCGGTTTGAGACCTCCCCCGAACACAAACAGGCAGGAAGGCAGATACACACACACACACACACACAGAGAGAGACACACTCTCTTTAACACACTGCATTTCAAATCCATATCATTGTCATTAGGCTGTATTATGTAGTGGGTCTTCACTGTACTATATGGATGTGAGCCCTCATGAAAAAACATTAGGATACCTGCTCTTTCCATGACATGGACTGACCAGGTGAATCCAGGTGAAAGCTATGATCCCTTATTGATGTCACCTTTTAAATCCACTTCAATCAGTGTAGATGAAGGGGAGGAGACAGGTTAAAGAAGGATCCCTGTGGAACGCTTTTGACGCCTTGTACAGTCCATGCCCCAACGAATTGAGACTGTTCTGAGAGCAAAAGGGGGTGCAGCTCAATATTAGGAAGGTGTTCCTAATGTTTTGTACACTCAGTGTATGAGGATATTATGATTATCGCTGTCATGTATCATTGAGCTTACTGAGCCACGGCTCCATTTGGTTCATAAGGTGATGTTGAGTCGTTATGAGATAGAACTTGATATCTTTACAGAGTGAACGCATAGTTGACAAATTAATCTCCATTGGGACAGACCTCGATATCTTTACAGAGTAAACGCATAGATCACAAATGAGTCTCGTATTGGGGTTCATTGGGGCTTATCCCATACCAGTGACTGTTACAGCACAGCTCAGCTGACTAAAGAGAAAATGGCTTTTTTGATCTACCCTCTGCTAGGGGGCTAAGAGTGGAGGAGGAGTTAGGCCAGAGAGGCTCTTCACTGGAGAGACTATCCACACTGTGGGTCCTTGTGGAGCTCCAACAAAATGAAGTGCCCTCCAGCATCTCCCGGCCCCTGAATGTCACCTCTGAAGTGGGAACCTGTGGGGAGAGGGCAGGGGCAAAGGGCACACACAAATGCACATACACACACACACACACACACACACACACACACACACATACAGTCATCACATAGTCAGTTGAAGTTTGACTGCTGCCCCTCAAGCACTTCACGGAGAGTAGCACACAGATACTGTATATGAATAAAACATGTTCACCTGATGTTAATGACGTGTTGAGAAGAGCGCCGGGCGAGAGTGCTCCAATAATATCTCTCCTCCTGCACTGCCAGGCAGTCAGACAGTCTTTAACACAGGATGCTAATGGGGGTCTAATTTCAAAACGCAGAGCTCTTCAGAAACCAACGCAGCAAGGGCAGAGCGCCCATAAACTAGTATGTTGCATGACATGTTTTCTCAACGGCGAAAATGACAAATGACTGTTTGTCATTGAAATAGTGTTGGAAGGATCACAATTGAGACTGGAGGGTAACATCATTTGGGGGAAGAGTGGAGGGGGAAGAGTAGGAGGAGGTGGAAGAAGTGTGGGGGGGGGGGGGGGGGGGGGGTTGTCAGTGACTGCTCTTTTTCGGTGGCCCGCATCACAAATCACATCCGTGTTCCTCTGAAGACAAGGACCAGTCAGAGCTGGGAGGGCTGCTGCCACTTTCAGGAGGAATATCTCAATTTTGACAGCCTGTGGCCTTTGGGCATGTTCTGTGTGTGTGTGCCAATGTGCGTGTGTGAGCATGTGTGTGTACATTTGTGTGTGTGTGTGTGTTTCAGCATGTGTGAGCCGCTCACAGGAGCTCCTCCACTCACTCCAGTAGTGTGTGACAGTTGCAGCTGTGAGGTGAGGGACTTGAATCACGTCTCTCTTCTATCTCACTCTCTCTCTCCTCTCTCTCTCCTCTCTCGTCCCTCTCTCTCTCCTTCTCTCGTCCCTCTCTCTCTCCTCTCTAGTCCCTCTCTTTTTCCTCTCTTGTCCCTCTCTCTGTCCTCTCTCTCTCATCCCTCTCTCTCTCCTCTCTAGTCCCTCTCTCGTCCCTCTCTCTCTCCTCTCTCGTCCCTCTCACTCTCCTCTCTCTCCTCTCTTTCTCCTCTCTCGTCCCTCTCTCTCTCCTCTCTCCTCTCTCTCTCCTCTCTCATCCCTCTTTCTTTCCTCTCTCGTCCCTCTCTCTCCTCTCTCTCTCCTCTCTCTCCTCTCTCCTCTCTCTCCCCTCTCCTCTCTCTCCTCTCTCTCCTCTCTCTCCTCTCTCGTCCCTCTCTTTCTCCTCTCTTTCTCCTCTCTCGTCCCTCTCTCTCCTCTCTCTCTCCTCTCTCATCCCGCTCTTTCTTCTCTCTCTCCTCTCTCGTCCCTCTCTCTCCTCTCTCTCTCCTCTCTCTCCTCTCTTTCTCCTCTCTCGTCCCTCTTTCTCTCCTTTCTCTCTCCTCTCTCTCTCCTCTCTCGTCCCTCTCTCTCCTCTCTCTCTCCTCTCTCTCTCCTCTCTCGTGTCTCTCTCTCTCCTCTCTTTCTCCTCTCTCCTCTCTTTCTCCTCTCTCGTCCCTCTCTCTCTCCTCTTGTCCCTCTCTCTCACCTCTCTGTCTCCTCTCTCGTCCCTCTCTCTCTCCTCTTTTTCTCCTCTCTCTCCTTCTCTCGTCCCTCTCTCTCTCCTCTCTAGTCCCTCTCTTTTTCCTCTCTTGTCCCTCTCTCTCTCCTCTCTCTCCTCTCTCGTCCCTCTCACTCTCCTCTCTCGTCCCTCTCTCTCTCCTCTCTCGTCCCTCTCTCGTCCCTCTCTCTCCTCTCTCATCCCTCTCTCTCTCCTCTCTCGTCCCTCTCTCTCTCGTCCCTCTCTTTCTCCTCTCTCGTCCCTCTCTTTCTCCTCTCTCTCCTCTCTCTCCACTCTCGTCCCTCTCTCTCCTCTCTCTCTCCTCTCTCGTCCCTCTCTCTCTCCTCTCTCTCTCCTCTCTCCTCTCTCGTCCCTCTCTCTCTCTCCTCTCTTTCTCCTCTCTCCTCTCTCGTCCCTCTCTCTCTCATCCCTCTCTCTCCTCTCTCGTCCCTCTCTCTCCTCTCTTTCTCCTCTCTCGTCCCTCTCTCTCCTCTCTTGTCCCTCTCACTCTCCTCTCTCGTCGCTCTCTCTCCTCTCTCGTCCCTCTCTCTCTCTCCTCTCTCGTCCCTCTCTCTCTCCTCTCTCATCCCTCTTTCTCCTCTCTTGTCCCTCTCTCTCTCCTCTATCGTCCCTCTCTCTCTCCTCTCTCGTCCCTCTCTCTCCTCTCTCTCCTCTCTCGTTCCTCTCTAACTCTTCTCTCTCTCCTCTCTCGCCCCTCTCTCCTCTGTCCTGTATGAGCAGCAGTGGATTCAGTAAGCTCTATGACTGCTGTGTTTTTCTTGGCGGCTCGGTTAGCTAAAACTGGTGGCCGTTGGGGGGATATGGGATATGGGATACAGGATGGTGGAGCAGGGAGGTAGTGGCACTGCTAACCCCCATCAGGCAGCTGCTACAGATATGTGGACACATGCATGCACACACACACACACACACACACACACACACACACACACACACACACACACACACACACACACACACACACACACACTGGATCCCCCCCCCCCCACAAACTGTACCCCCTGGATGCCCATTCTCTAAGTCTGTGTTGGCCTGACATTTAGTTGTCCTAGCCAAAGTTGTGTTACTAAACTGTGTCACAAATCCACAGCCACAGAGTCTTAAACTGCTACCCAGTAAAAACTGGCTGTGGTGCGAGGGAGATCTGTTCTGGGTGTCACTGTGTGTGTTGCTCAGCCCTGTGTGTTGTTGCATGGTGGTCATTTCTTCATTACTCCCAGATGGTGGATCAGGACCCATTGGTGGTTCACAGCCCATTTCTACTGGTTTAAGACTGGATTATGGCATTAGTCTTCTGATGGTGCCTTTGCCAGTCACTTTCTCTGTTCTGGAAGGAGAGGAAGGAGGAGAGTACACACCCAATCTCAAGCAGCTATGCAGTTTAACCCATGTGAGAGTTCCAGCCCGTTGTTGATTTTCCAAAGAGGAGAGTGTGTTGTTTCGGCAGTGATATCACAAGGCAGTGATGTCACAAGGCTCCTAGTCACTGTTCATCTTGAAGGACCATAAGGAAATTCCTAAATGCTTTTGATAGACCACAGAACAAAACAGTTTGGGAACCACTGCTGTAGCCTGTATGTCACTGAAGGGCATTGACTGGCTGGACACTGGGCAGATGGCTTTTTCCAGTCCCAGTGGGTAGGAGTATAGGAACAGGTTGGTGTGATGAGGAATGTGCAGTGACAATAAGTTCATTGACAGGAGAGGGAGCCTCTGTCTCTCTGTGTGTCCCTACCACACCCTCCTCACCAGTCATTACTGCATTCTCTCCATTCTCTGCAGCCTATAGACAAATGTCACTGTGGGAATAGTGAGGAACCCCTCTTAAAATCACAGGGACATCAGTGTGAGAGGAACACTATCGTAGCACTACTGTAGCTCCTGGAGGGATTCTCTCTCTTGGGATTCTAATATATCAAGGTAAGCACTGTAACTGTCAACTATCTGTTATGATTTCATAATGAGAGTGAAATAGTGTAGATACTGTATTGCTGCTTCTCAGAGCGACGGATCTGAGAAAAGTGGTGGTGGTGATACCGGGAGATTATTATCAAGGTGTTGTACGTACGCGTGTAGACGAAAGTTAGAACTACTGTCAATTCTTTGATCATCTGGCAGTTTTATCTGCATAGTTGAACAGTTGTCGTCTGTCTGGCAGATGAGGAAAAGCTGTTTATCTTATCTTGGATTGTCTTTGATCTGATTTATTTCTCATCTGGGGAAAATACTCGAAAGCTTTTCAGTATATTTTGGAAAGACATGGTCAATTGACGCAAAGATATTGAAGGACAATGATGAACATTAGGTTACTTAAGACAGAAACAAAAGGAGGGAGGATGGGTGGGCATATAGCGTGTCCGTCTAGTAACACAATTGTTGCATGTTCGAACCACGTCATGGACAACTTTAGCATTTTAGCTAATTAGCAACTTTGTACAACTTACTACTTTTTAACTACTTAGCTAGCATGTTAGCTAACCCTAATCCTAACCCTAACCATTTAGCTAGCATGTTACTTTAACTAGCATGTTACCTAACCCTAAGCTTAACCCCTAAACCTAACCTTATCCCCTAAACCTAACCCTAACCTTAACCCCTAAACCTAACCCTAACCTTAACCCCTAGCCTAGCTAAAATTTGCCACCTAGCTAACGTTAGCCACAAATTGGAATTTGTGTAATGTACACGAATGCGTAATGAACAAAGTAAATCATGTAATACACACAAAAATGCGCTGTGAAGAAAATTGTGTAATACACACGAAAAATTACGGTGCCTGTCAACATTTCGAATAAGTAATTAGTGTCTATTTCACAATGAACTGTGATAGTGTGTTGATCAGCTAGGTTTTGAGAAGGTGGTGTAGTTTTTTTAAGGACAGCTTGGTGTTTTATGAGTCAGTTTTTATTCAATTCAGTCTAGGCAAGAATCCAGCAGCTCGAAGCGAAGAGCTTACTGGTAAACCTCAATGCTCCCCATACAGGCTCAGCCCTCTTGGGAAAATGGGAGAGTGCTTCAGCGATGATCAGATACCATACTCAGGCAACAGTCAATAATGTATGTCTAGAGATGGACCTAAACAGCAAATCCAACCCATGTCTCCATTTGTGCAACATGAGTTGATTGTATGTGTCGTTGAATTACTGTGTGTAAGTGTGTTGAGGAATGTAGTGTGTGTGTTTGTGTGCGTGTCCATGATTTTCAATGGTTTGTGTGTGTGCATCACTCTCATGCATGCATGAGTATGCTGGTCCGATGCTGGTGGTCCTGCCTGACGCAGTTGCCAGTGCTGATGCCAGTGCTTGTCTCCGGTCTGGACACAGAGAGGAGAGGAAGGAGGAGTGCCCAGGCCAGCCCAGTGTTCTGGCATCACTAACACAAGACTCCCCTTCGTATAGCTGGACAAACGCCTTCCTCAGTCTAAGTTATAGCCAGGGGCGCAGTTCCGCTGCTACTGCTGTCGTTGATGGCCTTTCTGTTGATTCAGCTCAATTTGCCGTCAAGTAAACAAACAAAACATGGTCACTCCGCTTCATATCGCTGTGTTGTGTGTTATTATGGTCCGTCTGTGCAGTCATAATTGCTCAGAGATATTAGGCTAAGCTGGGGAAAAGGACCTGTTGGCTGCTCATTGCTGCTGGTGATTTTAATAAGTTTAATAGCTGGAGTTCCAGTGAGCCTGTGTGGCTTCTAGGTATTAACAGTATCTGAGCTCCTATCCACATAACTGATGAACCATGAACAGAGAGGATTAATCATCCAGCCAGTGGATTATACAGTGGAAGAGGAGGAGGGAGAGAGAGATGCTGATTCATACAAGATGGAGAAATTACCCTTGAACAAACAGAGGGCTGTCTCAATAATGAGAAGCAAGCAGATAGAGGAGATAGAGAGAGGGAGAGAGAGAAGGAGAGAGAGAAGTAGAAAGAAGAAGAGAGAGGAGAAAAGGAGAGGGGAGAGAGAGGGGAGAGAGAGGAGAGAGAATGTGAGGGCGATATATGCTTACACTCTTAGAAAAAAGGGTTCCAAAAGGGATCTTCGGCTGTCCCCATAGGATAACCTTTTTTAGTTCCAGGTAGAACCTTTTTTGGTTCCATGTAGAATTATTTTGGGTTCCATGTAGAACCCTCTGCGGAAAGGTTTCTACATGGAACCCAATAGGGTTCTACCTGGAACCAAAAAGGGTTATTCAAAGGGTTCTCCTATGGGGACAGCCTAAGAACCCTTTTAGGTTCTCGATTGCACCTTTTTCTAGTGTAGGCAGTGGTGTAAAGTACTTAAGTAAAAATACTTTAAAGTACTAAAGTAGTTATTTTCGGTATCTGTACTTTACTTTACCATATATATTTTTGCCAACTTTTACTTTTACTTCACTACATTCCTAAAGAAAATAATGTACTTTTTACTCCATACATTTTCCCTGACACCCAAAAGTACTCGTTACATTTGGACAGGAAAATGGTCCAATTCACACATTTATCAAGAGAACATCCCTAGTCATCCCTACTGCCTCTGATCTGGCGGACTCACTAAACACAAATGCTTCGTTTGTAAATTATGTCTGAGTGTTGGAGTGTGCCCCTGGCTATCCATAAATGTAAAAAAAAAAATTGTGCCATCCGGTTTGCTTAAAATAAGGAATTTGAAATGGTTTATACTTTTACTTTTGATACTTAAGTACATTTTAGCAATTCCATTTACTTTTAATACTTAAGTATATTTAAAACCAAATACTTTTAGACTTTTACTTAAGTAGTATTTTATTGGGTGACTTTCACTTTTACTTGAGTCATTTTCTATTAAGGTATCTTTACTTTTACTCAAGTATGACAATTGAGTACTTTTTCCACCACTGAGTGTAGGAAACAGCCTGTGGATAGGTGATGAGCCTGCTGCGAACCTAATGCTCTCTCTAATCTCTCGCTCTCTCTCTCTTGCTCTTTCTCTCTCTGTCTCTCTGTCTCTGTCTCTCTCTCTGCCCCTCTCTTTTTTACCATCTAGTTTCGCTTCAAATGTTGACACTGCAACAAAAAGTTCTACCTTCATGACACATTTCAGGTGCAATTTGTTTTTGGCAAAGTATCCCGGTTGCGGCAGTCTAGTAAGCTTGAGAGGTGTGTGTGTGTGTGTGTGTGTGTGTCTAATGCAATAGTGGGACTGTTACATTGTCTTTGTCTGAAGAGATGTTATGACTGTGTCGTGTGTGTGCTTGTGCGTGTCCCTGAATGTGTGTGTGGATCTGAGAAGGGATGAGAGGTTGGCATAGTGCTGAAGTAAAATAAAATACATTTTCATTTGTCACATGCTTCGGAAACAACAGGTGTAGACTAACAGTGAAATGCTTACATATGAGCCCTTCCAAACAATGCAAAAAAACAACAAAGGAATAGTAGAAAAAAATTGAAAAATAATAACAGAATTAATAAATACACAATGAGTAACGATAACTTGGCTATATACATGGGGTACCAGTACCGAGTCGATGTGCGAGGTACAGTGTACCTTTGGGCCGTACGCATTACCCTCTGTAGCGCCTTGCGGTCGGATGCCAAACAGTTGCCACACCAAGCGGTGATGCAGCTAGTCAAGATGCTTTCAATGGTGCAGCTGTAGAACTTTTTGAGGATCTGAGTGCCCATGCCTAATCTTTTCAGTCTCCTGAGGGGAAAGAGGCACTGTCGTGCCCTCTTCAAAACTGTGTTGATATGTGTGGACCATGATAGTTCCTTAGTGATGTGGACACTGAGGAACTTGAAGCTCTCGACCTGTTCCACAACAGCCCGTTTCCTGTAGTCCACGATCAGCTCCATAGTCTTGCTGACGTTGAGGGCGAGGTTGTTGTCCTGGCACTACACTGCCAACTCTCTGACCTCCTCCCTGTAGGCTCTCATCATTGTCAGTGATCAGGCCTACCACCATTGTGCTGCCTGCAACCTTAATGACGGCCACGCAGTCGTGGGTGAACAGGGAGTACAGGAGGGGACTAAGCACGCAACCATGAGGGGCCCCCGTGTTGAGGGTCAGTGTGGCGGATGTGTTGTTGCCTACCCTCACCATCTGGGGGCGGTCCGTCAGCAAGTCCAGGATCCAGTTGTAGAGGGAGGTGTTTAATCCCAGGGTCCTTAGCTTAGTGATGAGCTTGGAGGGCACTATGTTGTTGAACGCTGAGCTGTAATGAATGAACAGCATTCTCACATAGGTGTTCCTCTTGTCCAAGTGGGAAAGGGCACTGTGGAGTGCAGTAGAGATTGTGTAATTTGTGGATTTGTTGGGGTGGTATGCGAATTTGAGTGGGTCCATTGGAGTGGGTCCAAGGTGTCTGGGATGATGGCGTTGATGTGAGCCATGACCAGCCTTTCAAAGCATTTCATGGCTACAGATGTGAGTGCTACAGGGCAATAGCCATTTAGTGCAGGCTGTAGTGAAGGTAGAGGCGGTGGAGGATGATTAGACATGATTAGAGATTAAGAAGAAGCTCCCTGACAGCTCAGCGGCCAGACAGAAGAGATGTCACGACCCCACAAACACTTTCCCATCACTTGCGTGAGCTGGGGCCATCACAAACCTGACAAAGATGTGGCTGTATGCACGTGTATTTGTTCACACATCCAAGTGTAGACATGTGTCTAAGAGTAGGGCTTTGAATTTTTCATGCTTATGTCACAATGTTCAGGTAAAACGCAGTGCCCTATTTATGAGTGCACATATGATCAGGGTTGGGGTCAATTTCATTTAAATTCCAGTCAATTCAGGAAGTATACTAAAATTCAAATTCCAATTCTCTTCAATTCTTTTCAATGAGGAAAATGTTTAATTTAAATTGGAGTTTGGTTCACTTTTGGAGTTGACTGGAATTTAAATGGAATTGACCCCAACCTTGCATATGATATGATACGCTATGATACGATGTGATGATATAGGCTAATGTGTGTATTCTGTGTTGTTGTGTGTAGCTGCAGGGCGGCCAGGGTGGCCGGGATGCCACTGTGTGCCCTGCCAGTCCACGGTGGATCGTGAGGGGCAGGAGGACGGAGTGGTGGAGACGGAGTGTAGCAGGCTGGGAGGGCACCACCCGTCTGGAGACATGAACCTCTGCTGGAACGAGATCAAACGCAAGTCCCACAACATCCGGTAAGATGCTGCTTACAATGGGGTTCAATGGGGTTAGGATTCTCCTTCACGTTGGGTTTCAATGGGAGTGTTATACAGTGGCTTGCGAAAGTATTCACCCCCCTTGGCATTTTTCCTATTTTGTTGCCTTACAACCTGGAATTAAAATGGATTTTTGGGGGGTTTGTAACATTTGATTTACACAACATGCCTACCACTTTGAAGATGCAAAATATTTTTTTGTGTGAAACAAACAAGAAATAAGACAAAAAAAACTTTAAGTCATACCACAGATTCTCAATTGGATTGAGGTCTGGGCTTTGACTAGGCCATTCCAAGACATTTAAATGTTTCCCCTTAAACCACTCGAGTGTTGCTTTAGCAGTATGCTTAGTGTCATTGTCGTGCTGGAAGGTGAACCTCGGTCCCAGTCTCAAATCTCTGGAAGACTGAAACAGGTTTCCCTCAAGAATTTCCCTGTATTTAGCGCCATCCATCATTCCTTCAATTCTGACCAGTTTCCCAGTCCCTGCCGATGAAAAACATCCCCACAGCATGATGCTGCCACCACCATGCTTCACTGTGGGGATGGTGTTCTCGGGGTGATGAGAGGTGTTGGGTTTGCACCAGACATAGCGTTTTCCTTGATGGCCAAAAAGCTCAATTTTAGTCTCATCTGACCAGAGTACCTTCTTCCATATGTATGGGGAGTCTCCCACATGCCTTTTGGCGGACACCAAACGTGTTTGCTTATTTTTTTCTTTAAGCAATGGCTTTTTACTGGCTACTCTTCCGTAAAGCCCAGCTCTGTGGAGTGTACGGCTTAAAGTGGTCCTATGGACAGATACTCCAATCTCCGCTGTGGAGCTTTGCACCTTCAGGGTTATCGTTGGTCTCTTTGTTGCGTCCCTGATTAATGCCCTCCTTGCCTGGTCCGTGAGTTTTGGTGGGCGGCCCTCTCTTGGTAGGTTTGTTGTGGTGCCATATTCTTTCAATTTTTGAATAATGGATTTAATGGTGCTCCGTGGGATGTTCAAAGTTTCTGATATTTTTTGATTACCCATCCCTGATCTGTACTTCTCCACAACTTTGTCCCTGACCTGTTTGGAGAGCTCCTTGGTCTTCATGGTGCCGCTTGCTTGGTGGTGCCCCTTGCTTAGTGGTGTTGCAGACTCTGGGGCCTTTCAGAACAGGTGTATACAGTGGGGAGAACAAGTATTTGATACACTGCCGATTTTGCAGGTTTTCCAACTTACAAAGCACGTAGAGGTCTGTAATTTTTTATCATAGGTACACTTCAACTGTGAGAGATGGAATCTAAAACAAAAATCCAGAAAATCACATTGTATGATTTTTAAGTAATTATTTTGCATTTTATTGCATGACATAAGTATTTGATCACCTACCAACCAGTAAGAATTCCGGCTCTCACAGACCTGTTAGTTTTTCTTTAAGAAGCCCTCCTGTTCTCCACTCATTACCTGTATTAACTGCACCTGTTTGAACTCGTTACCTGTATAAAAGACACCTGTCCACACACTCAATCAAACAGACTCCAACCTCTCCACAATGGCCAAGACCAGAGAGCTGTGTAAGGACATCAGGGATAAAATTGTAGACCTGCACAAGGTTGGGATGGGCTACAGGACAGCAGCTTGGTGAGAAGGCAACAACTGTTGGCGCAATTATTAGAAAATAGAAGAAGTTCAAGATGACGGTCAATCACCCTCGGTCTGGGGCTCCATGCAAGATCTCACCTCGTGGGGCATCAATGATCATGTGGAAGGTGAGGGATCAGCCCAGAACTACACGGCAGGACCTGGTCAATGACCTGAAGAGAGCTGGGACCACAGTCTCAAAGAAAACCATTAGTAACACATTACGCCGTCATGGATTCAAATCCTGCAGCGCACGCAAGGTCCCCCTGCTCAAGCCAGCGCATGTCCAGGCCCGTCTGAAGTTTGCCAATGACCATCTGGATGATCCAGAGGAGGAATGGGAGAAGGTCATGTGGTCTGATGAGACAAAAATAGAGCTTTTTGGTCTAAACTCCACTCGCCGTGTTTGAAGGAAGAAGAAGGATGAGTACAACCCCAAGAACACCATCCCAACCGTGAAGCATGGAGGTGGAAACATCATTCTTTGGGGATGCTTTTCTGCAAAGGGGACAGGACGACTGCACCATATTGAGGGGAAGATGGATGGGGCCATGTATCGCGAGATCTTGGCCAACAACCTCCTTCCCTCAGTAAGAGCATTGAAGATGGGTCGTGGCTGGGTCTTCCAGCATGACAACGACCCGAAACACACAGCCAGGGCAACTAAGGAGTGGCTCCGTAAGAAGCATCTCAAGGTCCTGGAGTGGCCTAGCCAGTCTCCAGAACTGAACCCAATAGAACATCCTTGGAGAGAGCTGAAAGTCTGTATTGCCCAGCGACAGCCCCGAAACCTGAAGGATCTGGAGAAGATCTGTATGGAGGAGTGGGCCAAAATCCCTGCCACAGTGTGTGCAAACCTGGTCAAGACCTACAGGAAACGTATGATCTCTGTAATTGCAAACAAAGTTTTCTGTACCAAATATTAAGTTCTGCTTTTCTGATGTATCAAATTCTTACATCATGCAATAAAATGCAAATTATTTTCTTAAAAATCATACAATGTGATTTTCTGGATTCTTGTTTTACATTCCGTCTCTCACAGTTGAAGTGTACCTGTGATAAAAATTACAGACCTCTACATGCTTTGTAAGTAGGAAAACCTGCAAAATCGGCAGTGTATCAAATACTTGTTCTCCCCACTGTATATACTGAGATCATGTGACACTTAGATTGCACACAGGTGGACTTTATTTAACTAATTATGTGACTTCTGAAGGTAATTGGTTGCACCAGATATTATTTAGAGGCTTCATAGCAAATGGGGTGAATACATATGCACGCACCACTTTTCCGTTGTTTATTTTTTCGGATTTCTTGAAACAAGTTATTTTTTTCATTTCACTTCACCAATTTGGACTATTTTGTGTATGTCCATTACATGAAATCCATTTAAATTACAGGTTGAAATGCAACAAAATAGTAAAATTGTCAAGGAGGATGAATACTTTTGCAAGGCACTGTACGTGTGTTTCAATGGGAGTGTGTTTTAAATTGGGTTTCAATTGGGGTAGCATGTGTTTTAAATTGGGTTTCAATTGGGGTAGCATGTGTTTTACATTGGGTTTCAATGGGGGGTAGGATGTGTTTTAAATTGGGTTTCAATGGTGGTTTACAATGTGTTTTACATTGGTTTTGAATGGGTGTAGGATATTTTATACATTGGGTTTCAATAGTATGCATGTATTATACTGTATACTGGGTTTCAATGGGAGTGTTATATACACTATATTTCAATGTGATTAAAATACAATTTACTCTATGCAGTGGGAGAGAATCAACAGAATCATTTCAAGAAAACACAAGTTTCAAAACCCTGCTGTCACAATGTCTGGTTTTGAAACATGCTGTGCAAACAAGCGTCTTCCAGCCACTCTTTCATGCGGCGACGTTTGTGCAGTGTTGATACATCTAATATTCTCTGTGTACTAGCATTTCTAACCTTTTGCTCTGATTTGTTCACTGCTGTTCCCACAATTAGAAAAACATTGTCTCTATAATGTGCTGTCACGTAATTAAATATTCTCAGACACATCTCCAAGTGGGCCTATTCATTATGAATAATATGTGGGTTAATACCCCCCCCCCCCCCACCCTAGTTACACTTGAGAGGTCTGCATCTGCAAAACAATTACGAACATTTTCGAACCACTGTAGTACTGCTTTGATGACTAATTGGAAGGCGCCCAAGCTTGGCATGTCATTGGTATGACTTTAATTCAGCTGGCATCCTATTTACAGGATTGGCCCCTTTAATGACTTACTTGACCCTCATCATCCTGGTGCTTCCAGCAGGGACATGGAGGAATAGAGGGGATATTCGTTAAGACAGTTCCCCCAGCAACGTATTGTAATGAGATCGCTATGGATAGCCTGCACTGGTAGCACACACACACTCAACCCCTTCTGACATAATTTGGCCCACAGTGCGAGAGAGAGAGACAGATCACTACAGTCATGTTTTTAAAGGAGTGGAGAGCGAGTGGAGAGTGAGTGCTAAGAGATGTCCCCGAGAAATGTGGATAGGACTGAGTGCCAACTCCTGGACAAGTGGAGGTTGGTTTATCTAATGGCTTGTCAGGGTTTGATGGATATCAGTGGTGTAAAGTACTTAAGTAAAAATACTTGAAAGTACTACTTAAGTAGTTTTTTTTGGGGTGTCTTTCCTTTACTTTACTATTTATATTTTTGACAAGTTTTACTTTTACTTCACTACATTCCAAAAGAAAATATTGTACTTTTTACTCCATACATTTTCCCTGACAAGGGAAGTGTGGAGTGTGCCCCTGGCTATCCATACATTTTAAAAACAAGAAAAGGTTGCCGTCTGGTTTGCATAATATAAGGAATTGTAAATGATTTATACTTTTACTTTTACTTTTGATACTTAAATATATTTTAGCAATTATATTTACTTTTGATACTTAAGTATATTTTAAACCAAATACTTTTAGACTTTTACTCAAGTAGTATTTTACTGGGTGATTTTCACTTTTACTTGAGTAACTTTCTATTAAGGTATCTATACTTTTACTCAAGTATGACAATGGGGTGCTTGTTCCACCACTGATGGATATGTTGTGGTGGAACTTCTGTTCCAATGGCAGAGATAGAGGAGGAGGAGGGGGAGGAGGAGGAGGAGGAGGAGGAGGAGCTAAAGGCAGCTGTCCTCTTTCTGACTAGGTGGCTTCTCCTGCTCCTGCCTGTCACCATAGAAACCATACTACAACCCCTAATCTACTGCTACTGCCTACCACCATGGTCCTGTATAGGCTAGCTGTATAAGCTATTACTCAGTTACTTGTGAATGCTCAATGCGTTGAAACACGTTGATAAGCCTTAGTCCAACATCACTAAGCCTGGTAATTCATAGAATCTGAAGGTCGACATTAAGAATGTGTTTTTTTTTCTTTTCTCAGTGAGTCACACCAGTAGAGGTAGTTATATATTTTTTCAACAAAAGAGAGTCTAAGGACTAGACGGAGTACAGTCTTTATTATACAGTTACAGAGGAGATGGTTGTTTGCTTGAGCTGTGTTATGATTAAGACTTCAATTAGTGAAGCCACGGCTCCATATGATGGATATTCTGTGTCATAATGAACTCTAAATGATTATGGATGTTAATTGGAAAACACTTCATTTCCTCAGGCATGTTGATAAAACAGGTATAGATCAGATGAACTACTACTGCAGGTGGATGCTACACATTAACCCCCTAGAGTCAATCTAAGTTACAACAAATGGAAAAAAACAACAACTTCCAAATCTGTCAGTTTAGGCTAGAGATAGGCACTTCTGCATCTGCGGCAATAGGTGGCAGAGCTAGAACGGTGTTTGACAGACCACAAGAAAATCGGTCTTCTCACGAAGTTTGACCTACAAACTAATGTCACGGGACTCGTCTGAAGGTAACCAGTACCAGATTTTTTTTTAAACGAATGGAAGTATGAAGGTAGTTTTGTGCCTACCCCCAAAAAGGTGTTAAATATGTGTATTTTTAAAAATCTATATATTTCCAGATTTTTTTTTACATCTCCTAGATTTAGGACAGACGCTTCAAAACCTTGTTTCTTATGATTTATGTTTTGACTGTATTTTTGCCATTTATGAATGTGTTATTCAATGCGTTTCTATGGACTTTGGTAGTAAATGCCAAAATCAATATTTTATCTATTTTCTTATACCTAAAGGGGTCCTAAAATTCAAAATCAATTAGCTAAATGGTCCACAGTATGACCATCTTAAAACAATTCCATATGTCAGCTTAGCACCCCCCTCCTCTCCCCCAACGTCTTAGACTCTAACTAAAGTACCCAGAGCTTTAGGAAAATGCTACTTGGTTGAACAAGACCATTATAATACCTGTGAACAATACAATTTGATTCACTGCATAGCTAATTGATGGCTGAATGATCCGTTGCCTTTCAGTTTAGCCCCCCAAATTATTATCATCATCATCATCATCCTCATCATCATCGTCATCATCATCATAATACCAGAGTTTATAGAGGTAGTCTTTGTGATGTCCTTGAAACAGTGGGCTAGTGTTCTGGTGGTGTGTGTGTAACACTGCACTGCTGTGTGCAGTGGCCTGTGGAGATTGCCCTGTGGGGGTGACGTGGGTGGCAGACTGGCACGATGGGAATGTGTGTGCCCGTGGACGGAGGGACACATGGCATGGCTGGGATGGTTTCAGAGTGCCACCCGCCTGCGCTCTGATCTACTGTGTGTGGGCAGGGCCAGAGACTCTGACCCTGTCTGTTCTCCCAGTTCTGTCTGGTTTATGGCAGGGCTCTGTCTGGCTCTCTTTATTTCTCTCTCTCTCTCAGTAGTTCTCTCTCTCTTTCAGTTTCCCCTTTCCATCGTCATCTGTCTTTTTATCTCCCTCTCCTTCTCCCCCCCCCTCTCTCTCTCCCTCCCTCCCTCCCTCCATTGTCCTTGGCCCCCTTCCTCCCCCTCTCTCCTGGCAGTGCCCCCTATAGTCAGTCAGTGTTAACTACAGTGGCCGTGTTGCGCCCCACATTATCTTCCACCAGCTCTTCCCTGCAGCACTTCCTGGCTGGGCCCCTACAGGCCCTGTTGAGCTACAATATGAATGATAGCTGAATAGACTCTCTATCCAACATTAGTTAGGGGTCAAGGGTTAAACGAGCCCTCAGGCCAATGGGATGGTAGAGGTGGGAAGAACTCAAACATTATTGGACCATTCAGACTTCAATTATCCAGTCAGATAGTGTGGACGGGACGTCATTGTCAGTTGATATGAAGATATTGTCAATTGTTCTTTTAGTGTTAGAGTGAGGTTTTGGTAGCCTCAGGGTTGTGTTTAGGTTTTCTTATTGGTTCCCTGATGGGATGCCTCGCTTAACCATGTTTGTTGATGCTGTTTGAACATACAATTAAGTGCTTGATACAGTATGTGCTTGATATTATCCCTTTGATAATAAATACCCGTTTGATAGTAAATACATAAATAAAATGTTAGGGTTTTAAACCGTTTGATTTTGTGTTGCAGCTCTCTTCTATATGAGCAGTTCAGACCTTTCCCTTAGTGTCCTGCAATGTCCAATGTTCCCCGTGGATGACCTGCAAAAAAATCAGCTGGCAAGTGGAATGAAAACATTATTTCAACCCGCAGGGCAGGCTCGCGGTTCAGAACAATTATATTGCTGGTCAGAATGTTTTAAAATCAAGATAATACATGTTGTACAAACCCAGGAGCTTGTTGTGTTGCATTGTGGTGCGAATTCCATTCTGTGAGCGGTGAGGAAGACACAGTAGGCTACCAGCCACGCATTGAGAGTGTGTGGACAGGGGTCAGGGGTCAGGGGTCAGGGGTGTAGCTCAACAGTGGTCACTTTTCGAATAATATCATGCATTTTTTGCGGATATCCGGATAGTCGAAATACATGTGTTTTTTGTGAAACTTTTAAAAGACTTGGGCACTTTGCTGCGCTACTCAGGAGAGACAGCTTGTTGCTGGTGCTGCTTCTGCAGCAGGGCGGGAGAAGGGCAGGGGTCAGTTTGTGTGAGACGGCAGGGAGGGAGAGAGAAAGTAGCCATACTCACGCTAGTTAGACAAACTTGTTTCTGCCACAGGTTATATATCATACCACCTGGTAGTGCCTGTATTGACTGCATCACATCGATGTAAAGAAGCTAGCTATGGTAGCCAGCTAAGTTAGCAGCTAACTAGCAAGTTTAAATAAGTCTGTATTGCTGCGCTCCCCGTCCTTGTCTACAACAACTCAATTCAGATTAAACAACAGCCTGTTGGTTGCTCGTTGTTGTCTTGTCCTTCTCATTAAGGTAACTTAATTCCATAACTGTTATTGATCAGAAATATCCCACTTCACCTGCTAGGCTATACAGTATATGGGGCCTGTGACTGTAGTGGTGCTTTGATTGCCCAAATCAAATGTCATGGACATGATATATACTTGTATGTTGCAATGTCACATTCAGAGGGCACATGCCCCCTCAGATTTGTCCTGTTTAAAATATATATATTTCTTTATTTTCTTTACATTTTTGGTTGTTGTTTCTCTGTAATAATACTAGCCACCTAGCAATTTTATGAAGTTGGCTTTAGCTAGCACAGATACAGTGGGGAAGAAAAGTATTTAGTCAGCCACCAATTGTCCAAGTTCTCCCACTTAAAAAGATGAGAGAGGCCTGTAATTTTCATCATAGGTACACGTCAACTATGACAGACAAAATGAGGAAAAAAAATCAAGAAAACCACATTGTAGGATTTTTAATGAATTTATTTGCAAATTATGGTGATCTGCAAAGAGGAGTGGGACAAAATCCCTCCTGAGATGTGTGAAAACCTGGTGGCCAACTACAAGAAACGTCTGACCTCTGTGATTGCCAACAAGGGTTTTGCCACCAAGTACTAAATCATGTTTTGCAGAGGGGTCAAATACTTGTTTCCCTCATTAAAATGCAAATCAATTTATAACATTTTTGACATGCGTTTTGGTGCTCCGTGGGATGTTCAAAGTTTTGGATATTTTTTTATAACCCAACCCTGATCTGTACTTCTCCACAACTTTGTCCCTGACCTGTTTGGAGATCTCCTTGGTCTTCATGGTGCCGCTTGCTTGGTGGTCCCCCTTGCTTAGTGGTGTTGCAGACTCTGGGGCCTTTCAGAACAGGTGTATATATACTGAGATCATGTGACCGATCATGTGACACTTAGATTGCACACAGGTGGACTTTATTTAACTAATTATGTGACTTCTGAAGGTAATTGGTTGCACCAGATCTTATTTAAGGGCTTCATAGCAAAGGGGGTGAATACATATGCACGCACCACTTTTCAAGTTATTTTTTTCATTTCACGTCACCAATTTGGACTATTTTGTGTATGTCCATTACATGAAATCCAAATAAAAATCCATTTAAATTACAGGTTGTAATGCAACAAAATAGGAAAAATGCCAAGGGGGATGAATACTTTTGCAATGCACTGTATGTTCCGTCCCGCCACGTGAGAATACATTGCCAAGTTTACTTTCCCTGGCTAGCCTAGCTCACAGGAAAATGGCTAACGTAACCAGATAAATATAAGTAAAGGTTATGATGGGGGAATACACCATTTTGGAAAGAGGTGAAATCCCCAGTTTGGTAGATGGTAACTATCAGTTAATTATTAGGCCTACGTTAATACAGGCCATATAAAGTTTAAACCGGTGAGGCTGGTAAAAGTTTGAGTATAGCCTACTAAATAAATGTATTTTTGCAGCCTATATTAGATTTCGAGAATTGATCATTTAAGTTTCAATTCAACTACTTGTTTATCTAAACAATATTGAATGTAAAGGTTTTGTTATGTTGGCTATAGGCTCAATGTGCCGCTTTGCGTTGTGAAAATAAAAATATATTGTTCTCAATTAATGGAATGGTTTCCTTTTATCCATATGTTGAATAGGCATGAAGGCAAATTCATTCATTCAGGGTAGGGGAATAATAGCCTACTACTGAAGTCATAAAAACAAACAATAAATGCATGATATTTGTCGGGTAATGGATCGACTCTCGGAACAATTCTACGCGGGTGGGTCGGGTTGCGGAGAAAAATCTATCCTAATGTTGGGTATCGGGTGGGGCTCGGAATCGATGTGGCTGGCACGAAGCGAGTGTGGCTCAGGTAACCAAGAGCGTGTAACTGTACATCATTCCAGTTACCCATGGGAAAAGTGTCAGTTGCGTCACGCTGGCGGAGGAGGAGACGGGAGATGAAGATTTAATAAAGGAGGTGACAGAGCTGCAGCATCTTTTGGGAATGACACCACAGTCTCGTAGCGGGGGGATGTTTTGTTTTTGCCAGGGCTGGCAGGCAAACTAACTTTCAGACACACTAATGATGGAACACTCGACAGGGAATTAGGGAGCCATGAATTATTTAATAGAATACCATGCTGCTCGATGTTCACTGTGTAGAGCTAGGAATTAAACTGCACAAAGCTGTGGAGGAGCCCTGAACTGTGCTTCTCCTTCAGCTGGTGCAGAACAAATCACACACTCTGGTGAGATTAGAAACAATGTGGAGGCAGTTAGGTTTTGGACTACCGCAGTGTCTCTTTGAATTGCCAGGAAGAGATAATCACATTTGTGTGAACTTAACAGGAAGCAGGGGTTTATAAAAAGCCCCCCCAGTCCCTCAGGGGAGAAGACATACAGAATTGGAACGCTCCAACAATGAGATATGGCAGATCTGAGGCTTCCCCTATATGTTGCCCTTCTCTTCCACTCTTGGAGGAAAGCCCACTGATGGACACACACACACACAGGCAAGCACACAAGTGCATGCACAGTCGCACACACACATGTGGCACACACACACACACAGGCAAGCAAACACATGCACGCACGCACATGAAACAGAGTTAAGAACGTACCGTAAGCTCACTTCACAGCTAGCTTGAAATGTCACGGATGGAGCAATCCAATTGGTAACTTTTGGGTGGCTCAACCCGTTGGAACGTTGTCAAGGAGGGCGGTCACGTGTGCTAGCAAAGCAGAGGTCCTGGGTTCGAGCCTTGGTATGAGCCGAATCAGGAGGAAGTGGTACTCGCCAAGTAAGCAGCGTGGCGTCCGAAACACACGCACATACACACACACCCACGCACTCATGCCCAAATGCATGCACACACACACACAGCCCCCACCACACACACACGCAGACAGGCAAGCACACACACACTCACTCACTCACCCACTCACTCACTCACTCACTCATGCTCAAACCCTACACCCCAACTCCATTCTGCCACCTCTGGTCTCTTCGCCCTCCCATCCCTACGGGAGGGCATCTCCCGCTCAGCCCAGTCCAAGCTCTTCTCTGTCCTGACACCCAAGTGGTGGAACCAGCTTCCCCATTAAGCAAGTCCCTGCTCATCTTCTGAAAACATCTGACACCTTACCTCTTCAAATCGTATCTTAAATAATCCTCCTCCCCTCCCCCCAGTGTGTGTGTGTGCAGTGTGTGTGTGTGTGTGTGTGTGTGTGTGTGTGTGTGTGTGCAGTGTGTGTGTGTGCAGTGTGTGTGTGTGTGCAATATGTGTGTGTGCAATGTGTTTGTGTGCAGTGTGTGTATGCAGTGTCTGTGTGTGCAGTGTGCGTGTGTGTGTGTGTGTGTGTGTGTGTGCAGTATGTGTGTGCAGTGTGTGTGTGTTATCAATAAGAGTGTGAACAAAACAGAGAGTCAGTGAATGTTGGTTACTGAGTGAGGTGAGTCACTGGAGCACTATGGGGGAGAGTGAGGCTGTCATTACAGTGAGGGAAAAAAGAATTTGATCCCCTGCTGATTTTGTACGTTTACCCACTGACAAAGACATGATCAGTCTATAATTTTAATGGTAGGTTTATTTGAACAGTGAGAGACAGAATAACAACAACAAAATCCAGAAAAACGCATGTCAAAAATGTTATAAATTGATTTGCATTTTAATGAGGGAAATAAGTATTTGACCCCTCTACAAAACATGACTTAGTACTTGGTGGCAAAACCCTTGTTGGCAATCACAGAGGTCAGACGTTTCTTGTAGTTGGCCACCAGGTTTGCACACATCTCAGGAGGGATTTTGTCCCACTCCTCTTTGCAGATCTTCTCCAAGTCATTAAGGTTTTGAGCCTGACGTTTGGCAACTCGAACCTTCAGCTCCCTCCACAGATTGTCTATGAGATTAAGGTCTGGAGACTGGCTAGGCCACTCCAGGACCTTAATGTGCTTCTTCTTGAGCCACTCCTTTGTTGCCTTGGCCGTGTGTTTTGCTCATTGTCATGCTGGAATACCCATCCACGACCCATTTTCAATGCCCTGGCTGAGGGAAGGAGGTTCTCACCCAAGATTTGACGGTAAATGGCGCCGTCCATCGTCCCTTTGATGCGGTGAAGTTGTCCTGTCCCCTTAGCAGAAAAACACCCCCAAAGCATAATGTTTCCACCTCCATGTTTAACGGTGGGGATGGTGTTCTTGGGGTCATAGGCAGCATTCCTCCTCCTCCAAACACGGCGAGTTGAGTTGATGCAAAAGAGCTCGATTTTGGTCTCATCTGACCACAACACTTTCACCCAGTTCTCCTCTGAATCATTCAGATGTTCATTGGCAAACTTCAGACGGGCCTGTATATGTGCTTTCTTGAGCAGGGGGACCTTGCTGGCGGTGCAGGATTTCAGTCCTTCACGGCGTAGTGTGTTACCAATTGTTTTTTTGGTGACTATGGTCCCAGCTGCCTTGAGATCATTGACAAGATCCTCCCGTGTAGTTCTGGGCTGATTCCTCACCGTTTTCATGATCATTGCAACTCCACGAGGTGAGATCTTGCATGGAGCCCCAGGCCGAGGGAGATTGACAGTTATTTTGTGTTTCTTCCATTTGCGAATAATCGCACCAACTGTTGTCACCTTCTCACCAAGCTGCATGGCGATGGTCTTGTAGCCCATTCCAGGCTTGTGTAGGACTACAATCTTGTTCCTGACATCCTTGGAGAGCTCTTTGGTCTTGGCCATGGTGGAGAGTTTGGAATCTGATTGATTGATTGCTTCTGTGGACAGGTGTCTTTTATACAGGTAACAAGCTGAGATATCAGCTCGTTACCTGTATAAAAGACACCTGGGAGCCAGAAATCTTTCTGATTGAGAGGGGGTCAAATACTTATTTCCCTCATTAAAATGCAAATCAATTTATAACATTTTTTACATACGTTTTTCTGGATTTTTTTGTTGTTGTTCTGTCTCTCACTGTTCAAATAAACCTACCATTAAAATTATAGACTGATCATTTCTTTGTCAGTGGGCAAACGTACAAAATCAGCAGGGGATCAAATACTTTTTTCCCTCACTGTATATCTTAGGACAATGGGATCCTCTCCCTCCCTATAGTCCCCACCCCTCCCTATAGTCCCTAGTCCCCTCCCTATAGTCTCCGCCCCCTCCCTATAGTCCTCACCCATCCCTATAGTCCCTAGTCCCCTCCCTATAGTCCCCACCCCTCCCTATAGTCCCTAGTCCCCTCCCTATAGTCCCCACCCCTCCCTATAGTCCCTAGTCCCCTCCACATAGTCCCCATCCCTCCCTATAGTTCGTAGTTCCCTCCCTATAGCCCCCACCCCTCCCTATAGTCCCTCATCAAATAAACCTACCATTAAAATTATAGACTGATCATTTCTTTGTCAGTGGGCAAACGTACAAAATCAGCAGGGGATCAAATACTTTTTTCCCTCACTGTATATCTTAGGACAATGGGATCCTCTCCCTCCCTATAGTCCCCACCCCCCTCCCTTTAGACCCCAGACCCCTCTCTATAGCCCCCCCCAGCCCCCCTCCCTATAGTCCCCCCCACCAGCCTCCATATAGTCCCCAGCCTCCCTCCCTATAGTCCCCAGCCCCCCTTCCCTACAGTCCCCAGCCCCCACTCCCTATAGTCCCCAGTCCCCCTTCCCTATAGTCCCCAGCTCCCCTTCCCTATAGTCCCCAGCCGCCCTCCCTATAGTCCCCTCTCCCTATAGTGCCCAGCACCCTCCCTATAGTCCCCCCTCCCTATAGTCCCCAGCCCCCCTTCCCTATAGTCCCCACCCCTCCCTATAGTCCCCAGCCCCCCTTCCCTATAGTCCCAAGCCGCCCTCCCTATAGTCCCCCCTCCCTATAGTCCCCAGCCCCCTCCCTATAGTCCCCCCACCCCTCCCTTTAGTCCCCAGCCCCCTCCCTATAGTCCCCACCCCTCCCTATAGTCCCCAGCCCCCCTTCCCTATAGTCCCAAGCCGCCCTCCCTATAGTCCCCAGCCCCCTCCCTATAGTCCCCCCACCCCTCCCTTTAGTCCCCAGCCCCCTCCCTATAGTCCCCACCCCTCCCTATAGTACCTAGTCCCCTCCCTATAGTCCCCACGCCTCCCTATAGTCCCTAGTCCCCTCCCTATAGTCTCCGCCCCCCTCCCTATAGTCTCCACCCCCTCCCTATAGCCCCCACCCCCTCCCTATTGTCCCTAATCCCCTCCCTATAGTCCCCAACCATCCCTATAGTCCCTAATCCCCTCCCTATAGTCCCCACCCATCCCTAAAGTCCATAGTCCCCACCATATAGTCTCCGCCCCCCTCCCTATGGTCCCCAACCATCCCTATAGTCCCTAGTCCCATCCCTATAGTCCCCACCCCTCCCTATAGTCCCCACCCCTCCCTATATTCCCTAGTCCCCTCCCTATAGTCCCCATCCCTCCCTATAGTCCCCAGTTCCCTCCCTGTAGTCCCCACCCCTCCCTATAGTACCTAGTCCCCTCCCTATAGTCTCCGCCTCCCTCCCTATAGCCCCCACCCCCTCCCTATAGTCCCTAATCCCCTCCCTATAGTCCCCACCCCTCCCTATAGTCCCTAGTCCCCTCCCTATAGTCTCCGCCCCCTCCCTATGGTCCCACCCATCCCTATAGTCCCTAATCCCCTCCCTATAGTCCCCACCCATCCCTAATGTCCATAGTCCCCTCCCTTTAGTCTCCGCCCCCCTTCCTATGGTCCCCACCCATCCCTATAGTCCCTAGTCCCCTCCCTATAGTCCCCACCCCTCCCTATAGTCCCCACCCCTCCCTATAGTCCCTAGTCCCCTCCCTATAGTCTCCACCCCTCCCTATAGTCCCTAGTCCCCTCCCTATAGTCCCCACCCCTCGCTATAGTACCTAGTCCCCTCCCGATAGTCCCCACCCCTCCCTATAGTCCCTAGTCCCCTCCCTATAGTCTCCGCCCCCTCCCTATAGTCCTCACCCATCCCTATAGTCCCTAGTCCCCTCCCTATAGTCCCCACCCCTCCCTATAGTCCCTAGTCCCCTCCCTATAGTCCCCACCCCTCGCTATAGTACCTAGTCCCCTCCCGATAGTCCCCACCCCTCCCTATAGTCCCTAGTCCCCTCCCTATAGTCTCCGCCCCCTCCCTATAGTCCTCACCCATCCCTATAGTCCCTAGTCCCCTCCCTATAGTCCCCACCCCTCCCTATAGTCCCTAGTCCCCTCCCTATAGTCCCCACCCCTCCCTATAGTCCCTAGTCCCCTCCACATAGTCCCCATCCCTCCCTATAGTTCGTAGTTCCCTCCCTATAGCCCCCACCCCTCCCTATAGTCCCTCATCTCCTCCCTATAGTCCCCACCCATCCCTATAGGTTCTAGTCTCCTCCCTATAGTCCCCACCCCTCCCTATAGTCCCTAGTCCCCTCCCTATATTCTCCGCCCCCTCCCTATAGCCCCCACCCCTCCCTATAGGTCCTAGTCTCCTCCCTATAGTCCCCACCCCTCCCTATAGTCCCTAGTCCTCTCCCTATAGTCCACACCCCTCCCTATAGTCCCCACCCATCCCTATAGTCCATAGTCTCCTCCCCATAGTCCCCACCCCTCCCTATAGTACTTTGTCCCCTCCCTATAGCCCCCACCCCTCCCTATAGTCCCTAGTGCCCTATTCATTCCAACTCTGTCTCTGTCTCAGTCTCTTTTTTTGAAACAGTTAGTTTAGTTACAAGCCTCCTAGTGCCAACACACATATGACATATCTGCAAGGGTAAGGAGGGAGGGAGGAGGAAGGGGAGGGAGGGAGGGAGGAAGGAAGGGAGGGGGAGAAAGACACAAGCCTCAAAGAGAATGCTTCTGAGACACCCCGCAGGCACGTTCTTTCTCCCCCTCCCTCCCTCCCTCCCTCCCTCCCTCCCTCCCTCCCTCCCTCCCTCCCTCCCTCTCTTTCGCTCCCTCTCGCCCTCCTTCCTAAAAAAAGACGCTCCACTCATATCTTGTGCATTAATGAATCACTGAACCACAAAGCAACCTCCGCAGGATAATCCCCCAACCTGATTATGGAGTTAGATTTCTATTTGCCTCTTTATTTCCTTTGGAGGTGATAATGAAGAAATGTTACATTTAGTGTCCGCCTCTGTAGCCCATGTTGCACAGGCAAGTCATTTTCTTTGGTCTCTTTTTGTGATCATTTGTTGTTTTTGGTCCTGATGGATTGGCCTGGGTTCTATTATCTAGTGTGGAGGAAACAAGCCTGTCTGTCTACCTCATGGCCAAGTAGCTACACAAGCATATCCGTCTACCTCATGGCCAAGTAGCTACACAAGCCTATCTGTCTACCTCATGGCCAAGAAGCTACAAAAGCATATCCGTCTACCTCATGGCCAAGTAGCTGGCACAAGCCTATCTGTCTACCTCATGGCATGGCCAAGTAGCTACACAAGCCTATCTGTCTACCTCATGGCCAAGTAGCCATATTGAGCTGTTTTACCAACACACACACACACACACACACACACACACACACACACACACACACACACACACATACAGACACACACACATGCACACATGCGCACACATGCACACACAAGTACGCACACACACTCTTGTGCAATGTGTGACTGTGACAGCCCCTGACTGCTGTTGCCGTGGCCACACCCACGAGTGTATCGGCACTGACAGCTTCAGGAGGGGTTCACTGCATTCCCCCTCTCTCCCTCCTTGGCATCTGGCTTCTCAATGCATCAGAATGCGCCCATAAAAAGCCCTTCAATTTTTGTGCTCACCGGGGATGAAATACCTCCAGGACTTCTCTCCTTCTCTCCTCGCAGTCCAGTCCAGCCTAACCAAGCCCAGCCTAGCCCAGCCTAGCCCAGTCCAGCCTATCCCAGTCCAGCCCAGCCTAACCCAGTCCAGCCCAGCCTTGGTCTGGTCTGGAGCTGAAGCAGGCAGCTCCCGTCATGTGGCAATGATTCTAATACAGCAGCACTGATTCTAATACAGCAGCACTGATTCTAATACAGCAGCACTGATTGTAATACAGCAGCAATGATTGTAATACAGCAGCAATGATTGTAATACAGCAGCACTGATTCTAATACAGCAGCACTGATTGTAATACAGCAGCAATTATTGTAATACAGCAGCAATGATTATCATACAGCAGCTTGGCACTCTATTTGTTTCACCTTCACTGTGAAATGGAAGTTGGTGATGTGATGGTTGTCTGTGAGAGTAGAGGCCCAGGCCCTGAGGCTTGATTTGTGGCCATTTGAAGCGCCCCAGTAAAGCTGCCCTGGGTGCTGCCTGATGATGAACAACCTTACTAAAGGAATTAGAGGACTGGCTCTCTCTGATCCGAATCAGCCCGGTTTCCATCCATGCTGAGTGCTGTGTTTCTAGAGGTACTCAAAGTGTGTGTTGAGACAAAGTTTGTGTGTGTGTGAGGAGACACTCAGCATGCACGTATGTGTGTGTGTTTGTGTGTGTGTGTGTGTTTGTGCATTTGTATGTGTATGTGTAAAGACCCACTCAGTGTGTGTTCCTCAGTGTGACAGCATAGAGACAGCTCTCTGGGCAGGGATTGAGAGCGCTGTAAAGCTGTTCACCACTGATTGCACACATGCACAAATGCACACACACAGACACACACAGGTGTGTGCTACTGCCCTGTGCTGGCTGCGGGTCAGTGGTTATGTTCTGCCCTGAGGACTGAGGATTCCCAGGGAGTATAGGCCACATGTGTCCCTCTGAACCCATCGATCTGATCTGGAGCCTGTTCCACTGGGGCCACACATCACACCATAACCTTCGTTCTGATTCAATTACCACTGAGCTGGAGGGTAGGCAGAGGGGGTACGGGACAGTACGCTCAAATACACACAGGATATATGGTACACTCTTAGAAAAAAAAGGTTCCTAATAGAACTCAAAAGGGTTCTATCGCTTGCTTCCTATATGGAACCACTAAAAGTTATATACTGAACAAAACTATAAACGCAACATTCAACAATTTTTATGATTTTACTGAGTTACAGTTCATATAAAGAAATCAGTAAATTGAAATAAATTAATTAGGCCCTAATCTATGGATTTCACATGACTGGGCAAGGGCACAGCCATGGGGGACCCAGGCCCAGCCAATTAGAATGAGTTTTTCCCGAAAATAGGGCTTTTTTACAGACAGAAATACCCCTCAGTTTCATCAGCTGTCCGGGTAGCTGGTCACAGATGATCCCGCAGGTGAAGAAGCCTAATGTGGAGGTCCTGGGCTCGTGTGGTTACATGTGGTCTGCAGTTGTGAGGCTGGTTGGATGTACTGACAAATTCTCCAAAACAATGTTGGTTATGGAAGAGAAATGAACATTCAGTTCTCTGGCAACAGCTCTGGTGGACATTCCTGCAGTCAGCATGCCAATTGCACACGCCCTCAAAACTTGAGACATCTGTGGCATTGTGTTGTGTGACAAAACTGCACATTTTAGAGTGGCCTTGTATTGTTCCCAGCACAAGGTGCACCTGTGTAATGATCATGCTGTTTAATCAGCTTCTTGATATGCCACACCTGTCAGGTGGATGGATTATCTTGGCAAAGGAGAAATGCTCACTAACAGCGATGTAAACACATTTGTGCACACAATTGAGAGAAAGAAGCATTTGGAAAATTTATGGGATCTTTTATTTCAGCTCATGAAACATGGGTCGAACACTTTACATGTTGCGTTTATATTTGTGTTCAGTATACAGTAGACCCCTTTTGTAGGGTTCTTTGAACAGAACCCTACAGGTTCTTCTTCACTGAACCAAATGTGTTCCATATAGAACTCTGTATAGAACCATGAATTAATTATGGCTAGGCTACTACTAGTTCAATAGTACTAGCTAAGAAGATAATATAATGCCATGAAATAATGCACAAAACAATACCAGCATAGTTTTGAGATTGTATTGTCCTAACAGTCAAACTCAAACACTAACAGTTTAGGTACAGTAATGCAAACGTAGTTTGGAAATATGCACTGTTGGTCAGGGAGGTTCTTTATTTGAATAATGGCCCACGTCAGTTTTGGTATCAACCTTCAGAGGGTTTATGCCTTCTTCATGGGACAGCTACAGTATGGGGTATTGCCTGGCTGGTTCCTAAGAAGAACATGAGGAGCCAAAACATGAGTCTATTGAATATCTGCAAAAAGGAAGACTAAATAATATGCATACATATCATTATTATCATGCTGAAGACCAACTTACAGTTGTCATCAGCAGCAGCCGAAAGAGGAATCTGCCTCTGACTCCACACTGAAGTACTGAAATAGTAACAATGAGCTAATTGCCAATGTCAGGCTGGGTTTATAGTTCTATTTGGCATATTCAATAATTACAATGACAGTTTATTTGTAAGATGAGTCAGCTAGCTTGTAAAGTGACTAATTAGAGGAGGCTTTTTCCTCAGCTAGCTACCAACCAAACGGTAGCCTATAAAGTTCCAACTCTAAAAGAGCCGTATTTATCTAGCTTATAGTTAATCACATGATTATGGCTTCATTTGTTTGAATAAAAAAAGCAACTTTGCTTACCATAAAAAAATTGCTTATTGGTAGGCCCTATTTCCAACTGTCTTGAGTTCTTGTTATGCTGGATAAAAATGGCAGTTGATTTTTGAATGATAGAACCTTGGGGTTCTATCTGTCCAGGATTTAACCTTTTTCTGAAAAAGGCTCTTCAATTTTGACCAAAGAACCAAAAGGTTGTATATACTGTAGAACCCCAATGAACCCATTTTTCTAAGTGTGTACTGTTAACAGAGCTTTACACAAACAGATACAGATTCTCTCTACAGTATCTCTTTTTCTTTTACACACACGCGCGCACGTGCGTTATCCCACCCAATTGATCTACGCACAAAATAACTTCCTTCCTTAAGGGCTTTTAAGAGACACTCCAACTCTCTTCTTTGTCAACTAATCAGTGTCTAGGAAATGTCACAGGAAATGACAAGCCAGGCTGTGTTCTTTGACAAGTACCTTTGTCTCTGCAGGAAACAACTAATCCAATGTACCATTTATATGATTCAGACTGATGTCTATAGGTCTCCTTTTATTTGTATCTGTGTGTTTTGCTACAGCACTGTTTTGCACACCTGTTGACCTGGTCGACATATTGGCAGTAACAGTGACAGTAGCTCTCTGTTACTGCTCCCATCACCATGACTAGCTCCATAGTGCTCACTACCACATCACCATGACTAGCTCCATAGTGCTCACTACCACATCACCATGACTAGCTCCATAGTACTCATTACCACATCACCATGGCTAGCTCCATAGTGCTCGCTACCACATCACCATGACTAGCTCCATAGTGCTCGCTACCACATCACCATGGCTAGCTCCATAGTGCTCACTACCACATCACCATGACTAGCTCCATAGTGCTCACTACCACATCACCATGACTAGCTCCATAGTGCTCACTACCACATCACCATGGCTAGCTCCATAGTGCTCACTACCACATCACCATGGCTAGCTCCATAGTGCTCATTACCACATCACCATGGCTAGCTCCATAGTGCTCACTACCACATCACCATGACTAGCTCCATAGTACTCATTACCACATCACCATGACTAGCTCCATAGTGCTCACTACCACATCACCATGACTAGCTCCATAGTGCTCACTACCACATCACCATGACTAGCTCCATAGTGCTCACTACCACATCACCATGACTAGCTCCATAGTGCTCACTACCACATCACCATGACTAGCTCCATAGTGCTCATTACCACATCACCATGGCTAGCTCCATAGTGCTCACTACCACATCACCATGGCTAGCTCCATAGTGCTCACTACCACATCACCATGGCTAGCTCCATAGTGCTCATTACCACATCACCATGGCTAGCTCCATAGTGCTCATTACCACATCACCATGGCTAGCTCCATAGTGCTCACTACCACATCACCATGGCTAGCTCCATAGTGCTCACTACCACATCACCATGACTAGCTCCATAGTGATCACTACCACATCACCATGACTAGCTCCATAGTGCTCACTACCACATCACCATGACTAGCTCCATAGTGCTCACTACCACATCACCATGACTAGCTCCATAGTGCTCATTACCACATCACCATGGCTAGCTCCATAGTGCTCATTACCACATCACCATGGCTAGCTCCATAGTGCTCACTACCACATCACCATGACTAGCTCCATAGTGCTCACTACCACATCACCATGACTAGCTCCATAGTGCTCACTACCACATCACCATGACTAGCTCCATAGTGCTCATTACCACATCACCATGGCTAGCTCCATAGTGCTCATTACCACATCACCATGGCTAGCTCCATAGTGCTCACTACCACATCACCATGACTAGCTCCATAGTGCTCATTACCACATCACCATGGCTAGCTCCATAGTGCTCACTACCACATCACCATGACTAGCTCCATAGTGCTCACTACCACATCACCATGACTAGCTCCATAGTGCTCACTACCACATCACCATGACTAGCTCCATAGTGCTCACTACCACATCACCATGACTAGCTCCATAGTACTCATTACCACATCACCATGACTAGCTCCATAGTACTCATTACCACATCACCATGACTAGCTCCATAGTACTCACTACCACATCACCATGACTAGCTCCATAGTGCTCACTACCACATCACCATGACTAGCTCCATAGTGCTCACTACCACATCACCATGACTAGCTCCATAGTGCTCACTACCACATCACCATGGCTAGCTCCATAGTGCTCACTACCACATCACCATGACTAGCTCCATAGTGCTCACTACCACATCACCATGGCTAGCTCCATAGTGCTCACTACCACATCACCATGACTAGCTCCATAGTGCTCACTACCACATCACCATGGCTAGCTCCATAGTGCTCACTACCACATCACCATGACTAGCTCCATAGTGCTCACTACCACATCACCATGACTAGCTCCATAGTGCTCACTACCACATCACCATGACTAGCTCCATAGTGCTCACTACCACATCACCATGGCTAGCTCCATAGTACTCACTACCACATCACCATGACTAGCATTTCTGCAATGTGCCTCCCTCCTCTCACATATCACCAGCTTTGTGGCAGTCAAAGCGGTAGCTGGTGGCACACATTCTCTCTCTCTCTCTCTCTCTCTCTCTCTCTCTCTCTCTCTCTCTCTCTCTCTCTCTCTCTCTCTCTCTCTCTCTCTCTCTCTCTGTCTCTCTCTCTCTCTCTCTCTCTCTCTCTCGGTCTCTCTCTCTCTCTCTCTCTCTCTATCTCTCTCTCTCTCTCTCAATTTCAATTTAAGGGCTTTATTGACATGGGAAATGTATGTTAACATTGCCAAAGCAAGTGAAGTAGATAGTAAACAAACGTGAAATAAACAATAACAATTAACAGTAAACATTACACTCAGAAGTTCCAAAAGAATAAAGATATTTCAAATGTCATATTATGTATATATACAGTGTTGTAACAATGTGCAAATAGTTAAAGTACAAATGGGAAAATAAATAAACATAAATATGGGTTGTATTTACAATGGTGTTTGTTCTTCACTGGTTGCCCTTTTCTTGTGGCAACATGTCACACATCTTGCTGCTGTGATGGCACACTGTGGTATTTCACCCAGTAGATAAGGGAGTTTATCAAAATTGGGTTTGTTTTCGAATTCTTTGTGGATCTGTGTAATCTGATGGAAATATGTGTCTCTAATATGGTCATACATTTGGCAGGAGGTTAGGAAGTGCAGCTCAGTTTCCACCTGATTTTGTGGGCAGTGTGCACATAGCCTGTCTTCTCTTGAGAGCCATGTCTGCCTACGGCGGCCTTTCTCAATAGCAAGGCTATGCTCACTGAGTCTGTACATAATCAAAGCTTTCCTTAAGTTTGGGTCAGTCACAGTGGTCAGGTATTCTGCCACTGTGTACTCTCTGTTTAGGGCCAAATAGCGCTGTTTTTTTGTTAATTATTTCCAATGTGTCAAGTAATTCTCTTTTTGTTTTCTCATGATTTGGTTGGGTCTAATTGTGTTGTTGTCCTGGGGCTCTGTGGGGTCTGTTTGTGTTTGTGAACAGAGCCCCAGGACCAGCTTGCTTAGGGGACTCTTCTCCAGGTTCATTTCTCTGTAGGTGATGGCTTTGTTATAGAAGGTTTGGGAATCGCTTCCTTTTAGGTGGTTGTATAATTTAATGGCTCTTTTCTGGATTTTGATAATTAGCGGGTATCGGCCTAATTCTGCTCTGCATGCATTATTTGGTGTTTTACGCTGTACACAGAGGATATCTTTGCAGAATTCTGCATGCAGAGTCTCAATTTGGTGTTTGCCCCATTTTGTGAATTCTTGGTTGGTGACCTCACAACCATAAAGGGCAATGGGTTGTATAACTGATTCAAGTATTTTTTGCCAGATCCTAATTGGTATGTAGAATTGTATGTTCCTTTTGATGTCATAGAAGGCCCTTCTTGCCTTGTCTCTCAGATCGTTCACAGTTTTGTGGAAGTTACCTGTGTTGCTGATGTTTAGGCCGTGGTATGTATCGTTTTTTGTGTGCTCTAGGGCAACGGTGTCTAGATGGAATTTGTATTTGTGAGCCTGGCAACTGGACCTTTTTTGGAACACCATTATTTTTGTCTTACTGAGATTTACTGTAAGGGCCCAGGTCTGACAGAATCTGTGCAGAAGATATAGGTGCTGCTGAAGGCCCTCCTTGGTTGGGGACAGAAGCACCAGATCATCAGCAAACAGTAGACATTTGACTTCAGATTCTAGTAGGGTGAGGCCGGGTGCTGCAGACGTTTCTAGTGCACTCACCAATTCGTTGATATATATGTTGAAGAGGGTGGGGCTTAAGCTGCATCCCTGTCTCACCCTGGGGAAATAAATGTGTGTGTTTTTTGCCAATTTTAACCACACACTTTTTGCAAATAATTGTGTGTGCCCACCCCCCCCCCCCCCCTTCGCTCTGTCCTCCCCTCTCCAACTCTCCGTGTTTTGACAATGGTGGTGAATAACATTCTGCAGGAAAAATTATACTTTCAGTGGTAGCTGCAAGCTGGAGATCTGGTGTGTAATTGAAACAATGGGGCACTTTCACATTGAGAAAAATGTTATGTATGCACCACAACACCGGTAAGGATATTAATTGCGTCATAATGATTCATGTCGTAGATATCATGCTTCAGGAGAAGACCCAGATGCAGACAGTGTCGAAGTAACAAAAGTTTATGGGCAGGGCAGGCAGAGGTCAAGAATCCAGGGTGGTGTGACAAGGTACAGAACGGCAGGCAGGCTCAGGGTCAGGGCAGGCAGAATGGTCAAAACCAGGAAAACTAGAAAACAGGAACTTGACAAAGACAGGAGAAAGGGGAAAAACTGGTAGGCTTGACGAAACAAAATGAACTGGCAACAGACAAACAGAGAACACAGGCATAAATACACTGGGGATAATGGGGAAGATGGGCGGCACCAGGAGGGGGGTGGAGACAATCACAAAGACAGGTGAAAACCCCCCCTACCAGGGCGCATACCTGGTTGACCGGGGTGCCGGCGTTGAAACTCAGCGATGAGGCCTGGGTCCAGGATGTCCATAGTGGGGACCCAGCACCTCTCCTCTGGGCCATAACCCTCCCAGTCAACCAGGTACTGGAATCCCCTGCCCCGAGGTCGAACATTCAGGAGATGCCTCACCGAGTACGCCGGTTGGCCGTCGATGAGACGGGGGAGAGGGTTTGGCATGGAAACAGGAGACAAAGGGCTGTGAGACATGAATTTGATCCTAGACACATGAAAAGTGGGATATATATACGGAGGGTACGGGCAACAGAAGACGGCGGCAGGTAGCTTACTGGTTAAGAGCGTTGTGCCAGTAACCGAAAGGTCGCTGGTTCTAATCCCCGAGCCGACTAGGTGGAAAATCTGTCGATGTGCCCTTGAGCAAGGCACTTAACCCTAATTGCTCCTGTAAGTCGCTCTGGATAAGAGCGTCTGCTAAATGACTAAAATGTAAATGTAAGACGAACAGCAGAGGGGCTAATGATCTTGGAGATGGGGAAAGGGCCGATAAACCGGGGGGAAAGTTTGCGGGACTCCACCCGGAGGGGCAGATCTCGGGTGGACAGGATACCTTCTGCCCGAGATGATACCGGGGAGCCGGGGTCCAGTGACGGTCCGCTTATCGTTGACATCTGGAGGTGGTCTTGAGAAGAGCCTCCAGGTATGACGACAGCGGTGGACAAATATCTGGGCCGAGGGAATGCCGACCTCTTCCTCTTGCTCCGGGAAGAGCAGGGGCTGATAACCCAGGGGCAAGCCTGGAGGAGTGGGCCCACTCCAGGACCGAGGAGCGGACAGCATCAGGAACAAACATCCGGTTATCTGGGCCCCCCCGGGGTTCGGCTGGGAACCTGCTTCCGTATTCCCCAACTGAGTGCCGTCGCCAAGCACGAGGTGGGAAGGATGGTCTCGGATTCCGGGTGTGTAGCCGCGGGGGTGTAGCGGCGTGACAGCGCATCTTGCTTGACATTCTTGGATACCGGTCGGTATGAGAGGGAGAAGTTGAACCAGGTGAAAAGCAGGGCCCACCTAGCTTGCCTGGAATTGAGACGCTTGGTGGTGCGGAGACATTCCAAGTTCTTGTGGTCTGTCCACACAATGAATGGATGTTCCGCCCCCTCCAGCCAGTGCCTCCACTCCTCCAACGCCATCTTCACCGCGTGAAGCTCATGATTCCCCACATCGTAATTCCTCTCTGTGGTGTTGAGGCGATGGGAGAAGAAGGCGCAGTGATGTAACTTGAGGTCCAGGGCCGAACGCTGGGACAGGACCGCCCCCACTCCGACATCCGAAGCATCGGCCTCCACCACGAACTGGTGGGACGGGTCAGGATTAACCAAGACGGGAGCAGTGGTGAAACGGTGTTTGAGATCCCAGAACGCACGGTCAGCAGCTGGGGACCATGTGAACGGAACCTTGGGAGAGGTGAGTGCAGACAGGGGGGAAGCCAGGGTGCTGTAACCCAGGATAAAGCGGCAATAAAAGTTGGCAAATCCCAGGAACGTTGCAGTTGCACTCTGGACGTAGTTTGGGGCCAATCCACCACCGCTCTCACCTTCCCGGGATCCATCTGTACACTTCCTGCTGCGATGATGTAGCCCAGGAAGGGGATGGTGGAGCGATGGAATTCGCATTTCTCCGCTTTCACAAAAAGCTGGTTCTCCAGGAGGCGTTGGAGGACCTGTCGGACGTGGAGCACGTGTTCTTGGACGGAGCGGGAGAAGACGAGGATGTCGTCGAGGTTGACAAAGACGAACCGGTTCAACATGTCGCGGAGTACATCATTAACCAGGGCCTGGAACACAGCTGGAGCATTGTTAAGGCCAAATGGTATGACCAGATACTCGTAGTGAACGCTGACTGTGTTGAAGGCAGTCTTCCACTCGTCCCCCTCCCGTATCCGCACCAGGTGGTAAGCGTTCCGTAGGTCCAGCTTGGAGAACATGTTGGCCCCCTGGAGCGGCTCGAAGACCGAGGAGATGAGTGGTAGCGGGTAGCGGTTATTCACTGTGATGTCGTTGAGGCCCCGGTAGTCAATGCACGGGCGCAGAGTTTTGTCCTTCTTCTCCACAAAGAAGAACCCTGCGCCGGCGGGGGAGGCAGAAGGACAGATGAACCCGGCAGCTAGGGAGTCCTCAATGTAGGTATCCATAGCCTTGGTCTCCGGACCCGACAGCGAATACAGACGTCCCCGGGGCGGAGGGGTGCCTGGTAGAAGGTCAATTCTGCAGTCGTAGGGTTGGTGCGGCCGAAGTGGCCTGGGCCTTACTGCACACCTCCCGGAGGTCCTGATACTCCGTGGGAAAGGCGGAGAGGTCAGAGGCAACGTCTGAGCCCCCAGGAAGACCTCCCGGGGCAGGCTGCACTGACTTCAGGCAATGAGCGGCCTATAGAGCACCCATCCAGTGCTCTAAAGTCCATGGGAATGGAGAGGGGCTGAGTGGGGATGCCCAGCTTGGACGCCAGGGTATCGTCCATAAAGCTCTCATCGGCCCCAGAGTCGATGAGTACCCGGAGAGATTTGGACTGGTTCCGCCACAGCAAGATGGCATGAAAAGGGGGAGTAAGGGGAGAGGAAAAGTTATCCGTATGGCCCACCAGAGTACTCGCCCCTACCGGTGAGCCTGGTCTTTTAGTGGACAGGTGGACACAAAATGACCAGTAGACCCGCAATACAGGCAACTCTTCGTGTGAAGCCTGTATTGCCGTTTGGCTGGAGACAGCCTAGCTCTGCCTAGTTGCATCGGCTCGGGAAGAGGTGGATCGGCAGACTTCGGAGACTCTTGGGGGAACTCGGGTAGCCTGGGGTTCTCTCGGCAACAGAGCCGTCGGCGACTTCCGGGATGCCTCGGAGGCGAGGTGGAATCTGACTTCCTCTCCTTCCTACGTTCCCGTAGTCGCCCATCGATCCGAATGGTCAAGGCAATGAGCGAGTCAAGATCCGTCGGTAGTTTTCGGGCTGCAAACTCGTCCTTTACTTCCTCCAATACTCCGTGCAGGAACGTGTTGAACAGAGCTTCCGGGTTCCAGACACACTCAGCTGCCAACGTGCGGAAATCCACTGCATAGTCTGCCACACTACTGGGTTCTTGCCGAAGATGGAGTAACTTCCGGGCAGCCTCTCTCCAGGAAAATGGAGCATTGAAAACCTTTTTTACCTCCTGCATGAACTCCTCCAGACTGAAGCATACGGCCGACTGTTGTTCCCACACTGCCGTAGCCCAGGCGAGAGCCCTCCCGGACATCAGCGTGATGAGATACGCTCTCTTAGAGCGGTCCGAGGGGAAGGAGGAGGGCTGCAGCTCGATGATGCGCAAACACTGACCGAGAAATGCCCGACAGGTTCCCGACTCTCCAGTGAAGCGTTCCGGGGGAGGTAAGCGGGGTTCTCGGGAAACCGGGGTGGCCGGGGAGGCCACGCTGCTAACAGCAGGGTTACTGAGGGGCTGGGAGGTTACCGTCGTGGTAGACTGCCTAACAGACAACCCGCGGAATTGCTCCAGCAATGTGTTAAATGCTCTGTCATGGCGTTCAGCCAAGGTCTGGAACCTTTCCATGAGACCACGAAGCAACTCCGCGTGCCTTCCAATGGTGGCTCCTTGGGAGGAGATGACATTGCGGAGCTGGTCCGAGTCTGCTGGGTCAGTCATGGCTAGTTAGTATTATCACGCTTCAGGAGAAGACCCAGATGCAGACAGTGTCAAAGTAACAAAAGCTTATTACAAAAACAGGGGGCAGGTAACGACAGGTCAAGGTCAGGCAGAGGTCAGTAATCCAGATCAGAGTCCAAAAGGTACAGAACGGCAGGCAGTCTCAGGGTCAGAGCAGGCAGAGGTCAATAATCCAGGGTGGTGTGACAAGGTACAGAATGGCAGGCAGGCTCAGGGTCAGGGCAGGCAGAATGGTCAAAACCAGGAAAACTAGAAAACAGGAACTTGAGAAAGACAGGAGCAAGCGGAAAAATGCTGGTAGGCTTGACGAAACAAAACGAACTGGCAACAGACAAACAGAGAACATAGGTATAAATACACTGGGGATAATGGGGAAGATGGGCGACACCTGGAGGGGGGTGGAGACAATCACAAAGACAGGTGTCACGACTCCCTCTGAACGTGCCTCATCTCCTTGTTCGGGCAGGCTTCGGCGTTCATCGTCACCGGCCATCTAGCCACTGCCGCTCCTCTTTTCATCATTCCATTTGTTTTGTCTTGTTTTTCACACACACCTGGTACATATCCCCTCATCAGTCTCTGTATAATTATTCCCTCTGCTACCCCATGCCTTTGTGTGTTATTGTTCCATGTGGAGGTGTTGCTAGCTCGTCTTTACATTTTACATTTACGTCATTTAGCAGATGCTCTTATCCAGAGCAACTTACAAATTGGTGCATTCACCTTATAGCCAGTGGGATAACCACTTTACAATATGTTATTTTTTTTTGGGGGGGGTGGGGTAAGAGGATTACTTTATCCTATCCCAGGTATTCCTTAAAGAGGTGGGGTTTCAAGTGTCTCCGGAAGGTGGTGAGTGACTCCGCTGTCCTGGCATCGTGAGGGAGCTTGTTCCACCATTGGGGTGCCAGAGCAGCAAACAGTGTTGACTGGGCTGAGCGGGAACTGTGCTTCCGCAGAGGTAGGGGGGCCAGCAGGCCAGAGGTGGATGAACGCAATGCCCTCGTTTGGGTGTAGGGACTGATCAGAGCCTGAAGGTACGGAGGTGCCGTTCCCCTCACAGCTCCGTAGGCAAGCACCATGGTCTTGTAGCAGATGTGAGCTTCAACTGGAAGCCAGTGGAGTGTGCGGAGGAGCGGGGTGACGTGAGACAACTTGAGAAGGTTGAACACCAGACGGTCTGCGGCATTCTGGATGAGTTGTAGGGGTTTAATGGCACAGGCAGGGAGCCCAGCCAACAGCGAGTTGCAGTGATCCAGACGTGAGATGACAAGTGCCTGGATTAGGACCTGTGCCGCTTCCTGTGTAAGGCAGGGTCGTACTCTCCGAATGTTGTAGAGCATGAACCTACAGGATCGGGTCACCGCCTTGATGTTAGCGGAGAACGACAGGGTGTTGTCCAGGGTCACGCCAAGGCTCTTTGCACTCTTTGTGTTGAGCATTATGTTACTTTTATCGCCGGGATATTCACCCGCACTGTATTTGGGTTTACGCATTGCTGCGGACTGCTGTATTGGCCAAATAAACCCTATTCATTGGATTCACACCTCCTGCGCCTGGCTCCGTCCTACTCACCTTGTTACAACAGGTGAAACAGATCAGGGTGTGACAGTAGAAACTCATCCAGCAACAACACATACTTTTTACTTATACTGATTGAATATCTCATATGTTCCTTCACCATCTCATACATTTAGGCTTTTGTCATGTTTTTAATGTTGCATTTGTTACATCTAGTGATGCTCTTTTCATACTGGGGATTGTGGGATGGCAGTTTACGAATGTCACCCAATTGCTAAATGTGTTGGGTATCATGAGCAGCCATTGGCTGACTGTCGTTGTGCTCTGTTTGTCTTTCTGTTTGTCTGCCTGTCTGCCTGTCTGCCTGCCTGCAGAGTGCGGCTAGAAGCGTTCTCCGACAACAGTGGGAAGCTGCAGCTCTCCCTGCAGGAGATCATAGAATGGCTGACGGCCAAGGACGAGGAGCTGTCGGAGCAGCTGCCCATAGGTGGCGATGTGGGGGCCGTCCAACACCAGAGGGAGTTCCACCAGGTACTGTGTTGGGCCCATTTCAAAAACTACATCACACAAACATGCCAAACTAGTATGTAGTCAGGATGTTCTTGTAAGGCAGAGCTCTCCAACCTTGTTCCTGGACCATCGTGTAGGTTTCCAGGAACAGCGTTAGAGAGCCCTGTTGTAAGGCAAACCAACATTATTTTATTCCCAGTTTCTTTTGTGGCATTAAGGACCATGAGTATGATCAGTTTCTATGGCTTCTATAGGACTGAATGAATGGACTATAGGCAGATACACAGTGATCACAGTGTGCTATAGCTAACACTAACCCTTCACAGTTTCTCCCTAGAAACTCCTTAGTTACCTGTTTGAAATGAATAGGACCACTAGGCTATGTTTCAGTGCTGTCACACTAACCTTAGTTTAGCCGGATTAACATTAAGGATAGAGGGTAACCACTTAGATAGGAGTACATAGCTCTTCCCTCCATCCCTTCACAGGGATTTACCTACTTTCAATTAGCAACCACTTTAATTTGAGGCTCTCTTAATTTGGCCATGTATCAAAATAACGACTCTATTTCAGCATTTAAGACTCTGGCTGTTATCTGCAGGAGAGATCTGAGGCAACAAGATGGCTGTGGTGTGTGTTAAAGCCGCCCAGTGGTGAAACTATAAAGATACCCTGAACTGCCGTTAAGTAAGAAGAGTGCCTCAGCTGAAATATTTTTAATTGACATGTTAAAAATCCATTGCTACTCTGTGAGAGGGGAATAAAACTGGTT
>NC_140016.1:20935560-20970737 GCF_964263955.1 Coregonus lavaretus
GATAATTAAATTAATTAATTGGCCAATTGAGTTACATGAGGGGAGGTAATTAGCCAAGGTCATGTGGATGAGTGAGGCATAAACATGAGTCACCTCCAGGACCCAGCATAGTAGCTTAATCTTCCACAGTCCAGACGTCTCCTCCTCTCCTCTCCTCCCTCCATCCCTCCCTTCCCCACTTGCCCTCTGGCTCCCCCTGACCCTGAGTTAGCCCTGCGGCCACGCCTTTGCCAACAGGCGGGCTGCTCACATCCTTTTTCATGCTCTCTCCATTCACGCTCTCGCTTTCTCTCCGTATCAACTCTCCACCCCTCTCCGTCCCTCCGACACGGTAAAATGGCCTGCGAAAGCACAGCATGAACGCACTGCTGAAAACGCTATACCTTCCTCCCTCTCTCTCTCTCTCTCTCTCTCTCTCTCTCTCTCTCTCTCTCTCTCTCTCTCTCTCTCTCTTTCTACCTCTCTATTTTTCCCTCTCTAGCCCTCCTCATCGTGTGCTGGTCTGCTAGTCCGTGTCATTAGGATAGTTTATTGCCAGGCTGCCATAGTAACTACCAAGTCTCTCTCTCTCTCTCTCTCTCTCTCTCTCTCTCTCTCTCTCTCTCTCTCTCTCTCTCTCTCTCTCTCTCTCTCTCTCTCTCTCTCCTCTCTCTCTCTCTCTCATCTCTCTCTCTCTCTTCTCTTTCTCTCTCTCTCTCTCTCTTTCAGGGTTGGGAGAGGAGAGGAGATGTCTCTCTCTGTCTCCCTTCCTCTCTCTCAGTATGGATTGAGGAAGGCTCTATAAAAGCACTTCTAAAATGCCTAGAAGTGTCTCCTCTCTGAAACCTAACCCACTCCAGCCATGTCCTCTCCCCTCCCAACCCTAACCCACTCCAGCCATGTCATCTCCCCTCCCAACCCTAACCCACTCCAGCCATGTCCTCTCCCCTCCCAACCCTAACCCACTCCAGCCATGTTTTCTCCCTCCCAAACCTAACCCACTCCAGCCATGTCCTCTCCCCTCCCAACCCTAACCCACTCCAGCCATGTCCTCTCCCCTCCCAAACCTAACCCACTCCAGCCATGTCCTCTCCCCTCCCAACGCTAACCCACTCCAGCCATGTCCTCTCCCCTCCCAACCTAACCCACTCCAGCCATGTCCTCTCCCCTCCCAACCCTAACCCACTCCAGCCATGTCCTCTCCCCTCCCAACCCTAACCCACTCCAGCCATGTCCTCTCCCCTCCCAACCCTAACTCGCTCCAGCCATGTCCTCTCCCCTCCCAACCCTAACCCACTCCAGCCATGTCCTCTCCCCTCCCAACCCTAACCCGCTCCAGCCATGTCCTCTCCCCTCCCAACCCTAACCCACTCCAGCCATGTCCTCTCCCCTCCCAACGCTAACCCACTCCAGCCATGTCCTCTCCCTCCAAACCCTAACCCACTCCAGCCATGTCCTCTCCCCTCCCAACCCTAACCCGCTCCAGCCATGTCCTCTCCCCTCCCAACCCTAACCCACTCCAGCCATGTCCTCTCCCCTCCCAACCCTAACCCGCTCCAGCCATGTCCTCTCCCCTCCCAACCCTAACTCACTCCAGCCATGTCCTCTCCCTCCCAACCCTAACCCGCTCCAGCCATGTCCTCTCCCCTCCAACCCTAACCCACTCCAGCCATGTCCTCTCCCCTCCCAACCCTAACCCACTCCAGCCATGTCCTCTCCCCTCCCAACCCTAACCCACTCCAGCCATGTCCTCTCCCTCCAACCCTAACCCACTCCAGCCATGTCCTCTCCCCTCCCAACCCTAACCCACTCCAGCCATGTCCTCTCCCCTCCCAACCCTAACCCACTCCAGCCATGTCCTCTCCCCTCCCAACGCTAACCCACTCCAGCCATGTCCTCTCCCCTCCCAACCCTAACCCACTCCAGCCATGTCCTCTCCCCTCCCAACCCTAACCCGCTCCAGCCATGTCCTCTCCCTTCCCAACGCTAACCCACTCCAGCCATGTCCTCTCCCCTCCCAACGCTAACCCACTCCAGCCATGTCCTCTCCCCTCCAACCCTAACCCACTCCAGCCATGTCCTCTCCCCTCCCAACCCTAACCCGCTCCAGCCATGTCCTCTCCCCTCCCAACCCTAACCCACTCCAGCATGTCCTCTCCCCTCCCAACCCTAACCCACTCCAGCCATGTCCTCTCCCCTCCCAACCTAACCCACTCCAGCCATGTCCTCTCCCCTCCCAACCCTAACCCACTCCAGCCATGTCCTCTCCCCTCCCAACCCTAACCCACTCCAGCCATGTCCTCTCCCCTCCCAACCCTAACCCACTCCAGCCATGTCCTCTCCCCTCCCAACCCTAACCCACTCCAGCCATGTCCTCTCCCCTCCCAACCCTAACCCACTCCAGCCATGTCCTCTCCCCTCCCAACCCTAACCCACTCCAGCCATCTCCTGTGCTCTGCCACCTCATTATCTCCCTATCCAATCACATCTGTCATTAGAGGACACCCTTTTATGTTCAGTTCTCTGCCCAGCCTGGGATGGCCATTCAAATTAGTTTGGGTTGGCGCCTTCGCAACATCTGTCAGCGCTTAAGTGGGGGGAAAAGGTGAATAAGCATTCTCTCCTTCACTCTCCTGTCCCTGGTGGTTTGTGTGTGTGTGTGTTTGTGTGTGTGTCTGTGTGTGTGTGTGTGTGTGTGTGTGTGTGTGTGTGTGTGTGTGTGTGTGTGTGTGTGTGTGTGTGTGTGCGTCCATCCAGTGGACCTGCTGAGGCTGGTGAGTGTGGTGGACGTGTTCAGGGAGCAGGATCTGCAGCATGGGGAACATGTGATGGATGTGGTGGAGATGATCCATGCCCTGACCGGCCTGTACGAGAGACTGGAGGAGGAGAGGAGGGCCATCGTGGTCAACATCCCTCTCTGTGTGGACATGTGTCTCAACTGGCTGCTCAACGTCTACGACAGGTACTACTGACCACTACTGACCTTTAACCTTGGCCCCTGACCCTTTGACCCTAAACCTTACATGACCTCAACGAGACTAGGTCATGTGTTGCAACTGGCTGCTCAACGTCTACAACAGGTACTACTGACCACTGACCTTTAACCTTGCCCCCTTGCCCCCTGACCCTAAACCATACATGACCTCAACAAGACCAGGTCATGTTTTTTAACTGGCTGCTCAATGTGTCAATGTCTCTTGGACATCACTGAGGGCACATAGCAACACATTACCTCACCTCATATTATCTTTGAGGGGTTGGAAATTTGGGTTTAGACATAAAGTTTAATCCTCACCTAATTAGTGACTGTTCATGCCACTTGTGTTGTTAGCTACTTGTAAGTGCCACTCTAAAATAGTATGTTCTAATGAACCAAATAACTCTGTTTTTGTCAGTTCTATTTCATATACAGCACTATTATATCTGGGACACTGCCATTGACATTACTGCCAATATACAGTACCAGTCAAAAGTTTGGACACACCTACTCATTCAAGGGTTCTTCTTTATTTTTACAATTTTCTACATTGTAGAATAATAGTGAAGACATCAAAACAATGAAGTAACACATATGGAATCATGTAGTAACCCAAAAAGTGTTAAACAAATCAAAATATACAGTTGAAGTCGGACGTTTACATACACCTTAGCCAAATACAATTAAACTCAATTTTTCACAATTCCTGACATTTAATCCTAGTAAAAATTCTCTATCTTAGGTCAGTTAGGATCACCACTTTATTTTAAGAATGTGAAATGTCAGAATAATAGTAGAGAGAATGATTTATTTCAGCTTTTATTTATTTCATCACATTCCCAGTGGGTCAGAAGTTTACATACACTCAATTAGTATTTGGTAACATTGCCTTTAAATTGTTTAACTTGGGTCAAACGTTTCGGGTAGCCTTCCACAAGCTTCCCACAATAAGTTGGGTGAATTTTGGCCCATTCCTCCTGACAGAGCTGGTGTAACTGAGTCAGGTTTGTAGGCCTCCTTGCTCGTACACATTTTTCAGTTCTGCCCACATATTTTCTATAGGATTGAGGTCAAGGCTTTGTGATGGCCACTCCAATAACTTGACTTGTTGTCCTTAAGCCATTTTGCCACAACTTTGGAAGTTTGCTTGGGGTCATTGTCCATTTGGAAGACCCATTTGCGACCAAGCTTTAACTTCCTGACTAATGTCTTGAGATGTTGCTTCAATATATCCACATAATTTTCCTTAATCATGATTCCATCTATTTTGTGAAGTGCACCAGTCCCTCCTGCAGCAAAGCACCCCCACAGCATGATGCTGCCACCCCCGTGCTTCACTGTTGGGATGTTGTTCTTCGGCTTGCAAGCCACCCCCAGTTTCCTCCAAACATAACGATGGTCATTATGGCCAAACAGTTCTATTTTTGTTTCATCAGACCAGAGGACATTTCTCCAAAAAGTACGATCTTTGTCCCCATATGCAGTTGCAAAACGTAGTCTGGCTTTTTTATGGCAGTTTTGGAGCAGTGGCTTCTTCCTTGCTGAGCGGCCTTTCAGGTTATGTCGATATAGGACTCGTTTTACTGTGGATATATATACTTTTGTACCTGTTTCCTCCAGCATCTTTACAAGGTCCTTTGCTGTTGTTCTGGGGTTGATTTGCACTTTTCGAACCAAAGTACGTTCATCTCTAGGAGACAGAATGCGTCTCCTTCCTGAGCGGTATGACGGCTGTGTGGTCCCATGGCGTTTATACTTGGCTAGGCCTTGAAATACATCCACAGGTACACCTCCAATTGACTGAAATTATGTCAATTAGCCTATCAGAAGCTTCTAAAGCCATGACATAATTTTCTGGACTTTTCCAAGCTGTTTAAAGGCAACCTAAGTGTATGTAAACTTCCGACTTCAACTGTATTTTATATTTGAGATTCTTCAAATAGTCACCCTTTGCCTTTATGACAGCTTTGCACACTCTTGGCATTCTCTCAACCAGCTTTTCCAACAGTCTTGAAGGAGTTCCCACATATGGTGAGCCACTGTTGGCTGCTTTTCCTTCACTCTGCCGTCCGATTCATCCCAAACCATCTCAATTGGGTTGAGGTCGGGGGATTGTGGAGGCCAGGTCATCTGATGCAGCACTCCATCACTCTGCTTATTGGTCAAATAGCCCTTACACAGCCTGGAGGTGTGTTGGGTCATTGTCCTGTAGAAAAACAAATGATAGTCCCACTGAGCCCAAACCAGATGGGATGGCGTATCACTGCAGAATGCTGTGGTAGCCATGCTGGTTAAGTGTGCCTTGAATTCTAAATAAATCACAGACAGTGTCACCAGCAAAGCACCCCCCACACCATAACACCTCCTCCCCCATGCTTTACGGTGGGAACTACACATGCGGAGATCATCCGTTCACCCACACCGCATCTCACAAAGACACGGTGGTTGGAACCACAAAGGACACATTTCCACCTGTCTAATGTCCATTGCTTGTGTTTCTTGGCCCAAGCAGGTATCTTCTTCTTATCGGTGTCCTTTAGTAGTGGTTTCTTTGCAGCAATTCAACCATGAAGGCCTGATTCACACAGTCCCCTCTGAACAGTTGTTGTTGAGATGTGTCTGTTACTTGAACTCTGTGAGGATTTATTTGGGCTGCAATTTCTGAGGCTGGTAACTGTAATGAACTTACCCTTTGCAGCAGAGGTAACTCTGGGGCTTCCATTCCTGTGGCGGTCCTCATGAGAACCAGTTTCATCATAGCGCTTGATGATTTTTGTGACTGCACTTGAAGAAACTTTCAAAGTTCTTGAAATGTTCCGTATTGACTGACCTTCATGTCTTAAAGTAATGATGGACTGTTGTTTATTTTTGCTTATTTGAGTTGTTCTTGCCATAATATGGACTTGGTCTTTTACCAAATAGGGCTATCTTCTTTATACCTTGTCACAACACAACTGATTGGCATTTAGAAGGAAAGAAATTCCACAAATTAACACCTTTTTGGTTACTACATGATTCCATATGTGTTATTTCATAGTTTTGATGTCTTCACTATTATTCTACAATGTAAAAAATAGCACAAATAAAGAAAAACCCTTGAATGAGTAGGTGTGTCCAAACTTTTGACTGGTAGTGTATATGTAACCTCTCACATATCCTTGGCCAAATTCACCCTGTCTCCACCTCGCAAGTATAAAACCCTTTTCCCACAATCAAGGACCATCACGCTCTGCTACTCCAGTGCTCTGATTGGTCGAGAGTCCTCTCAGCGGGGCGTCTCATTGGTGAAGTAGGCTGTGTGGCTGGGAGGCTGTGTCGTGAGTAAGATCACAAAGAGGCTATAGCTCAGTCAAGCTGGCTGACGTCCAATCAGGGCAACTGAGACCCAGTAGAAAGCATAAACAGTTTGATTCTGACTGCCTGTCTCTCTCTGCCAACTGCCAAGCCCTCCACAGAATCCGAGAGGCGCAATTTCCGGCGAACATGAAAAAAATAGAGAAAAAAGAAACAGCCCCATTTTTTTCTTAACGCCATACATTTATTTTGTGGCCCTTAGCTACCTGCTGCTAATGAGTGGAAATCAGCATTTTTATCCTCCACATACATTTCCTGTAATTGCTTTTTTATTTTCCGATAAATGCCGGATGTGAATGTAAATGAGCTGAGCGTGCAGTGTCAAATCAATTCAAATCGAATTAAATGTTATTTGTCACATGCTCCGAATACAACAGCTGTAGACCTTACCGTGAAATGCTTACTTACAATGAATATATTTTTTTAAGTAAGTAAGAAAATATTTTCTAAAAAAATATATATATAAAAAAATATTTAAAAAAGTAAGAAAAAAAGTACAACAATAAAATAACAATAAGGAGGCTATATACAGGGGGTACCGGTACCGAGTCAATGTGCAGGGGTACAGGTTAGTCGAGGTAATTGAGGTAATTTGTATATGTAGTTAGAGGTAAATTGACTATGCATAGATAATAAACAGCGAGTAGCAGCAGCGTATAAAAGGGGGTCAATGCAAATGATGTGTGTGTGTGTGTTTGTTTGTAGTGTGTGTGCAGTGTGAGTGGTATGAGGTCTCCCCACAGACTGCTAGGGAGTGTTTTCTTCTCAGTATTACTAAAGAGACAACGAAAGCAGGTTTCTTCCCCACTCTTTTCTACGGTTATTTTGGAGAGTAGGTTTGTCCGAGCGCTTTTGATTCAGGAGAAGTGTGTGTGTGTGCGTGTGTTTGCATGTGCACATGCTTGTGTGTGCGTGTGTGTCTTTAGCTCCTCCGAGGGCATGTCACACTCTTTGGGTGTGTGGGGAGTGACACGTCCCACGGGGTGAGGTGCTGGGGGCGCATATTGAAGATGACACACAGTGTGTAACAGGTGCTGACTCGCTTCCCTCCCCCTGTCTCCCCCTACCTCCCCCTGTCTCCCCCTACCTGCCCTTGTCTCCCCTGTCTCCCCCTACCTCCCCTGTCTCCCCCTACCTCCCCCTGTCTCCCCCTAACTGCCCCTATCTCCCCCTGTCTCCCCCTACCTCCCCCTGTCTCCCCCTAGCTCCCCCTGTCTCCCCCGTCTCCCCCTACCTCCCCTGTCTCCCCAAACCTCCCCCTGTCTCCCCCTACCTCCCCTGTCTCCCTCTGTCTCCCCCATCTCCCCCTACCTCCCCCTGTCTCCCTCTGTCTCCCCCTACCTCCCCCTGTCTCCCCCAGTCCCCCCTGTCTTCCCCTACCTCCCCCTACCTCCCCCTGTCTCCCCCTACCTCCCCCTGTCTTCCCCTACCTCCCTCTGTCTCCCCTGTCTCCCCCTGCCTCCCCCTACCTCCCCCTGTCTCTTTCTGCCTCCCCCTAGGTCTCCCCCTGCCTCTCCTAGGTCTCTCCCTGTCTCCCCCTGCCTCTCCTAGGTCTCCTCCTGCCTCTCCTAGGTCTCCCCCTGCCTCTCCTAGGTCTCCCCCTGCCTCTCCTAGGTCTCCCCCTACCTCTCCTAGGTCTCCCCCTGCCTCTCCTAGGTCTCCCCCGCCTCCCACTAGGACTCCTCTAGGTCTCCTTGGCACATTGTAACAGTGACTATAATGACAGGGAATGGCAGTAATGTTCTCTCAGCGACTAATGTTTACCCACTGACTCAAATATTATCATAGAGGATTGCTGCAAAGCTCCATCCACCCCGATGACTCCCACTGACTCTAATATGATCTCCTGACTCCTGTGTTAAGGCAGTGACTCTATGCCTCTCTGTCTCTCACACTGACATTGACTACTGTCTCTAATGTTCTTTCACTGACTCTAATCCCTTCCATCTGAATATCACGTGTCAAGGCAGAGAAAAGCAAAGCAGCAAAGCTCCCAACTAAAGCCAGTAACAGCAGCCCTGTCCTTCCCCTGCCTCTAGTGGCAGAGTGTCCCTGTGCCTCCCAGACACACAGATATAATGTAACCCATTTAGGTCAGGTCCCGGCTTTCCCAGTCCCAACCCAACTCTGTGGCCTTGCCATTGGCCAGAGAACACTGTTTATTCAGCTGAATGGATCTGTTCCTGCCTTTACTTGTCATCCGATAGTTTTGTCAGTGTAATGGCTTAGTTTATGTATCTGTTTGTTCTGGCATATTGCTCTACTTTTCATGCGCCCCTGAGTGTGAAACCCTAACCATGTCACTATGACTTTTATAGTAATCTATCTACAGTGAGGGAAAAAAGTATTTGATCCCCTGCTGATTTTGTACGTTTGCCCACTGACAAAGACATGATCAGTTTATAATTTTAATGGTAGGTTTATTTGAACAGTGAGAGACAGAATAACAACAAAGAAATTCAGAAAAAAGCATGTCAAAAATGTTATAAATTGATTTGCATTTTAATGAGGGAAATAAGTATTTGACCCCTCTGCAAAACATGACTTAGTACTTGGTGGCAAAACCCTTGTTGGCAATCACAGAGGTCAGACGTTTCTTGTAGTTGGCCACCAGGTTTGCACACATCTCAGGAGGGATTTTGTTCCTCTCCTCTTTGCAGATCTTCTCCAAGTCATTAAGGTTTCGAGGCTGACGTTTGGCAACTCAAACCTTCAGCTCCCTCCACAGATTTTCTATGGGATTAAGGTCTGGAGACTGGCTAGGCCACTCCAGGACCTTAATGTGCTTCTTCTTGAGCCACTCCTTTGTTGCCTTGGCCATGTGTTTTGGGTCATATTCATGCTGGAATACCCATCCACAACCCATTTTCAATGCCCTGGCTGAGGAAAGGAGGTTCTCACCCAAGATTTGACGGTACATGGCCCCGTCCATCGTCCCGTTGATGCGGTGAAGTTGTCCTGTCCCCTTAGTAGAAAAACACCCCCAAAGCATAATGTTTCCACCTCCATGTTTGACGGTGGGGATGGTGTTCTTGGGGTCATAGGCAGCATTCCTCCTCCTCCAAACATGGCGAGTTGAGTTGATGCCAAAGAGCTCGATTTTGGTCTCATCTGACCACAACACTTTCACCCAGTTCTCCTCTGAATCATTCTAGATGTTCATTGGCAAACTTCAGATGGGCCTGTATATGTGCTTTCTTGAGCAGGGGGACCTTGCAGGCGCTGCAGGATTTCAGTCCTTCACGGCGTAGTGTGTTACCAATTGTTTTCTTGGTGACTATGGTCCCAGCTGCCTTGAGATCATTGACAAGATCCTCCCGTGTAGTTCTGGGCTGATTCCTTACCGTTCTCATGATCATTGCAACTCCACAAGATGAGATCTTGCATGGAGCCCCAGGCCGAGGGAGATTGACAGTTCTTTGGTGTTTCTTCCATTTGCGAATAATCGCACCAACTGTTGTCACCTTCTCACCAAGCTGCTTGGCGATGGTCTTGTAGCCCATTCCAGCCTTGTGTAGGTCTACAATCTTGTCCCTGACATCCTTGGAGAGCTCTTTGGTCTAGGCCATGGTGGAGAGTTTGGAATCTGATTGATTGATTGCTTCTGTGGACAGGTGTCTTTTATACAGGTAACAAGCTGAGATTAGGAGCACTCCCTTTAAGAGTGTGCTCCTAATTTCAGCTCGTTACCTGTATAAAAGACACCTGGGAGCCAGAAATCCTTCTGATTGAGAGGGGGTCAAATACTTATTTCCCTCATTAAAATGCAAATCAATTTATAAAATTTTTGACATGCGTTTTTCTGGATTTGTTTGTTGTTGTTCTGTCTCTCACTGTTCAAATAAACCTACCATTAAAATTATAGACTGATCATTTTTTTGTCAGTGGGCAAACGTAAAAAATCAGCAGGGGATCAAATACTTTTTTCCCCCTCACTGTATCTATCTATCTATCTATCTATCTATCTATCTATCTATCTATCTATCTATCTATCTATCTATCTATCTATCTATCTATCTATCTATCTATCTATCTATCTATCTATCTATCTATCTATCTATCTATCTATCTATCTATCTATCTATCTATCTATCTATCTATCTATCTATCTATCTATCTATCTATCTATCTATCTATCGATCCAAGATGGCATAGCAGTGCGGTCGTGTTCTTTGTTGTGTGTCTGTGTAAATAGCCTGTTTTTTGTATTTTTCGTACATATTTCCATATCACACTTTTCATCCTTCTACAAAATATACTTTCCTGCAACCCGCCTCATTCAATGTGGAACGGATTCTATTATTGACTTACCTTTTATCTAGAATATCCAGTCGATACCAGCTAGCCAGCTAACGAGCTACTTGCTATTAGCCACCGTTAGCGGTTTTCACCCAGAACATCAGATTTTCTGCCGGAATAACTGAATCACTGGACATTAACACCGGATCGCAACTAGCTAGCCGCAACCAAATTGGATGTTGCTGTTTGGCTAATCACCACTGCCCTTGAAGCAAGCACCAGTTAGCCTTGAGCCAGGCCCATATCCCGGCTATCTACCTCTCTGTCTACCGGATGGGAGTAGCCAGTTAACTAGCTACTTGCCATTAGCCACCGCTAGCGGTTTCTCACCATTGTCCGTGGTCTGCACTACCTACCAGCCAGCTCTAGCCTGGACTATTATCCGCCAGTCTGCACTGTCTGCACAGCGCGTTATCGACCCAGAACATATCGGTTTTTCTGCTGGAATCACTGATTCACTGGACCTTTAACACCGGATCATCGTAGCTAGATATCTGCAATCAAATGGACGTTGTTGTTGGCTAATCAGCCTCAAGCTAGCCGCAAGCCAGGCCCTTCTCCCGGCTATCTACCTCTCTGTCAACCGGACGGGACCTCCTAGTGTTGACACGGAGCCCCGACGATCCAACATGACTGGTCTGCCGACGAAATCGTCTGATGTGATTACAACAGGTTTCCCGTTACGACGTCAACCACGAAGATCCATCTGCTGGCCCCGGCCCACTAGCACATGCTAGCCGGGGCCTCTTGCTCGCTAGTGCTATAGCAGCCCCCGAACTACCTCCGAACTCTCCTATTGCTGTTCACCGGACCTTATGATAACTCAGCTATACAGCTGATGCCTGCTGGACTGTTCCTCTATACAGTACCGCATCCTGTTTATGTTTAGCCTCAGCCCAAACTTTGTCGCCATTACCAGCTGTTGTCTTAGCTCTCAAATAACACCTGTGATTGCTTTATGCCTCTCTCCCATTTCAATATGCCTTGCTTATTGCTGTTTCGGTTATTTCTTATTGTACTATTTCATTGTAGATCCCCCAGCCCAGCTCAACCTGCCATAGATAGCTCCTTTGTCCCACCCCCCATACACACGGAGACCGACTCAATCGGTGCCTCCAGTGATGCTATCTCTTTCATCGTTACCCAACGCTTAGGTTTACCTCCACTGTACTCATATCCTTCCATATCCTTTTCTGTACATAATGCCCTAAATCTATTCTACAACGGCCGGAAACCTGCCCCTTTTTTTCTCTGTATCCAACGCACTAGAAGACCAGTACTTAAAGCCTTTAGCTGTATCCGTATTCTACTGCTCTTCTGTTCCTCTGGTGATGTAGAGGTTAACCCAGGCCCTGTAGCCCCCAGTATCACTCCTACTCCCCAGGCGTTATCATTTGTTGACTTCTGTAACCGTAAAAGCATTGGTTTCTTGCACGTTAACATCCGAGGCCTCCTCCCTAAGTTTGAGTTATTCACTGCGTTAGCACAGATGTCCTAGCAGTGTCTGAATCCTGGCTTAGGAAGGCCACCAAAAATTCAGAAATGTCCGTCCCCAACTACAACATTTTCCGTCTCGATAGAACTACCAAAGGGGGTGGGGTTGCAATCTACTGTAGAGATAGCCTGCAGAGCTCTATCATACTATCCAGGTCTGTACCCAAACAGTTTGAGCTTCTACTTCTAAAAATTCACCTTTCCAGATATAAGTCTCTCACTGTTGCCGCTTGCTACAGACCCCCCTCAGCCCCGAGCTGTGCCCTGGACACCATATGTGAACTGATTGCCCCCCATCTATCCTCAGAGTTCGTACTGCTTGGTGACCTAAACTGGGATATGCTTAACACCCCGGCCAACCTACAATCTAAACTAGATGCCCTCAATCTCACACAAATTATCAACGAACCTACCAGGTACAATCCTAAATCTGTAAACATGGGCACCCTCATAGATATCATCCTGACAAATGTACCCTCTAAATACACCTCCGCTGTCTTCAACCAGGATCTCAGCGATCACTGCCTTATTGCCTGCGTCCGTAATGGGTCTGCGGTCAAACGACCACCCCTCATCACTGTCAAACGCTCCCTAAAACACTTTAGCGAGCAGGCCTTTCTAATTGACCTGGCCCGGGTATCCTGGATGGATATTGACCTCATTCCATCAGTAGAGGATGCCTGGTTGTTCTTTAAAAGTGCTTTCCTCTCAATCTTAAATAAGCATGCCCCATTCAAAAAATTCAGAACTAAGAACAGATATAGCCCCTGGTTCTCCTCAGACTTGACTGCCCTTGACCAGCACAAAAACATCCTGTGGCGTACTGCATTAGCATCGAACAGCCCCCGCGATATGCAACTTTTCAGGGAAGTCAGGAACCAATATACACAATCAGTTAGGAAAGCAAAGGCTAGCTTTTTCAAACAGAAATGTGCATCCTGTAGCACTAACTCCAAAAAGTTTTGGGACACTGTAAAGTCCATGGAAAATAAGAGCACCTCCTCCCAACTGCCCAATGTACTGAGGCTAGGAAACACTGTCACCACCGATAAATCTACAATAATCGAGAATTTCAACAATCATTTTGCTACGGCTGGCCATGCTTTCCACCTGGCTACCACTACCCCGGCCACCAGCTCTGTACCCTCCGCTGCAACTTGCCCATGCCCCCCCCCCCCCCCGCTTCTCCTTCACACAAATTCAGACAGCTGATGTTCTGAAAGAGCTGAAAAATCTGAGATCCCCAGAGATTGGAAAGCTGCCGCGGTCATCCCCCTCTTCAAAGGGGGTGACACTCTAGATCCAAACTGTTACAGATCTATATCCATCCTGCCCTGCCTTTCGAAAGTATTTGAAAGCCAAGTTAACAAACAGATCACCGACCATTTCGAATCCCACGTACCTTCTCCGCTATGCAATCCGGTTTCCGAGCTGGTCATGGGTGCACTTCAGCCACGCTCAAGGTCCTAAACGATATTATAACCGCGATCGATAAAAGACAGTACTGCGCAGCCGTCATCATCGATCTGGCCAAGGCTTTCGACTCTGTCAACCACCGCATTCTTATTGGCAGACTAAATAGCCTTGGTTTCTCTAATGACTGCCTCACCTGGTTCACCAACTACTTCTCAGATAGAGTTCAATGTGTCAAATCAGAGGGCCTGTTGTCTGGACCTCTGGCCGTCTCTATGGGGGTGCCACAGGGTTCAATTCTCGGGCTGACTCTATTCTCTGTGTATATCAATGATGTTGCTCTTGCTGCTGGTGAAGCTCGGATCCACCTCTATGCGGACGACACCATTTTGTATACATCTGGCCCTTCATTGGACACTGTGTTAACAAACCTCCAGACGAGCTTCAACGCCATACAACACTCCTTCCGTAGCCTCCAACTGCTCTTAAACACTAGTAAAACTAAATGCATGCTCTTCAACCGAACGCTGCTTGCACCCGCCCACCCGACTAGAATCACTACTCTCGGCGGGTCTGACCTAGAGTATGTGGACAACTACAAATACCTAGGTGTCTGGTTAGACTGTAAACTCTCCTTCCAGACTCACATTAAGCATCTCCAATCAAAAGTTAGATCTAGAATCGGCTTCCTATTTCGCAACAAACCCTCCTTCACTCATGCTGCCAAACATGCCCTCGTAAAACTGACTATCCTACCGATCCTTGACATCGGCGATGTCATTTACAAAATAGCCTCCAACACTCTACTCAGCAAATTGGATGTAGTCTATCAAAGTGCCATCCGTTTTGTCACCAAAGCCCCATATACTACCCACCATTGTGACCTGTACGCTCTTGTTGGCTGGCCCTCACTACATATTCGTCGCCAAACCCACTGGCTCCAGGTCATCTATAAATCACTGCTAGGCAAATCCCCGTCTTACCTTAGCTCACTGGTCACCATAGCAACACCCACCCGTAGTCTGCGCTCCAGCAGGTATATCTCACTGGTCATCCCCAAAGCCAACACCTCCTTTGGCCGCCATTCCTTCCAGTTCTCTGCTGCCAATGACTGGAACGAACTGCAAAAATCTCTGAAGCTGGAGACTCTTATCCCACTCACTAACTTTAAGCGTCAGTTGTCAGAGCAGCTTACCGATCACTGCACCTGTACACAGCCATTCTGAAATTAGCCCACCCAACTACCTCACCCCATATTGTTATTTATTTTGCTAATTTGCACCCCAGTATCTCTATTTGCACATCATATTTTGCACATCTATCATAATAATAATAATATGCCATTTAGCAGACGCTTTTATCCAAAGCGACTTACAGTCATGCGTGCATACATTTTTTTTGTGTGTATGGGTGGTCCCGGGGATCGAACCCACTACCTTGTTCCAGTGTTAATACGAAATTGTAACTATTTTGCACTATGGCCTATTTATTGCCTTACCTCCATAACTTACTACATTCGCACACACTGTATATATATTTTCTGTTTGTATTTTTGACTTTATGTTTTGTTTAACCCACATGTAACTCTGTGTTGTTGTTTTTATCGCACTGCTTTGCTTTATCTTGGCCAGGTCGCAGTTGTAAATGAGAACTTGTTCTCAACTGGCTTACCTGGTTAAATAAAGGTGAAATAAATAAAAATATTTCTATCTCTCTAGCTCTCTCTCTCTCTCTCTCTCTCTTTATTCACGGGGCTTTTGCTACGAACTGTTATGTGGGGAGGAGGAGACAGTGCAGCATCTGTGGTGTTTTCTGTCCTGAGTGGGTGGTGTACAGGCTTGGGGTTGGGGCTGACTCTGGACCTATACGTTGGAGGGCCTAGGTATAGTGTAGCCAACAAGCGAAGAGAATGCCTAGTAAAGTACCTGTTGGGGTAGGCATAAAAACTGTTACTGCAGTGGGCTAAATCAGGGTCACACAGAGAACAAATCTACTTTGAAACAAAAGTATACACCTCACACACATTGTCATGGGCTTAAAGAAGAGAAGATACCTGTACTCTGTCAGATATAGAGTGGAAATGTATTCAATTTTGAGTTTGCATCCCAATATTACACTTTATAAACATCACAGAAGACTGAAATATAACAAAACTGTTTCACATTGAAACACCAGATTTGTGTTTTTTTAAATGTTTATGAAGTTTATTAATTAAGAGTCTATTGATGCACCCGCGCGTCAATCTAAGTAACATAATACAACACTCCCCATCAAAATCTGTCAGTTTAAGCTAGAGATATCAGTATAGAGATATCAGTATAGAGATATCAGTATAGAGATATCAGTATAGAGATATCAGTCTCAATCCAATGCTTCCACATCTGCGGTGGAAGGTGGCTGAGCTACAGCGATGTTTGTCAGACCATGAGACATGCCGAAAATCTGTCTTCTCATGAAAACATCTGTACTGTCCGAACAGTTTGGCACGATGGTGTTTTTGCTCTATGACCCACACAAGGGTCGTGGGACTCGTCTGAAGGTAACCCATACAAATGAATGGAAGTAGTTTTGTGGCAAATAATAAGGGGTTAAATATGTGTACCAAAAAATATATAGATATATATACAGTGCATTCGGAAAGTATTCAAACCCCTTCACTTTTTCCAAATTTTATTAATTTACAGCCTTATTCTAAAATGGATTAAATAGTTTTTTACATAAGTATTCAGACCCTTTACTCAGTACTTTGTTGAATAACCTTCTTGGGTATGATGCTACAAGCTTGGCATACCTGTATTTGGGGAGTTTCTTCCATTCTTCTCTGCAGATCCTCTCAAGCTCTGTCAGGTTGGATGGGGAGCGTTGAGTTGCACCTCCTTTAGCCTTCAGAACAGCCTCAATTCGTCGAGGCATGGACTCTACAAGGTGTCCAAAGCGTTCCACAGGGATGCTGGCCCATGTTGACTCCAATGCTTCCCACAGTTGTGTCAAGTTTGCTGGATGTCCTTTAGGATGTCCTTTATTCTTGATACACATGGGAAACTGTTGAGCGTGAAAACCCTAGCAGCGTTGCAGTTCTTGACACAAACCAGTGCGCCTGACACCTGCTACCATACCCCGTTCAAAGGCACTTAAATCTCTTGCCCATTCACCCTCTGAATGGCACACTCACACAATTTACATTTACATTTTAGTCATTTAGCAGACACTCTTATCCAGAGCGACTTACAGTTAGTGAGTGCATACATTTTCATACTGGCCCCCCGTGGGAAAAGAACCCACTGGCGTTGCAAGTGCCATGCTCTACCAACTGAGCTACAGCGGACTACACAATCCATGTCTCAATTGTCTCAAGGCTTAAAATTCCTTCTTTAACCTGTCCCCCCCCCCTCATCTACAATGATTGAAGTGGACTTAACAAGTGACATCAATAAGGGATCATAGTTTTCACCTGGATTCACCTGGTCAGTCTATGTCATGGAAAGAGCAGGTGTTCTTAATGTTTTGTATACTCAGTGTTCATGCCCCAGCAGCACAGCTCTAGGGTCTGTACACCCCCTGTGGCTCATGTTTCCTGGCCTTCCACACTGTCAGGAACCCTTTCCTGCAGTCAAGCACATACCCCAACCAGAAGCCATGGATTACAGGCAACATCCGCACTGAGTTAAAGGTTAGAGCTGCCGCTTTCAAGGAGCGGGACTCTAACCCGGACGCTTATAAGAAATCCCGCTATGCCCTCCGATGAACCATCAAACAGGCAAAGAGTCAATACAGGACTAAGATTGAATCGTACTACACCGGCTCTGATGCTCGTCGGATGTGGCAGGGCTTGAAAACTATTACAGACTACAAAGGGAAGCACAGCCGCGAGCTGCCCAGTGACACAAGCCTACCAGACGAGCTAAATCACTTCTATGCTCGCTTCGAGGCAAGCAACACTGAAGCATGCATGAGAGCATCAGCTGTTCCGGATGACTGTGTGATCACGCTTTTTGTAGCCGATGTGAGTAAGACTTTTAAGCAGGTCAACATTCACAAGGCCTCAGGGCATGCGCTGACCAACTGGCAAGTGTCTTCACTGACATTTTCAACATGTCCCTGACTGAGTCTGTAATACCAACATGTTTCAAGCAGACCACCATAGTCCCTGTGCCCAAGAACACTACGATAACTTCCCTAAATGACTACCGAACCGTAGCGCTCACGTCTGTAGCCATGAAGTGCTTTGAAAGGTTGGTCATGGCTCACATCAACACCATTATCCCAGAAACCCTAGACCCCACTCCAATATGCATACCGCCCCAACAGATCCACAGATGATGCAATCTCTATTGCACTCCACACTGCCCTTTCCCACCTGGACAAGATGAACACCTACGTGAGAATGCTATTCATTGACTACAGCTCAGCGTTCAACACCATAGTGCCCTCAAAGCTCATCACTAAGCTAAGGACCCTGGGACTAAACACCTCCCTCTGCAACTGGATCCTGGACTTCCTGACGGGCCGCTCCAGGTGGTAAGGGTAGGTAACAACACATCTGCCACGCTGATCCTGAAGGGTGTGTGCTCAGTCCCCTCCTGTACTCCCTGTTCACCCATGACTGCATGGCCAGGCACAACTCCAACACCATCATTAAGTTTGCCGACGACACAACAGTGGTAAGCCTGATCACTGACAATGATGAGACAGCCTATAGGGAGGAGGTCAGAGACCTGGCCGTGAAGTGGCAGGATAACAACCTCTCCCTCAATGTGATCAAGACAAAGGAGATGATTGTGGACTACAGGAAAAAAAAGAGGACTGAGCATGCTCCCATTCTCATTGACGGGGCTGTAGTGGAACAGGTTGAGAGCTTCAAGTTCCTTGGTGTCCACATCACCAACAAACTATCATGGTCGTGAAGAGGGCACGACAAAGCCTATTCCCCCTCAGGAGACTGAAAAGATTTGGCATGGGTCCTCAGATCCTCAAAAAGTTATACAGCTGCACCATAGAGAGCATCCTGACTGGTTGCATCACCGCTTGGTATGGCAACTGCTCGGCCTCCGACCGCAAGGCACGACAGAGGGTAGTGCGTACGGCCCAGTACATCACTGGGGCCAAGCTTCCTGCCATCCAGGACTTATATACCAGGCGGTGTCAGAGGAAGGCCCTAAAAATTATAAAAGACTCCAGCCACCCTAGTCATAGACTGTTCTCTCTGCTACCGCACGGCAAGCGGTACTGGAGCACCAAGTCTAGGTCCAAAAGGCTTCTTAACAGCTTTTACCCCCAAGCCATAAGACTCCTGAACAGCAAATTTTAAATTACCTAGTGGCCTCATGGGTGGAATGTTATTAATATTTTTCATAATTCCATAATTTATAATTAATTAACCTTTAAAAGTCTATGCAGTTGGGGGGGGGGGGGGGGGGGATCCGTGTTGTCTTGGCTGTGTGCTTAGGGTAATTGTCCTGTTGGAAGGTGAACCTTCGACCCAGTCTGAGGTCCTGAGTGCTCTGGAGCAGGTTTTCATCAAGGATCTCTCTGTACTTTGCTCCGTTAATCTTCCCCTCGATCCTGACTAGTCTCCCAGTCCTTTGGCACTGAAAAACATCCCCACAGCATGATGCTTCCACCACCATGCTTCACTGTAGGGATGGTGCCAGGTTTCCTCCAGACGTGACACTTGGCATTCAGGCCAAAGTGTTCAATCATGGTTTCATCAGACCAGAGAATCTTGTTTCTCATGGTCTGAGAGTCCTTTAAGTGCCTTTTGGCAAACTCCAAGCGGGCTGTCATGTGCCTTTTACTGAGGAGTGTCTTCCGTCTGGCCACTCTGCCATAAAAGCCTGATTGGTGGAGTGCTGCAGAGATGGTTATCCTTCTGGAAGGTTCTCCCATCTCCACAGAGGAACTCTGGAGCTCTGTCAGAGTGACCATCGGGTTCTTGGTCACCTCCCTGACCAAGGCCCTTCTCCCCCGATTGCTCATTTTGGCCGGGTGGCCAGCTCTAGGAAGAGTCTTGGTGATTCCAAACTTCTTCCATTTCAGAATGATGGAGGCCACTGTGTTCTTGGGGACCTTCAATGCTGCAGAAATGTTTTGGTACCCTTCCCCAGATCTGTGCCTCAACACAATCCTGTCTCGGAGCTCCATGGACAATTCCTTCGACCTCATGGCTTAGTTTTTGTTCTTACATGCACTGTCAACTGTGGGACCTTATATATACAGGTGTGTGCCTTTCCAAATCATGTCCAATCAATTGAATTTACCACAGGTGGACTCCAATCAAGTTGTAGAAACATCTAAAAAATTATCAATGGAAACAGAATGCACCTGAGCTCAATTTCGAAGTCTCATAGCAAAGGGTCTGAATACTTATGGTTGTTTTTTTTATACATTTGCCAAAATTTCTACTAACCAGTTTTCGCTTTGTCATTATGGGGTATTGTATAATAATAATAATAATAATAATAGATTGATGAGGATTTGTTTTTATTTAATCCATTTTAGAATAAGGCTGTAATGTAACAAAATGTGGAAAAGGTCAAGGGGTCTGAATACTTCCCGAAAGCACTGTATATATAACAATCTTTCTGTCTCTCTCTCTCTCTTTCTGTCCTGCCCTCCTCCTTTCTCCCTAGTGGTCGCAATGGGAAGATGCGCGTCCTCTCCTTCAAGACGGGACTGGTGAGCCTGTGCAATGCGGATGTTCAGGAGAAGTATAAATGTAAGTATGAGACCCGTTCATGTAGACATCACAGCACTGCAGCCCCCTAAATAAGGACAAAAACAAACCAGCCTGATTGCAAGCATTACATGAAGACAACCACTTAGCCTAATGGAGGAAATTACTCTGCTGTATAATAATGTAGAAAGGCTCTGTCTCTCTCTCTCTCGCTCTCTCTCTCGCGCTCTCTCTCTCTCGGTGCGCTCTCTCTTTCTTCTCTCTCTCTCTCTCTCTCTCTCTCTCTCTCTCTCTCTCTCTCTCTCTCTCTCTCTCTCTCTCTCTCTCTCTCTCTCTCTCTCTCTGTCTCTCTCTCTCTCTCTCTATCTCTCTCTCTCTCTCGGTGTGCTCTCTCTCTCTCTCTCTCTCTCTCTCTCTGTTCAAAGTACATAGGGCTTTTAAGCAGAGAGAAGACACTATGGTAGAGAGAAGACCCACACTCACCACACTCAGCTCTCTCTCTGGGCCCCTCTGGCTTCCCTTTTCGATTTTCAATTATGCTCTAATATTTCACTGGTGGCCAGCTCAAGGGAAGTAAAACCATTTTACAGCTTCTTTGTAACCACATTTTACGACACAGCCTTTTAAATATGTGAAGAAGAGGGGGAGGAGAGAGAATGAGCGCTGTCATCCATAGTGAGAGACCTGGAACAGAAAGTCACGGGATACAAGACTTTAGCCCCAGCAGGTCAGGGCAGGCCCACTGTCAGTTGGCACACCATCTGTGACAGCTCGTAAAAATTGATTGACAGATTTTGAGTCTTTTGTTATGGCCGACAAAGCAGGAAAGGCATGCCCCTGGATGCTTGTGAGGGTAGAGGGGAGCAGTGATGCCAGCCATGCCAGTTTGTCCCAGTGATTGATCACACATTTTGTCTCCTAAGCTCAGAGGAGAGATGATACCTGATTATGCTAGTAAACAACGGGCACATCTGGTGAATGAGTGAACGTGGCAGCGTGGCAGTATGGCAGACACAGTGTTTTTGTGTGTGTGTGTGTGTTTGTGTGTGTGTGTGTGTGCGCATGAGTGTGTTCAAGGGTTCCACATTACTAGGGTAGAGAGGCTGACGACGTGTGTGTGTGTGTGTGTGGGGTAGAGGCTGACATTATCAGACTGTTTAACATGCAGGTGTCAGTGTCTTCTACTCCCTCCTGAGTCATGTGCATGGGAGAGGCAGGCAGGCTGGGGCTGGTGCTATTTATAATGGCATTGTGCAGCACCTTCACACAGCTGTCAGTATCCATCTCCTCAGTGACAGGCAGAGTCACGACTCGCAGATGAAGGCCCCTTTCAGAGCCTGACGAGGCAGCGAGCACTAATGCAGCCCGTTGTCTGCAATTAGATCAACACGGTTGCCCCTCCTCTCTCTCTCTCTCTCTCTCTCTCTCTCTCTACTGTAGCTCTCTCTCTCCCAACAGACCTAGATACAGTCAGAGGGAAATATCGGCCACACACATAGAGAAACACTGAGAACATGGATGTGGGTACATACAGTGCATTGGTAAAGTATTCAGACCCCTGGACTTTTTCCACATTTTGTTACGTTACAGCCTTATTCTAAAATGGATTAAACAGTTTTTTTCCCTCATCAATCTACACACAATACCCCATAATGACAAAGCAAATGTATTAAAAACAGAAAACTGAAATATCACATTTACATAAGTATTCAGACCCTTTACTCAGTACTTTGTTGAAGCACCTTTTGGTATGACGCTACAAGCTTGGCACACCTGTATTTGGGGAGTTTCTCCCATTCTTCTCTGCAGATTCTCTCAAGCCGTGTCAGGTTGGATGGGGAGCGTCGCTGCACAGCTATTTTCAGGTCTCTTCACAGATGTTAGATTGGGTTCAAGTCCGGGCTCTGGCTGGGCCACTCAAGGACATTCAGAGTCTTGTCCTGAAGCCACTCCTGCGTTGTCTTGGCTGTGTGCTTAGGGTCATTGTTCTGTTGGAAGGTGAACCTTCGCCCCAGTCTGAGGTCCTGAGCGCTATGGAGCAGGTTTTCATCAAGGATCTCTCTGTACTTTGCTCCGTTAATCTTTCCCTCGATCCTGACTAGTCTCCCAGACCCTGCCACTGAAAAACATCCCCACAGCATGATGCTGCCACCACCATGCTTCAACGTAGGGATGGTGCCAGGTCTCCTCCAGATGTGACGCTTGGCGTTCAGGCCAAAGAGTTTAATCTTGGTTTCATCATACCAGAGAATCTTGTTTCTCATGGTCTGAGAGTCCTTTAGGTGCCTTTTGGCAAACTCCAAGCGGGCTGTCATGTGCCTTTTACTGAGGAGTGGCTTCCTTCTGGCCACTCTACCATAAAGGCCTGATTGGTGGAGTGCTGCAGAGATGGTTATCCTTCTGGAAGGTTCTCCCATCTCCACAGAGGAACTCTGGAGCTCTGTCTGAGTGATGTGGAAAAAGTCAATGTGGAAAAAGTGAAGAGATCTGAATACTTTCCGAATGCACTGTATGCATAGGTGTGAATAGTAGATGTAATATACGCTCATTCACACAAACAGACATACTGTATACACACACAGGCTTAGATACTACACATTACACACAGGCTTAGATACTACACATTACACACAGGCTTAGATACTACACATTACACACAGGCTTAGATACTACACATTACACACAGGCTTAGATACTACACATTACACACAGGCTTAGATACTACACATTACACACAGGCTTAGATACTACACATTACACACAGGCTTAGATACTACACATTACACACAGGCTTAGATACTACACATTACACACAGGCTTAGATACTACACATTACACACAGGCTTAGATACTACACATTACACACAGGCTTAGATACTACACATTACACATGGGTGAACATAGTGTCACACACACACACACATAGTATTAACCCGATATGTTTTGTCAGACCTGTTCAGGCAGGTGTCTGGTCCAGGGGGTCTGACAGACCAGCGTTACCTCAGTATGCTGCTCTATGAAGCCATCCAGATCCCCCGACAGCTGGGAGAGGTGGCCGCCTTCGGAGGGAGCAACGTGGAGCCCAGTGTACGCAGCTGCTTCCGCATGGTGAGATAACTACACACACACACACACACACACACACACACACACAGACAGACACACAGACAGACAGACACACACACACGCGCAGGCTGCAAACACATACATACGTACACGCAGGCAGGCAGGCACGCACGCAGACACCACGCAATTTCTCAAGCCAGAATTTTGCTTGGACTGTCTGGGAGTGGTCTGCGTGAGCTGTTATTGGCAGAGAGATTTGAAATTCTATTTGTTATTGGAGATGTCACCAGGCAGTCCAAAACTGTATCTCACCAAAACAGGCTGAGATTTCAGGGGGTCTTTTCAAACAGCGCTTACACTAAAAGGGCATAATCATAATTTTCACAATTTCACAGTATTATTCCACAGTATATATGGGAATATATATAAAATCTAGTTTTTGACTGCACTGGGCCTTTAAGCATTATAAATGTGCTTACAATGCACTATGTGCGGGGCATTGATCGTGTTACTGATGCAATTATTCATTCTGAGTGAAATCCTGTGTGAACCAATGTGGTCTGTGGACATGTTTTTAAGGATATTTGTGAAATTAATCGGGTTTAAAAGACTGTGTTGGGGGAACCATATAACATTATTTTAAAGTTTTACAGTTAGCAGATGGAGACATGGAAGAACTGTCAACAACACTTCTGTTGCTGAGGGCATTGCCATTCCCACTCTCAAACATGGGGGTTCAGCTTTTTGAAATCCCGCCTCGTGGCATTTAGCTCAGGAGATAAATGTATTTATAAAGCAGTCCCTTTAATTATAGGTTTGGGACAAGTAGGGACTAGGTTTTTGGGAGTTGGCTTTTTTAAAACCTTTCTAAAACCCCTAATTCTTCACTTTTTTACAGCCAACCCTTAATTAAATCTCGCTCGATTCCCGTCCATGCTTCTGATATCAGCCTGTTTGTCAAGTCTATTTGCTTTATGTCAAGTCTTTTATGAGCAGATTTCATTATCAGTGTAGTGCCAATCAGAAGTGCCCAAATAAACAATTTATCAAGTTGGCATGGTAATGAAGTCAAAGTGAGGGGATGACGTGCGCTAGCTCCTCTTGTGGGTGTAGGGTGTAGCGGAGAGGTGTAGCGGAGTCATTGATGACATAGGGGCAGATGGGTTTGGCTCTACATGGAGGATGGCAGGATCAGAGGGAGGGAGGGAGTTACACTACAGTAAGCATGCTGTGATGTGGCCCTCCATGCTCTGTATGTATAGAGAGACCAGTCTGTTGTACTCTGTGAGGCCATGGAGAGTGTAAGTTGTGTGTGTTTTGTGTGTCGTGGCTTTGTGTAGTCAGTGTGTCCAGTTCTAATAGTTATTGAAACTGTGGACAGTCAGTGGGTCCAGTTCTAATAGTTATTGATGCTGTGGACAGTCCGTGGGTCCAGTTCTAATAGTTATTGAAACTGTGGACAGTCCGTGGGTCCAGTTCTAATAGCTATTGATACTGTGGACAGTCACTGTGTCCAGTTCTAATAGTTATTGATACTGTGGACAGTCACTGTGTCCAGTTCTAATAGTTATTGATACTGTGGACAGTCAGTGGGTCCAGTTCTAATAGCTATTGATACTGTGGACAGTCACTGTGTCCAGTTCTAATAGTTATTGATACTGTGGACAGTCACTGTGTCCAGTTCTAATAGTTATTGATACTGTGGACAGTCAGTGGGTCCAGTTCTAATAGCTATTGATACTGTGGACAGTCACTGTGTCCAGTTCTAATAGTTATTGATACTGTGGACAGTCAGTGTGTCCAGTTCTTATAGTTATTGATACTGTGGACAGTCAGTTTGGATGTGGCCAGAACAATCCATATATCCAGTGCAGTGTACTAGGTGTGTTCAGTATGTACTCAGTGTGTTCAGTATGTTGAAACATTTGTCCCCCCACAATCAGAGCTGGCGACTGAACCATAGAGCAGAAAGGAGAGGAGAGTTGAGGAGAGGAGAGTTGAGGAGAGGTGAGCAGGGCAGAGAAAAGAGCAGAGAGGAGAGGAGCGGTTGAGTTGAGGAGAGGAGAGTTGAGAAGAGTTGAGGAGAGCTGAGGAGAGCTGAGGAAAGTTGAGGAGACTTGAGGAGAGGTGAGCAGGGCAGGGCAGAGAAAAGAGCAGAGAGGAGCGGTTGAGTTGAGGAGAGGAGAGAAGAGCTGAGGAGATGGGAGGAGAGGAGTGCTGAGGAGATGAGAGTTGAGGAGAGTTTAGGACAGGAGAGTTGAGGGGAAGAGAGGAGATTTGAGGAGAATAGAGGAGAGGAGAGAAAAGTGTGATGAGTGTGATTAGAAGGAGTCAGGCGCAGGAGGGTAAACCACAGAATACAGAGTTTATTCCGTCATACACAGTTGCGCTGGATAGCGACAACAAAATACAGGCACAAGGGAACAAGCTACCCCGGCAATACAAGGTACAGGTAGCTCCAACAAAATACAGGCATAGGGAAATAATCTACCCTGGCAACACAAGAAATGAGTAGCTCCACCGAGATACACTCAACTCACATAAAACAATCACCCACAAGGACAAGGGGGCAGAGGGAATACATACACAGACTAATGAGGGGATATGAACCAGGTGTGACAAGACAAATGGAATGATGATATATGGAGCGGCAGTGGCTAGTAAGCCGGTGACGACGAACGCCGAAGCCTGCCCGAACAAGGAGGGGAGGCAGCCTCGGCGGAAGTTGTGACAGTACCCCCCCTTGACGCGCAGCTCCAGCAGCGCGCCGACCCCGGCCTCGGGGAGCAGGGCGAGCCGGATGGCGACGGTGGAAATCCCGCAACAGGGAGGGATCGAGGATATCCCTCACCGGGACCCAGCACCGTTCCTCCGGACCGTACCCCTCCCACTCCACGAGGTACTGAAAGCCCCCCACCCGACGCCTCGAATCCAGGATGGAGCGGACAGAGTACACCGGGGACCCCTCGATGTCCAGAGGAGGTGGAGGGACCTCCCGCACCTCAGACTCCTGGAGCGGACCAGCCACCACCGGCCTGAGGAGAGACACATGAAATGAGGGGTTAATATGGTAATCAGGGGGAAGTAATAACCTATAGGTGACCTCGTTGATTCTCCTCAGGACTTTGAACGGCCCCACAAACCGCGGGCTCAGCTTCCGGCAGGACAGGCGGAAGGGCAGATTCTGGGTCGAGAGCCAGACCCGATCCCCCGGTACGAAGACCGGGGCCTCACCATGGCAAGAACACCGACCACTCCCCCGGCCGGTCCTGGCAGTAGGACCGCAGGAACCTACCCACATCCTGATTTACCCGTTCCACCTGCCCATTAGAGTCGGGGTGGAACCCAGAGGTCAGGCTGACCGAGACCCCCAGATGTTCCATGAACGCCTTCCAGACCCTGGATGTGAACTGGGGACCTCGGTCAGACACTATATCCTCTGGTACCCCGTAGTTCCGGAAGACGTGTGTAAACAGGGCCTCCGCAGTTTGCAGAGCTTTGGGGAGACCGGGCAGAGGAAGGAGGCGGCAGGCCTTGGAAAAGCGGTCCACAACGACCAGGATGGTGGTGTTACCTTGGGAGAGGGGAAGATCAGTCAGGAAATCAACACTTAGGTGAGACCATGGTCGTTGTGGAACTGGTAAAGGTTGTAACTAACCCGCTGGGAGGTGCCTAGGTGCCTTAATCTGGGCGCAAACCGAGCAGGAGGAGACATATCAACCTCCTGTTTATGTATTTGTGCTTTTAACAGAGTTCTTCCAGGGTAACTTTAAGGGAATATGTAATTACCTACTAATAAGAACACTTAAGGAAAACTGTGATAAATAAAAAAGTATATCAGTTTCATTTAAGGACCAAAGGATTGACAGCCGTCCCATTGTCAGGGCGTCAGTGTAATGCAGTAGGCGAAGTCAGGCGCAGGACACAGAGCTAATCAAAAGGCGTACTTTACTCGAAGGTAAAAGAAAGAACAACAACCTCCACGCAGGGAGGGAACAAACCCGCACACTAACGACAACCGAAACATGAACAAACACACACAACACACAGTGTGAGACAGAGGGTTATATAGGGAAGACATAACTACATAATGGGAAACAGGTGTGACCAATAAAGACAAAACAAGTTGAACATAGATACATGGATCGGTAGCAGCTAGTACTCCGGTGACGACGAACGCCGAAGCCTGCCCGAGCAAGGAGGAGGGGCAGCCTCGGCTGAATCCATGACACCCATATAGATTTCAAAATAGTTGGGAAGAGATTTTTGACGTACCGATCCAATGGCATAGTGTTTATGAACTGATACGCAAAACGACACCGGATTCAAAATTTAGAATCTTTCAATTTAAATTATTATATAAAATTCTTGCTACCAATACAACGTTATTTATATGGGGGATACAATCTTCCCAGCTCTGCAGATTTTGCTGCGAAGAGACAGAATCATTAGATCATTTGTTTTGGTACTGTCCATTTGTAGCTTGCTTTTGGACACATTTACATTACATTTACATCATTTAGCAGACGCTCTTATCCAGAGCGACTTACAGTTAGTGAATACATTATTCTTTTTTTATACTGGCCCCCCGTGGGAATCGAACCCACAACCCTGGCGTTGCAAACACCATGCTCTACCAACTGAGCTACCTCCCTGCCGGCCATTCCCTCCCCTACCCTGGGCCAATTGTGCGCCGCCCCATTGGTCTCCCGGTTGTGGCCGGCTACAGCAGAGCCTGGATTCGAACCACTTGGGAGGCGCAGTGGTCCAGGAATGGCTAAAGGATTGCAATATTTACCTGGAGCTAACCTTGCAGATAGAAAAGTCATAGTCAATCGATCAATAATATAATAATACTTTTAGCAAAAATGTTTATTTTCAATTCACAATCTGTAGAAACAATGAGAATAGAAAGGTTCAGAACTTTTGTAAGACATCACAGTACAGTTGAAATATATATGGCAAATAGAAATCCTATATGGATGGTGTTAAGAGATAGATGGGTGGTGTTGAATGGAATTGAAGGATGGTACTAATAACAACTAACAACAAATAATAACAAGATAACTAATAATGTAAGCATACTGTGTCCATAATAAGTATATAGGTTGTAAAATGATCGGAGAGGTTGAGAGTAGAAGAACTTCAGGAGAAAAAACAAACAAAATATAATTATTGTAAAATTGACTGTGTCCATAAAATGTAGATAGTAAGTATAAGCTGGAAGTAGAGGCCTAAGCATTGTTGTTCACTAGTTTACTCCAAGTAGGGAAAGGGTGGCGGGGTTGGAAAGTAATAAAGGGGAATATATATATTTTTTAAAGGATAAGTATGTGTATGTATGTACGTATGTATGTATGTGTGTATGTATGTGTGTGTGTGTATATGTATGTATATATGTATATATATATATATATATATATATATATATATATATATATATATATATATATATATATATATATATATATGTATGTGTATGTGTATATACACTGCTCAAAAAAATAAAGGGAACACTAAAATAACACATCCTAGATCTGGATGAATGAAATAATCTTATTAAATACTTTTTTCTTTACATAGTTGAATGTGCTGACAACAAAATCACACAAAAATTATCAATGGAAATCAAATTTATCAACCCATGGAGGTCTGGATTTGGAGTCACCCTCAAAATTATAGTGGAAAACCACACTACAGGCTGATCCAACTTTGATGTAATGTCATTAAAACAAGTCAAAATGAGGCCTCCACATGCCTGTATGACCTCTCTACAACGCCTGGGCATGCTCCTGATGAGGTGGCGGATGGTCTCCTGAGGGATCTCCTCCCAGACCTGGAATAAAGCATCCGCCAACTCCTGGACAGTCTGTGGTGCAACTTGGCGTTGGTGGATGGAGTGAGACATGATGTCCCAGATGTGCTCAATTGGATTCAGGTCTGGGGAACGGGCGGGCCAGTCCATAGCATCAATGCCTTCCTCTTGCAGGAACTGCTGACACACTCCAGCCACATGAGGTCTAGCATTGTCTTGCATTAGGAGGAACCCAGGGCCAACCGCACCAGCATATGGTCTCACAAGGGGTCTGAGGATCTCATCTCGGTTCCTAATGGCAGTCAGGCTACCTCTGGCGAGCACATGGAGGGCTGTGCGGCCCCCCAAAGAAATGCCACCCCACACCATGACTGACCCACCGCCAAACCGGTCATGCTGGAGGATGTTGCAGGCAGCAGAACGTTCTCCACGGCGTCTCCAGACTCTGTCACGTGCTCAGTGTGAACCTGCTTTCATCTGTGAAGAGCACAAGGCGCCAGTGGTGAATTTGCCAATCTTGGTGTTCTCTGGCAAATGCCAAACGTCCTGCACGGTGTTGGGCTGTAAGCACAACCCCCACCTGTGGACGTCGGGCCCTCATACCACCCTCATGGAGTCTGTTTCTGACCGTTTGAGCAGACACATGCACATTTGTGGCCTGCTGGAGGTCATTTTGCAGGGCTCTGGCAGTGCTCCTCCTGCTCCTCCTTGCACAAAGGCGGAGGTAGCAGTCCTGCTGCTGGGTTGTTGCCCTCCTACGGCCTCCTCCACGTCTCCTGATGTACTGGCCTGTCTCCTGGTAGCGCCTCCATGCTCTGGACACTACGCTGACAGACACAGCAAACCTTCTTGCCACAGCTTGCATTGATGTGCCATCCTGGATGAGCTGCACTACCTGAGCCACTTGTGTGGGTTGTAGACTCCGTCTCATGCTACCACTAGTGTGAAAGCACCACCAGCATTCAAAAGTGACCAAAACATCAGCCAGGAAGCATAGGAACTGAGAAGTGGTCTGTGGTCACCACCTGCAAAACCAGTCCTTTATTGGGGGTGTCTTGCTAATTGCCTATAATTTCCACCTGTTGTCTATTCCATTTGCACAACAGCATGTGAAATGTATTGTCAATCAGTGTTGCTTCCTAAGTGGACAGTTTGATTTCACAGAAGTGTGATTGACTTGGAGTTACATTGTGTTGTTTAAGTGTTCCCTTTATTTTTTTGAGCAGTGTATATATATAAATGGGGGTTTGGAAGTGATGCAGACAATTAATTGATGGAAGTTACAATCTATCTGTAATATTAAGCTGATCTACCCCCCAAAAAATAAAAAATAAAAGAAGAAGAAGAAGAAGAACCCTATGGAACTACAGGTAGTTTAATTGTACTGCATAACTGTAATGGATAGTAGCATTTTACACACAAACAAACAGGAGAAAAAACAAGCACAAGTTACTCAGGTATAATGTTTCCCATGTTCTTCCTCCCGTAGGCCCCAGGGAAGCCAGCCATCGAGGTATCTCATTTCCTGGAGTGGATGAGCCTGGAGCCCCAGTCAGTAGTGTGGCTGGCTGTTCTACGGCGTGTGGCTGTGGCCGAGTCAGCCAAGCACCAGGCCAAGTGTTACATCTGTAAACAGTGCCCCATCAAGGGATTCAGGTGGGTCTATTGTACCTCTATCAGAGATTAAGAAAGGTGGATGTAACACACATAGACACACACACACACAGAGCCTTGAATTCAACAACATCATGGATGAGGATAGAGCTATTACTAGGGCCTCTCTAATGTTACTGACTGTGATATAATTGTCCGTTCTGCTGATCTGTCCTGACAGGTACCGCAGTCTTAAACAATTCAATGTGGACATCTGCCAGACGTGCTTCCTCACAGGACGCACAACCAAGGGAAAGAAGCAGCTCCAATACCCCATCATGGAGTACTATACCCCAGTAAGAAGGGGTACTACACCCAGGCTGCCTCCCACATGTCACCCAATTAAAGGTCAAAAGTAGTGAACTATGTAGGAAATAGGGTGCCATTTCAGACACAGCCCGCAATATGCTCTACACTTCCCTCTTAAAGAGGCAATCTGCAGTTTAAACAATAACAAAGTGGCCACCCCTCCATTGTTTCGGTCAACAGCTGAGGGTTGGGGCTGGAGATATGTAACCACTCTCAAATTCATAGACAGAGCTATGGATGCAAGGATTGACCGTCCATGATATCAAAATTATAGTTTAAAATGACACATTGGTTTCCTTACCTTGTAAGCATTCAAGTCATGGGACAGATATTAGCATTTTTCGTGCATCATGTCCAAATCATCCGAAAGTATCTCAAATTGATTGTGAAGCTCAACAAAGTAACTTGTAGACGTTTGAACATGATGCGTGAAAAATGCCCCGGTCCCATGTCTTGAATGGGATTTGTGCCACAAATGCTAAAACTTTAGCATGTGAAAACAGTGCCAAGGGAACTAAACCAAATCATTGATTGCTGTCATACCTTGACTGCTTACAGGGTAAGGAACCAATATGCCATTTAGTAATTTGGGTGTACTATCCCTTTAACCATGTTTGGAGGCTATACATTGTTTGCGTACAATGAAGTAAGACACACTTATACTGTGGGTTCTGATAGGGTTAGACAGTTGAACTAAGCCCATGAGGCATTTATAAGTTATATTCTTCAAAAATCAATGGGCAATAATAATTAATTTAACAGTCCAGAAATGGATATAGCAATTGCAGATTGCCCCTTTAAGAGAGTGCACAAAGAGGATGTCACACTAGCACTCTACTTCAACTCCAATCAATGCGAGGCTGTGAGATATGGCAGGGAGACATGTGCCAAATCATTTCTCCCAGGGCAGTATTTCAACCAGGGGAAGGTTTAAGTGGAGCTAAGCTGGAGTTTTTCACCTGGGCTCTGACTCCTATGCTGCTGGGTTGTATGATGGAGTGGAGGTGGGTAGGCCAGTGAGGTCCGAGGGAGATAGAGGGAGATAGAATACTGGACTAGCCGTAGGGCACTATCAGAAAGTTTAGTTAAAGACAAGGCTATCTAGGGAATGTTGGCTAGCTGTGTGTTTGTGTTTGTGTGTGTGTGTGTGTGTGTGTGTGTGTGTGTGTGTGTGTGTGTGTGTGTGTGTGTGTGTGTGTGTGTGTGTGCATGCGCGCGTGTGTGTGTGTATGTGTGTGTGTCCCTGCGTGCACGCGTATGTGCATGCATGTGCAGTATGGAGAATTCTAAAGTGGTTCACTTTGTCTTCCTGTCCTCCCACTACTCCTCCACCCCCCATCCTCCTCTCCTCCATCCCCCATCCCCCTCTCCTCCACCACCCCCTTCCCCTCTCCTCTCCTCCCACTCCATCCCCATCCCCCTCTCCTCTCCTTCACCCCCCATCCCACTCTCCTCTCCTCCACCCCCTCATCCCCCTCTCCTCCACTCATCCCCATCCCCCTCTCCTCTCCTCACCCCTTCCCCCTCATCTCCCTCTCCTCCACCCCCTCCCTCCCTCCCCTCCATCCCCCACTCCTCTCCTCCATTCCGGTCCCTTCATCTAAATCATGTGGCAGACCACCTCAGGAGAGAAGATGCGGGACTTTGCCAAGACGCTGAAGAACAAGTTCCGGTCGAAGCAGTACTTCAGCAAGCACCCCCAGCGGGGCTACCTGCCTGTCCAGTCCGTGCTGGAGGCAGAGAGCTCTGAGACGTGAGTCATACCCCTATAGAGATAGATGGCTAGACAGACTGGCACAGAGAAGACAGGAAAATAGCTTGTAAAAATAGTCATTGACTTTATTTGTTGAGAGAGAGACTGCTTGTTTATGACAGTGTTATATTCTATTATGTTGAGGGGAGAAAAGACTTGGGACATGGAGGGTAGTTGGTTGTACATGAAGTGGACTTAAGAAGTTTGTAAAAAGTAGATGCACACGCACCCACACACACACTGAAAGTTCTCCAGTGTTGAATCAACACTGAATCAGACTGAAAGTGTTAAATCTCCTCTGTGGAGATGGGAGAACCTTCCAGAAGGACAACCATCTCTGCAGCACTCCACCAATCAGGCCTTTATGGTAGAGTGGCCAGACGGAAGCCACTCATCAGTAAAAGGCACATGACAGCCCGCTTGGAGTTTGCCAAAAGGCATCTAAAGGACTTTCAGACCATGAGAAACAAGATTATCTGGTCTGATGAAACCAAGATTGAACTCTTTGGCCTGAATGCCAAGCGTCACGTCTGGAGGAAACCTGGCACCATCCCTACGTTGAAGCATGGTGGTGGCAGCATCATGCTGTGGGGATGTTTTTCAGCGGCAGGGACTGAGAGACTAGTCAGGATCGAGGAAAAGATTAACGGAGCAAAGTACAGAGAGATCCTTGATGAAAACCTGCTCCAGAGTGCTCAGGACCTCAGACTGGGATGAAGGTTCACCTTCCAACAGGACAACGACCCTTAGCACACAGCCAAAACAACGCAGGAGTGGCTTCGGGACATGTCTCTGAATGTCCTTGAGTGGCCCAGCCAGAGCCCGGACTTGAACCCGATCGAACATCTCTGGAGACACCTGAAAATAGCTGTGCAGCGACGCTCCCCATCCAACCTGACAGAGCTTGAGAGGATCTACGGAGAAGAATGGGAGAAACTTCCCAAATACAGGTGTGCCAAGCTTGTAGCGTTATACCCAAGAAGACTCGAGGCTGTAATCGCTGCCAAAGGTGCTTCAACAAAGTACTGAGTAAAGGGTCTGAATACTTATGTAAATTTGATATTTCCGCTTTTTATTTTTAATACATTTGCTTTGTCATTATGGGGTATTGTGTGTAGATTGATCAGGGGAAAAAACAGTTTAATCAATTTTAGAATAAGCTGTAACGTAACAACATTTGAAAAAAGTCAAGGGGTCTGAATACTTTCTGAATGCACTGTATATGTGTCCACACTTTTCAGTGTTAAATTAAGTTTGCTTAGAGTAAAGCCTTATTTGCATGTTTCCCAGTGTGCCTTGTCTTTCGAGTGAATTGTAAAGTTAACACCCATGACTGTATTTGTTAGTGACGGAGACATGGTTGCATTAATTCATTTTCAGTCATGTGGCCTTCACCAAGTGAGATCCTAAGCAAATAAGTTATCATTCAATTAGATTAAATAATTACATTCTTTAAGACAATACAATATATATTTCATAAGGCCTTATTTTGAGGGCCGAGTAGTTTTACCTCAATACATTGGTCTGAAACTCCTGGTTTAAAGGCCACATCAGGCTTGCAAGTCAAACACACAGAGACACACAGAGACACACACCAACACACACACCAGGGAGAACCAGTAATAGAGGTATTGATGATGTTTTTCTGTGTTTGACCAGGCCGTGCTCCTCTCCCAAGCTACCCCATGCAGACACCCACAGCAGAATCGAGCACTTTGCTAGCAGGTAGGGTGTTATGCACACACACACACACACACACTCACTCACTCACTCACTCACTCACTCTTCACTCACTCACTCTTCACTCACTCACTCACTCACTTACTCACTCACTCACTCACTCACTCACACACACACACACACACACATAAACACCACAGCCCAAAATAACGACCCCCATCTTTCCTTACCTAACTCTGCTTACTCCAGCCCTGAACCGTCTCCCTACTTCCCTCCTTGCCTTCTCCTGGCACTCCCCAGTTCTCTCTCCACAATCTGATTGAGATATTGATCTTGGTCTGACCTTCGGCCTGAGTGGAGACTGTTGTGCCCAGCGGGTATCCTCTTTCTTTCTTTCTTTCACTCTCTCACTCTTACACTGAGAAGGGCATGAGCGCGGTGTGTTTGGTCTGGGGTGAGCAGGGGTCTCCTGGTTGTGGATGCCTGGCGGCATGGTAGGGCAGTGTGGCACGCCGCTGGGTCCATTGGGCACCTGGGTGGATCAGCGTCTGTCTGACAGGGTTACAGAGAGGGCACAGCCAGGGCATGGCAGAGCAGTCCCTCACCCAGGGCAGTCATGCCCACGGGAGGGAGGGAGGGAGGGAGGGAGGGAGGGAGGAGGGAGGGAGGGAGGGAGGGAGGGAGGAGGGAGGGAGGGAGGGGAGGGGAGGGA
>NC_140016.1:20970937-21167532 GCF_964263955.1 Coregonus lavaretus
TCCTTCTTCACGGATAGCCTGTCGCCTGATGAGAGTCTGTGAGTACACTATCACCTCCCCCACACACTGAACCCTTTCATTACAGCCAAGTGTGTGTGTTTATATGTCTGAGGGAGGGTGTTGGAATGTGTATGCCTGTGTGTATACCACGAGTGTGCACACACACATTCAGGAAAGGCTGGTCAATCACATCAAATAATCACCAAGTTAATGAAAATGACCCATGGCCATAGCAGTGCACACACTCCCCCTTCATCATATAACAGTCTTTGTGATTTTGACTAAATACAAAGGGCTGCTGCACGGGAGGGAGGGAGGGAGGGAGGGAGGGAGGGAGGGAGGGAGGGAGGGAGGGAGGGAGGCCCATTGAAATACCACAGAACATGATGTTAAGAGCCAGAGGCTGGCTGAGTGAAAAGGAGGGGGGTAGCTTTGACGTGAATGGTGGAGTCAATAAGGTGAGCCCCTCACTAAGGAATTATATAAACCGACTTAATTTATGAAAGGGCCTGGGCACTGAGGTGTTGGCCCTGATCAAAGGCTTTGGCTGAGACAGAGAGTGTTTTGGGGGTGAGGCGTGTGTGTGTGTGTGTGTGAGTGTGTGCGTTTTCATTATGAGCACTCACTGCTATAACAAAATGAATTTTACCACTGAAGTGTAGTGGCCTCCATCAAAGGGTTCACTGTGTGTGTTTTTCATGTCGAGAGAAAGAGAGCTAGGGAGTGTTTGTGCTTGTGTTTACGTGTGTTTGTGTGGGTGTATGTCCACATCAGTGTGTGTGTGTATTCATTCCTGTGTATACAGTATGTGTGGGTGCATTCATGTCTGTGTGTGTGTGTCAGTGTGTGCGTTCATGTCTGTGTATGTGTGTGTGTGTATGTGCACGTGTGTATTTGAGAGATGGGGAGGGCAATGGCATGGTGTGTGAAGCTGCCTATTTGATGTGTCAACATGGCTGTTGGTATAGTTGTTCAGTGTGCTGTTGTCTGCAAGCTATTTGCTCTGAGTGTCTGGTTTATCTCTGTGCCACTGTGGCTATGTGTGTTCCAAGTGTTTCTGTACTTTGTTCTTGTCAGTAGGGCTACTGCTCTGTCTCTGTCTCTGTCTCTCTGTCTCTTGTCTCTTGTCTCTTGTCTCTCTCTGTCTCTCTGTCTCTCTCTCCTGTCTCATGTCTTTGTCTCTGTCTCTCTGTCTCTCTCTCCTGTCCCTGTCTCTCTCTCTCTGTCTCTGTCTTTCTCTTTCTGTCTCTGTCTCTCTGTCTCTGTCTGTCTCTGTCTCTCTGTGTCTCTGTCGCTGTCTCTCTCTGTCTCTCTCTCTGTCTCTTTCTCTCTGTCTCTCTGTCTTTGTCTCTGTCTCTCTGTCTCTCTCTCCTGTCTTTGTCTCCTGTCTCTGTCTCTGTCTCTCTCTCTCTGTCTATGTCTCTCTGTCTCTCTCTCTGTCTCTGTCTCTTTGTCACTCTCTCTCTCTGTCTCTCTGTCTCCTTCTCTGTCTCTCTGTCTCTGTCTCTGTCTCTGTCTCTCTCTCTGTCTCTCTCCTGTCTCGCTGTATGTCTCTGTCTCCTGTCTCTACTGCTGCTCTTTGTGTGTGCTGAGTCTCCTCGTTCTTATGTCACTCTGTTAGCTTGCTACCCAGTGCTGCAGTATGTCTGGCTGTGCCCTTTATTGCTGCATGTCTGTCTATACTTGAATACAGAATTTAAGACTGTATGTGTTTGAGCTGATGTGCGTCTATCCTGCCTGTGCTGCTGTTGCTGTCTGTGTGTCTGTTGCTGTCTGTGTGCCTGTGCCGTTCTGTGTCAGTACTGCTCCACCATAACAATGTGTCTGTTGCACTTTGCATTTGCTGTGCTGTCTGTGCTGCTGTGCTGTCTGTGCTGCTCTGTCCTGTCCTGTGCTGTCTTGTTTGTGGCTGTACACTGTCCTGTGCTGTGCTGTGGCTGTTTGCTGTGCTGTGCTGCTGGTGGCAGTGTTGTGGCTCAGTGTGCTGAGTGTCTCCTGTGCTGTGTTATGTGGGGGACTCAGGGATGAAGATCAGTACCTCCTGCGTCACTCCAGCCTCGGCGCCCTGGAGCAGGACTCCCCTAGCGGACAGCAGATGCTGCTGGCCCACCTGGACTGTCAGGACAAGGACGAACTGCAGAGAACGCTGGCCCGCCTGGAGAACGAGAACCGGTGAGAGAATAGAGCCCTTTTGGTCTTAGAAACCGTTTGTCTTAGAACCTTTAGGACTTAGAACCTTTTGGTCTTAGAACCTTTAAGGTGTATAATCTTTTGGTCTTAGAACTTTTAGAACATAGAACATGTTGGCATTAGAACCTTCAAGGTGTAGAACCTTTTTGTCTTAGAACCTGTAGGACTTAGAACTTTTTGGCCTTAGAACATTTAGGGCTTAGAACCTTTAGGTCTTAGAACCTTTTGGTCATAGAACCTGTAGGACTTAGAAGATTTAGGTCTTACAACCTTACAGGGTCACTACCATGGCCATCCTAATCAATCATCCTATGCTTCTGGCACCCAATGTGAGAACTACACATTGGTAGTGGATTAGGTGAGTTCCACCAGGAAATGTAAAGTGCTTTGAGACCACTATGTGAATGTAAACCATTATTATTATTATTATTATTATTATTATTATTATTATTATTATTATTATTATTATTATTATTATTATTATTATTATTATCATAATGCAGACTACATCGTGCACCTGTTAAAGAAGCAGCAGATCCAATCAAATAATCAATCAAAGAATTCAGATTAAAACAAGATCCAATTCTTCGTTGAAAATTAATTTAGCATGTCTAGGATCCAAAATCTAAAACAGTTGGCACATTCCCTAGATATCCTTATCTATGGACCACCATTGTTAGGGTGATTGTATAGTGAATATATTATACTACTGTATGATGCATGAGTGTAATGGGAGAAAAAGGGCTTTGGAACACATCAAATTGGATTCTCGTGCCCAGATAGGATTTTGTGTTACTTAAGTACCCTTAAGACCTTGAAGTAAAAGTTGAAATGAGAGAGAATAATGCTTTTCCCATCCACTTAATTTGATACCAGAGGCAACATTAAAAGGTATGATTCATCTGATTTATTCTAGTTTGTCTTTTCTACGTGCCCCTGACCTTTGGGCCAACACACACGCACAGCCACGCGCACACACACAAGCACACACACAAGCACACACACACATTTGTTTGCTCTCTGTTTGTCATTTATGAATAATAGGTTAACAAAGCTAGATTAATAACATGTATACAGACAGCCCTTGGGTGTCTGAAACCTTAACCCAGTTATAGTATTCCCCTTATTATGATGAAGACCATCCTGTGTGCTCCTCATTTAGCACTAACTGAATAGCAGTTGTCCTACTTTATTGTAATTGGCCTATAGGACCCCAAGTTATATGTCGGAATCTGGGCCTGTCGACCAAAATCAGACTCATTTTGAAAGTCATGAGTGTGTATCTTATGAATATGTGGTAGAATTAATATCATTACATTTTAGTAATTTAGCAGATGCTCATATCCAGAGCGACTTACAGTTAGTAAGTGCATACATTATTATTTTATTTTTCATACTGGCCCCCCGTGGGAATCGAACCCACAACCCTGGCGTTGCAAACACCATGCTCTACCAACTGAGCTACATCCCTGCCGGCCATTCCCTCCCCTACCCTGGACGACGCTGGGCCAATTGTGCGCCGCCCCATGGGTCTCCCGGTCGCGGCCGGCTACAACAGAGCCTGGATTCGAACCAGGATCTCTAGTGGCACAGCTAGCACTTTGATGCAGTGCCTTAGACCACTGCGCCACTCGGGAAGTATCATCATCCCAGGCCTCAACTTTCTTTGCACTGTGAAAATTGTCAAGGACGTGAGAATAAAAATATTCCCGCACACAATTCTGCTGCTCAGAAAAGTGATCTTTATTGTCTGTGTGAAATTTTATAGAGACAGGCATTCTGTTTCCATACAGAGAGAAATTAACTATGAGCTGTAGTAAGCAATGCATGCACAGGATTCGTCTTTATGTTCACTAACTGTAAGTCGCTCTGGATAAGAGCGTCTGCTAAATGACTAAAATGTAAAATGTAAATGTTAAATACGAGTTAATCCTGACCAACAGTTCAACTCGATTACATTTCTGTTTTCATACAGTGTATATTATGTTTAGAGCAATAGGAGTTTTTCCTGACTATGTCACTAGTCAGTTCGCATGATCAGCACACAGACAGTGAACATTAGACACAACCCACTTCGCTAAACACCTAGGTGTGATTTTAGACACTGACCTACATTTTGAGGCCCACCTCCGAAATGTGACCAAATCAGCTTTTATCAAAACTGTGTATGCGACCAATAAACGTTGATTTTATCATATACCTAATATTGCCAAAGTGCGTCAGTTTCTCTGCCAGGCCAACACTGAGAGACTAATGCATGTTTTTATTACTACCAGGCTTGATTACTGCGATGGTCTCCTGTCTGATCTTCCCAAGAAAAATATTGGCCAACTCCCAATTAATTGAGAATGCAGCAGCACGTGTGCTAAGACTGCACACATCTATTTTAAAGTCCCTGCATTGGTTGCCTGATAGTTTTAAAGTTGATTTTAAAATGTCTTTATTAATTTTTTAAGCACTACGTGGTCTTGCACCTGAATACATGTCTCATATGCTTTTAGGTAATGTGCCCGGTCAGTCCCTTAAATCCTCTGGAACTGGTGTTTTAGTTGTTCCAAAACATTTGTTGATGATGCCTTTAGTCAGCCCTAAGCAATATTTGGTTGGTGGGCCCCCACACCTACATTTCACATTTTAGCAGACGCTGACATACAGGAGCAATTAGGGTTAAGTGCCTTGCTCAAGATTATTCACTTAGTGGGTTCAGGGATTCAAACCAGCAACCTTTTGGTTACTGGCCCAACCCTCTTAACCGCTCGGCTACCTGCCACACGTAGTGCTCTGGACAACAGTAGTGCACTTAATAGTTTGCCACCTTGCTGCAAAACATTTTAGTAGCCTCTTGACAGTGGAGAGAAATAGTTTTGTTTCAAAGTTAATTTCCTGCAATTCTACCCATTTTGCCATGGGGTGGAGATACATTTTTGCAATTGTAAAGCTAATTTCCTGCAATTCGACATATTTTGTAATGACTTATGCCATGTTATGCCAATACCTACATGATTCAAGCAGACCATCATAGTCCCTGTGCCCAAGAAAGCGGAGGTAACATGCCTAAATGACTACCGCCCCGTAGCACTCACGTTGGAAGCCATGAAGTGCTTTGAAAGGCTGGTCATAACTCACAGCAACACCATCATCCCAAAAGCCCTAGACCCACTCCAATTCGCATACCGGCCCAACAGATCCACAGATGACGCAATCTCAATCGCACTCCACACTGCCCTTTCCCAACTGGACAAAAGGAACACCTACAGTGAATTCAGAAAGTATTCAGACCCCTTGACTTTTTCCACATTTTGTTAGGTTACAGCCTTATTCTAAAATTAATTACATTGTTTTTTTCCCTCATCAATCTACACACAATACCCCATAATGACGAAGCAAAAACCGTTTTTTAGAAATTGTTGTTAATTTATCAAAAAATAAATAACTGAAATACCACATTTACATAAGTATTCAGACCCTTTACTCAGTACTTTGTTGAAGCACCTTTGGCAGAGATTACAGCCTTGAATCTTCTTTGGTATGACGCTACAAGCTTGGCACACCTGTATTTGGGGACTTTCTCCCATTCTTCTCTGCAGATCCTCTCAAGCTCTGTCAGCTTGGATGGGGAGCGTCGCTGCACAGCTATTTTCAGGTCTCTCCAGAGATGTTTGATCGGGTTCAAGTCCGGATTCTGGCTCATCCACTCAAGGACATTCAGAGACTTGTCCCGAAGGTACTCCTGTGTTGTCTTGGCTGTGTGCTTAAGGTAATTGTCTTGTTGGAAGGTGAACCTTCTCCCCAGTCTGAGGTCCTGAGCTCTGTACTTTACTCCGTTAATCTTTGCCTCGATTCTGACTAGTCTCCTAGACCCTGCCACTGAAAAACATCCCCACCGCATGATGCTGCCACTACTATGCTTCACCGTAGGGATGGTGCCAGGTTTCCTCCAGACGTAACGCTTGGCATTCAGGCCAAAGAGTTCAATTGTGGTTTCATCAGACCAGAGAATCTTGTTTCTCATGGTCTGAGAGTCCTTTAGGTGCCTTTTGGCAAATTCCAAGCGGGCAGTCATGTGCCTTTTACTGAGGACTGGCTTCCGTCTGGCCACTCTACCATAAAGGCCTGATTGGTGGAGTGCTGCAGAGATGGTTGTCCTTCTGGAAGGTTTTCCCATCTCCACAGAGGTACTCTAGAGCTCTGTCAGAGTGACCATCGAGTTCTTGGTCACCTCCCTGACCAAGGCCCTTCTCCCCCGATTGCTCAGTTTGGCCGGGCGGCCAGCCCTAGGAAGAGTCTTGGTGATTCCAAACTTCTTCCATTTAAGAATGATGGAGGCCACTGTGTTCTTGGGGACCTTCAATGCTGCAGAAATGTTTTGGTACCCTTCCCCAGATCTGTGCCCCAGACACAATCCTGTCTCGGAGCGCTACAGACAATTCCTTTGACCTCATGGCTTGGTTTTTCTTCTGACATGCACTGTCAACTGTGGGACCTTATATAGACAAGTGTGTGCCTTTCCAAATCATGTCCAATCAATTGAATTTACCACAGGTGGACTCCAATCAAGTTGTACAAACATCTCAAGACTGATCAATGGAAACAGGATGCACCTGTGCTCAATTACATGTCTCATAGCAAAGGGTCTGAATACTTATGCAAATAAGGTATTTCTGTTTTTTATTTGTAATACACTTGCAAACATTTCTAAAAACCTGTTTTCGCTTTGTCATTATGGGGTATTGTGTGTAGATTGCTGAGGAAAATGTTTTATGTAATCAATTTTAGTATAAGGCTGTAACGTAACAAAATGTGGAAAAAGTCAAGGGGTCTGAATACTTTCCGAAGGCACTGTATGTGAGAATGCTGTTCATTGACTACAGCTCAGCGTTCAACACCATAGTGCCCACAAAGCTCCCAGGTGGTAAGGGTAGGTAACAACACATCTGCCACGCTGATCCTCAACTCTTGGGCCCCTCAGGGGTGCATGCTTAGTCCCCTCCTGTACTCCCTGTTCACCTACGACTGCGTGACCAAGCACGACTCCATCACCATCATTAAGTTTGCTGACGACACAACAGTGGTAAGCCTGATCACAGACAACGATGAGACAGCCTATAGGGAGGAGGTCAGAGACAACAACCACTCCCTTAGTGTGAGCAAGACAAAGGAGCTGATCGTGGACTAGAGGAAAAGGAGGGCCGAACAGGCCCCCATTAACCTCGACGGGGCTGTAGTGGAGCGTGTCGAGAGTTTCAAGTTCCTTGGTGTCCACATCACCAACAAACTACCATGGTCCAAACACACCAAGAAAGTCGTAAAGAGGACACAACAACGCCTTTTCCCCCTCAGGAGACTGAAAAGATTTGGCATGGGTCCCCAGATCCTCAAAAAGTTATACAGCTGCACCATCGAGAGCATCCTGACCGGTTGCATCACCGCCTGGTATGGCAACTGTTCGACATCCGACCGTAAGGCGCTACAGAGGGTAGTGCGTACGGCCCAGTACATCACTGGGGCCAAGCTTCCTGCCATCCAGGACTTATATACTAGGCGGTGTCAGAGGAAGGCCCTAAAAATTGTCAAAGACTCCAGTCACCCAAGTCATAGACTGTTCTCTCTGTTACCGCAAGGCAAGCGATACCGGAGCGCCAAGTCTAGGTCCAAAAGGCTCCTTAACAGCTTCTACCCCCAAGCCTTAAGACTGCTGAACAATTAATAAAATGGCCACCCGGACTATATCGTTATTGTTATTTTATTGTGTTACTTTTTATTGTCTTTTTTTCTTTAGTTTATTTAGTAAATATTTTCTTAACTGCATTGTTGGTTAAGGGCTTTTAAGTAAGCATTTGACGGTAAGGTCTACACCTGTTGTATTCGGTGCATGTGACAAATACATTTTGATTTGATTTTAATATAATTTTAGTGAGAATGACTAACAAAATCAATGGGGGCCCCCTGGAGGTCAGGGCCCCTGGGCATGTGCCCTACATACACAGTCGGTATTCGGTCATGATTACTAGAAGTTTAGATAGCTGGCTAGACTAAGTACCAATCTAACAATTGTAGCTGACATGGCTAGTTGAGTAACTGTCAGTGGCAGACATGACAAGAGAACAACAAATGATGAACAACCACATTTTGGTGCACCTGGTGTATTCTACTATTCTTACTCTCAATAGTAAGTTGAGATCCCGACTGGGTTCCTAAAAATTGTTAATGCTTTGGGTCGGGGGCCCTAAGCGACCGCTTATGTCGCTTATGCCTGGAACCGGCCCTGCCTTTAGTCCCTATGATGCTGGCCTTTGGAACAGCCTGCCAGAGGATCTGAGGGCCTCAGAAACTGTAGACCTTTTTAAGAAAAAGCTTAAAACATTCCTTTTTAGGTGCACTTTTACCCATGGTGCTTTTAGTTGTCTCAGCCATAGTACCTTCTATATTTATGTATCCCTTTATTGCTGTATTTTCATGTCCACTGTTATTTTACTAATGTTTTACTTTTTGAATTTGTCTCTTAAAATTTATTCTTGTCTATCTTAAATGTATATTTATTTCGAAAATATTTTGTGTTATCTTTATTTCCTTAAATTATTTTATTTGTAAAGCACATTGAAATTAATTATCTGTTAGAAATGTACAGTAGAATTTAAAGTTTGACTGAATTATATGCACTACGGCGCTTAGAGACAGCTCACACCATTTACTATCATAGCCTATTGTGGACCAATCAAATCAAATTGTATTTGTCACATGCGCCGAATACAACAGGTGTAGACCTTACCGTGAAATGCTTACTTACAGCCCTTAACCAACAATGCAGTTCAAGAAATAGAGTTAAGAAAATATTTACTAAATAAACTAAAGTAAAAAATATAAAGTAACACAATAAAAATACATAACAATTACGAGGCTATTTACATGGGGTTCCGGTACTGAGTCAATGTGCGGGGGTAGAGGTTAGTCGAAGTAGTTTGTACATGTATGTTGGGGTAAAGTGACTATGCATAGATAATAAACAGCGAGTAACTGCAGTGTAAAAACAAAGGGGGGGGGGTGTCTATGTAAATAGTCAGGGTGGCCATTTGATTAATTGTTCAGCGGTCGTATAGCTTGGGTGTAGAAGCTGTTGTTGCCTTTTGGACCTAGACTTGGAACTCTGGTACCGCTTGCCATGCAGTAGCAGAGAGAACAGTCTATGACTTGGGTGACTGGAGTCTTTGACAATTTTTTGGGCCTTCCTCTGACACCGCCTAGTATATGGGTCCTGGATGGCAGGAAACTGACCAGGTCTCTGACCTCCTTCATATAGGCTGTCTCATCGTTGTCTGTGATCAGGCCTACCACTGTTATGTCGTCAGCAAACTTAATGATGGTGTTGGAGTTATGCTTGGCCACACAGTCGTGGGTGAACAGGGAGTACAGGGAGGGGACCTGGCAGTGGGTGAACAGGGAGGGGACTAAGCCTGCACCCCTGAGGGGATCAGAGTGGCAGATGTGTTGTTAACTACCCTTACCACCTGGGGGCGGCCTGTCAGGAAGTCCAGGATCCAGTTGCAGAGGGAGGTGTTTAGTCCTAGGGTCCTTAGCTTAGTGATGAGCTTTGTGGGCACTATGGTGTTGAACGCTGAGCTGTCGTCAATTAACAGCATTCTCACATAGGTGTTCCTTTTGTCCAGGTGGGAAAGGGCAGTGTGGCGTGTGGATGAGATTGCGTCATCTGTGGATCTGTTGGGGCAGTATGCGAATTGGAGTGGGTCTAGGGTTTCCGGAATGATGGTGTTGATGTGAGCAATAACCAGCCTTTTAAAGCACTTCATGGCTACCGACGTGAGTGCTACGGGGCGGTAGTCATTTAGGCAGGTTACCTTCGCATTCTTGGGCACAGGGACTATGGTGGTCTGCTTGAAACATGTGGGTATTACAGATTCGGTCAGGGGCGGTTGAAGAGGTTGAAAATGTCAGTGAAGACACTTGCCAGTTGGTCCGCAAATGCTCTGAGTACACGCCCTGGTAATCCGTCTGGCCCTGCGGCCTTGTGAATGTTGACCTGTTTAAAGGTCTTGCTCTCGTCGGCTACGGAGAGCGTGATCACACAGTCGTCTGGAACAGCTGCTGCTCTCATGCATGCTTCAGTGTTGCTTGCCTCGAGGCGAGCATAAAAGGTGTTTAGCTCATCTGGTAGGCTCGCATTTCCCTTTGTAGTCCGTAATAGTTTGCAAGCCCTGCCACATCCGACGACAGTGTGTGTGTCAATGAAAACTCCCAGCTCTTTAAAATGCTGTCTGCTGATGTCTCTGTCCTCTCTCCTGTTCTCCAGGGTGCTGCAGGGGGAGTGGCGGCGGCTGAAGTGGAGGCATGAGGAGGCGGCGGCGGCACCCCAGCTGACGGAGGGAGGCGAGGGGGGTCCGGGATCGCCCGCGGAGGGCCAGCAGGACGAGGAGCTCCTGGCCGAGGCGAGGGTCCTCCGGCAGCACAAGACTCGCCTGGAGACACGCATGCAGATCCTGGAGGATCACAACAAACAGCTGGAGTCCCAGCTGCACAGACTCCGAGAGTTACTGCTGCAGGTAGGAAGGGAGAAAGGGGAAAGGAAAGTGGAAAGAAAGAGGAGGGAAAGAAAGAAAAAAGATGGCTTGGAAAAGAGGAGAGGGAGGGATGGGGTAGAGAACAACTATTAAATACAAAGAAACTATGAGGGCTTAAAACTGCAGGTACAGAGACAGGAAGGGAGGGGGATACCTACGGTAAGGAGAGAAAGAAAGGGTGGGATTGACTCAAGAGGGATTAAGATGCAGAATGATAAAAGGAAGCCAGAAAGGGGAACAAAGAGAATGGATGGACTGAGAGAAAATATCACACTGCTGTAGGAGAATATGGGGAATAGAGAGAGGTAGAGAAAGGAATAAAAGCTAATTTGTACTGCTGCAGTAGAGGGAGAAAGAGAAAGAGAGAGTGACAGAAAGGCATTTCCTCAGGTGAAAAGACTTTGAAATTGGGAATATAGAGAGGAGATTGTAAAAGAGACTAGAGAGATGGTTCATTTAGTGGAAAGAGGGGAATGGGATTGGGAAAAGAGGGACTGAATACCAAACATTCTAAAGTTGTAGATTTGAACTTTCTCTCCACTTCTATTAACCTCCCAACCATATAATGCCAGTCTGTCAATCTCTTCTTAAGAAATATTCATGCACGTAAATGTTTTATTTCAGTCAGTCTATTGTTCCAATATGAAGTGGTGGAGCGGGAGTGGGTAGTCAACTGTCAGTGTCAACCGCTCTGTTTTCATCTCTGTAGAAAGTAGGTCTTCCTTTTTTCATCGTAGAGCTAGGTCTGAATCCCCAGCCAACGCAGCCTTCAGTTTCACTGGAACACTTTGACTTATTTAGTGCGTCTACATGTTTACTGTATCCTTCAACCCCACCCAACACATTCCAATAACGTTTGTGGTTTTCTGAAGTAGCTGTCGATGGGAATTTTGTTGGGATTGATGACACTATTTACTTTCCACCAGCCCAAAGATGATTCGGAGGCCAACGGGTCGGAACCTTCATCCCTATCGTCTCCGGTGTCAGGGGGAGGCCATCAGGGGGACGGACCCAGTAGAGAGACTACAGACACAGAGGCAGCAGGTGAGCTACTAAGTCAAATGTTCCCAAATATCAGGTCCGGTCTAGTCTGGGTACCAGTCTTTTTAGCTAACATTCCACTCCTTGCCATGGAGTGGAATGCAAAAGCTGAACAGAGAAGGCAACCAGGCTAGGTCAGGTCCCACTGGTAGGTTGCAAGTTCCAAGTGATTCCTACTGGATTATTGACTGAATAACATTGTTTCGTTCATTTAGTGGGCCATAACAACATTGGTTCAGACAGAATGAGATGATCAAGTGTTATTTTGTCGCTCTCTCCATGTGATGCTGTATGTGACAGGAGATGGAGATGAGGATCATGAACAGGACACAGTGCAGCAGCTGCAGGAGGTCATAGAGCAGCTGAGAAACGTCTTCCCTTCAGAACCTGGTGAGTCTCTCTCTGACCCTACAGACCTGAGACAGACACGCCACAAACACAACCATTTACTTGTGCACATCAAGGTAGTGTGTCTACTTCCAGCAGATAGAAGCAGGGTATGTACAATTTACTAGCCTGATCAAGGCCCATTAGCCTGGTGAAGACCCACATTGAGTATTGGCCATTCAGCATGTTCAAAAAATTAATTTTGACCCTTATTTGCCACTTTTCCCCCTCTCTCCTCTTCCAGGAACCACATCACTCATCTAACCCAGGGCGGGGCTTGGAGTGCAGAGTGAATCCTGATGGGATGCCTGATGGCCCGTGCCCCATATAGCTGCCATCAGAGGGACAGAGAGTGCACCAGGTCCTTGACCCATACAGCAGCTAACCCAGAGCTGACCCCTCCCTCCCCCTGGACCTCTGTGCACTAACCACCCATGTGGGAACCAAAGGCTAACGGCTAATGCTAACGTCCAGGCCGGGCCACACACTATGCTAACAAGCTATGGCTAATGCCTAATGTTAGCGGTGCAGCCAGACACTGTGTTAACCAGCTAAGGAGGCTAAGGAAGCTAACGGCTAACGTTAGCAGCCCAGCCATGCAGAAACCGTTTTATCTAGCTAATCCGCTACTGGCTAATGCTAGCATCCCAGCCAAGACACTGTGCTATCCAGCGTCTGCGTAGTCGTCCGAAGGTGTGACGCTTTATATCCATACAGCACAAGGACCTTCCACAAAAAGGACTGAGGATTTCCATCATGTTTGTTCTGTCCAGTAACTGGGTGCGTTTGTGTTTTTCCTGTTTTCTAATGCGTTTCAAGCTTCCTTTTTTTTACGGGGCGATCATGCGCACCAGCATTGACTTGATTTGGGCCAGGCTGGCTGCGTTTCATGCGGCTGTGCTCAGGCGGCTGGGGCAGGCGTACCCAGAGCAAAGCAGAGCAGATTGCCGGGGAGCCAGCGGGACCCACAACAAGCTTATTGACTCTGTGGGACTGACACATCATCAGTAAAACCCTATGATTTATTTAAGACAGCCAAAGTGCCCGCCAGCGCAGGCAGCGCTGCTTCTGTGCACACAGTTCCTCTAATCTTCCCAAACTGAGATGCCTGTCGTCTCTCTCGCGTGGCTCCCATCTCTCTGTCACAGTGAGTGCACATATCACACGCACGCAGACACACGTTGTTTCAGATGAGCTCTCATGCTGTACTAACACACATACTCATACTCACTCAGATTCATATCGACATTCATATCACATAGGAATACACAACTATAAACACCTACAAACGCACATACGCTTACACTCACATCCACAAACTTTTGCGAAAAGAAATCAGTGAAGATGGGCTGTGATTTTGCGTCTCTCTGTTCAGGAGAAGAGTCTCGAGACAACGCCAATTTGTACCGTGGCTCAGTGTGTTTAGCTGAGAAAGCGTCTAGTGTTAAACGCCAGGCCCTCGACTATGGGCTCTAGCTTCCGCTGCGTCCAGAGCTGCTAGGCTCCCCCCCTCCTCTAAGGACACTAAGGGGGCTAGGGAGGGGCACCACCTCCTCCACACTGCGGCCCAATTTCAAATCAACCCCTAGCCCCTTACACATGGCACTTCATCTGAAATGATCAGATAAGCAATATGCTAATAACTTCACTTTTCCCTCTGCTGGGTGGAATGTTCACCATATTGCTTAAACCTTTCAGGGGTACACACATGCCTAGGATAGTAGGAGCTCGAGGCTGGGCTACCATCACACCAGGATCACATGACACTCCAGACAGAGCACAGTCTATTTGCCTTAAACCCAGACAGAGCCCAACACGCACCAATACGTGTGTTTCACGTTGCTGCCTCAAACATTATTAAATGGAGTTGGCCCTGGCGCTCTCTCTCTCTCTCTTCTCTCTCTCCTCCCTCTTTCTCCCTCTTTCCCTCTCTTCTTTTCTCTTTTCATGCTTGTGTCCATTTGTGTATCAGATGTTAAAGTACTGGCTCACAAAAGGCCTTTTTTATTCTCTCAGTGTTTTCACAATCAGAGGAGGAAATTGCATCAGTGGGGTGTTGTGGGTGGATGTGGATGTCATTCAACGTCAGATGCTAGCTCTGTTTAGGGGTCTGGGTTCTGTGGCATTTTGCATTGGAGGCATCAGAGAGCCTTTATGAGTAAGGACAGGGAAGACAGTGGGAATTGACAGCGCTAGAGCGGCCTAGCACCTGAGAGACTAAATAAAAAGGCTGGGGTCAAATAGGGCTTTGGCGGGGTGGAGGGAGGATGGTGAGAATGTGAAAGAGAAGTGGAAGGGAGGTTCTGAGGAGGGGAGATCTGAGAGGAAAATAGTCTGTTTAGCGCTCCTGGGCTGAGTGGAGAGGAGCGATCCACTTTGATGTGCTTGCCACAGCAAATCTCCAGAAAGAGGCGGACACAGACAGGAGGCGAGCGGTTTGCTAGAAGAAAAGAGGACAGATGCTCTGTTTTTTATGAGGTACCACTTCCCTAAAGTTATTACACCCACAGTCGCAGGGAGCCATGATGTGAATAGTTTATATTCATTGGGAGAACATTCTGACCTTATTGCCAAGAACAGATTTCAGTTTGAATCCTATCCCGGTATTCGTTAGACTTTATCCCCTCCAGGCGCCAGCGTTCACATTTGACATCATCGAGTTCGGCCGCGGCTGTCTGTTTGTTTTGCTGCCGTTGCTAGGGAACTGTACACTATACAGGTTGCGAGTCGGCAAGGTGGGGCGCCATTCATAATGGAAATGATAATAACCATATGGGGAAGTGAGGGCGCCTCGTTTCCATACCTCAGCCCCCTTATCCCCCGATCCCTCCTTAACCACCCCTGCTGAACAATGCCTGCCAGTGTTTAGTGTTTAACTGGCATAGATAGTTTTTATCATTGACATCTGTTCTACCTTTGCCAAGGGCTGACGTGCACCGGCATTCCTTCTTAACAGGATCCAGGAACAAAGAAGTGCTCGAATGAAAAAAACACGCAACTCAAATAATGTTTACTTTTTGGAAACTTCTTTCATGTTTTTAAAATGTAAACACACATCTCATTACACATTGATGAGCCCCCTGAACACAGTTGTGGCTCTGAATATATTCAGCTGTGAATGCATCACAACGCTCTCTCTCTGTGAAATAATGAACTACAGCGATTAGGCCTGGAAACCATATGTCATGTAGACCTACAGTATGTGCCTTCAGAGAGTATTCACCCTTGCCTTTTTCCACATTGTGTTGTGTTACAGCCTTCATTTAAAATAGATTGAGATTTTGTGTCACTGGCCTACACACAATACCCCATAATGTCAAAGTGGAATTATTTTTTATTTAGAAATGTTTACAAATTAATTAAAAATGAAAAGCGTAAATGTCTTGAGTCAATAAGTATTCAACCCCTTTGTTATGGCAAGCCTAAATAAGTTCAGGAGTAAAAATGTGCTTAACAAGTCACATAATAAGTTGCATGGACTCACTCCATGTGCAATAGTAGTGTTTAACCAGAATTTGGAATGACTACCTCATCTCTGTACCCCAAACAAAAAATTATCTGTAAGGTCCCACAGTCGAGCAGTGAATTTCAAACACAGATTCAACCACAAAGACCAGGGAGGTTTTCCAATGCCTCGCAAAGAAGGGCACCTAATGGTAGATGGGTAAACATTTTAAAAAGTAGGCAATGAATATTCTTTTGAGCATGGTGAAGTTATTAATTACACTTTGGATGGTGTATCAATACACCCAGTCACTACAAAGATACAGGCGTCCTTCCTAACTCAATTGCCGGAGAGGAAGGAAACCGCTCAGGGATTTCACCATTAGGCCAATGGTGACTTTAAAACAGTTACAGAGTTTATTGTCTGTGATAGGTGAAAACTGAGGATGGCTCAATAACATTGTAGTTACTCCACAATACTAACCTAAATGACAGAGTGAAAAGAAGGAAGCCTGTACAGAATAAAAATATTCCAAAACATGCAACCTGTTTGCAATAAGGCACTAAAGTAAAACTGCAAAAAATGTATGTCCTGAATACGAAGCGTTGTGTTTGGGGCAAATCCAACACAACACATCACTGAGCCCCACTTCATACTTTCAAGCTTGGTTGTGGCTGGATCATGTTATGGGTATAGTCTTAGAGACTTACCCAGAAAGACTCAAAGCTGTAATCACTGCCAAAGGTGATTCTAACATGTATTGACTCAGCGGTGTGAATATTTATGTAAATAAGATATTTCTGTATTTCATTTTCAATACATTTGCTAACATTTCTAAAAACATGTTTTCACTTTGTCATTATGGGGTATTGTGAGTAGATGGGTCAGAAAAAATATATATAATGTAATCCTTTTTTAATTCAGGCTGTAACACAACAAAATGTGGAATAAGTCAAGGGGTATGAATACTTTCTGAAGGCACTGTAAATGGGTTGTGTGTTTTGGACAAAAGTGGTGGTAGGAGAGAGTAGGTGGAATGAATGATTACACCACTGTAGCAGGTAGTTTGGCAGACTGACATAACTATATGTATTCTTCTGGTAGAAGTGCAGCAGAACTGTAGCTCTTCACTGTACCCCTCTTACTCTAACTCCCAGAAGTCCATACTGTCTTTGTAATGAGACTTGGTTGTAGCCCATCAAAGTGAAGCCTCTGTAAGAACACTATGTTATACTGCCCACGTCACGTCTCTCTGTAGTCATGTGATTATCCATCTGAGGCGTCTAATGTTCTAGATAGAACCACTGTGGAGCTCTACAAGTGGTGTCCCGGGCTCCCCGTAGCGCGACCTCATGCTGGAAACCAGTCCGACCATCTTCGGCGTGATTGAGTAGAAGTGCTAGTCGCCGGAGACAGATCGAGACAGACACAGTTTAGAGGACATGGCCAACGGGTATGGCTGTGCCCCTGCTATATATAGTGGGTCAACCCGTTATTGAGCACTCTCATTATTCCTAATGGCGAGACCTTCTGTGCACCCTGAGGTCTGTGCATTTGGCATCGTTACGAGACACAGCGAGGGTTGTTGGTGTTCTCTAACACGGCAGGGCCATTAATCACTTAACCTCAGGGTTAATCAGAGCTATGACAACATACACTAGCCTATCCTACCAAACAGACAGACGCCCCACCACCGCAAAACACAGACTCGTCATTTCTATTTTACTGCCGATCCGAGGTCTGTCTTTTTTAATCAACGTTACTACGCCTCATTACTTGTCGATTTGTTTATGACTAATGTGTCTGTCATTTATTTATTTAATTGTGTACTGTACTGACATTCCTCCCTATTGCTGTCCTCCCCGTTGGTTTTTAATCTGTATAAAACGTTTGAGAAAGAAAGGCTTTTTAATAACGAGTGGGTTACTGGCTGCTTTCTACTCTTTGTGTACAAATAATAAATAAAATTTGTATTTGTTGGACACAATGTCTGCTTGTCTTGTGTGTATACCACCAATTATGACGCTGAATTGAATTATGAGAATCACCACATGATATGTCATGATCATATCAATGCCTGTGTATGTTTCACTTATTTTTCTTGTGTTTACGCTTGGACTTGGCGGAGGGATCGATATTTCCAGTCGAGACCCCAGGCTTGGTATTGCTCACCCCCCTCTGATGGACACAGCTGTACATCAGAACTCTTTCCCTCTGTTTTTCTCCCTTTATCCATTTTGCTTTCCTCTGCCTCTCCTTTGTTAGGTCTGACCATCTGTGTGTCTAACCTGACTCTCTCCTCAGCTACCTCTGAAAGTACCTCTGTGGCCTGCCGGTTAGGGAGGTCAGAGGTGGTTAATGGACTCCTATTGGTCGATTCTGATTGAATTGTACTGCTTCTTGTCTCATTGGTGCCTTTGTTCCCTGTGCTTCCCTTGGTTACTTCATGGGCGGCAGTTGATTGACATTTGGCCTTTATCACAGCCTTCCCTGACCTCTCTGTAGCTACATTATCTCTGCATCAAAGCTGTCTCTTGCTCTGTTATCTACCCCCGCCTGTCCATCTCTACCTCTACACTCTCTTCTCTTCCCACTAGCCTTCTCCTTTTTCACTCCCCCACTACCTCCCTCTTTCTCAGCAGTGGCTGCTGTCTTCACACTCCCCTCCTCTCCTTTTCCCTCTTGCTTCTTCTCCTCTCTCACTCCATCACTACCTCCCTATTTTATAGTCGGGTCTGCTTCTCCTTCTTTCTTAACACTCCCCTCCGGTCCTTTTTCCTCCTCTTGAAACTTAATTGGCTTCTTTACTTTTTCTAACTCGGGGCCCCACTTTTCCACTGTAGCTTCCCAGTTGTTCTTGTTATTGCTGACGTGCTTGTTCCGGAGGTTCTCATCCAGCCTCTTATTTTCCTGATTGACGGTGGGCTTGAACTTGGGCTCCAGATGCTCCACCTTCTGGAAGTCCTTCCTGGCCTCCTGCTCGTTGCACAGAGCCAAGTGGGCCCTAGCCTGCTGGTACACTGCCTTGAAGTTATCTACAGAGAGAGATGGGAGAGGTAGAGGAGGGAGGGGTAGAGGAGGGAGAGATAGAGGATACAGTAGAGGAAGATATTTGTAAAGGAAAGAGGAAGAGAGAATGGACAGAAAAAAAGTAAGAAGGGACATTGAGAGAGGAGAAGAAGCAGGGAGGAGGAAGAGAGAAATGAGTTAGAGAGAATAAGAGATAGAGGGATATTAGAAGAGAGAGGGGGAGAGAGAGTAAAATATGTATAGTTAGAGAGTGAGCAAAGGAGCGACAGACCCAGAAAGTGGGTAAAATAGGAATAGAGAGAAGAAAAATACAAAGGGAGTGAGAGAACAGAGAGAGTGTGAAGGAGAAGGGTATGATCAGTAAACCCATATCACATCCACTCCGAGATAAATAATTCAGGTAAAAAAGGAAACAATGAATTTCACTCTTTACTGTTGTCTTTAGAAGGGAATGATGCAAGTGTGTTTGGCAACTTCCAGAACAAAGGGAGAGAGAAAGATGGAAAAATCAAGTCTGGGAGCAACATCAGGACAAGGTCCACTCAAGGCCAAGTGTTTGTACTACAGATGTAGAGCATTCAGCTCCAAACAGAGGTTATTTCTTAAAAGTCTAAGCTGCTTTAAAGTAAAACTGCAAAAAATGTATGTCCTGAATACAAAGCGTTGTATTTGGGGCAAATCCAACACAACACATCACTGAGCCCCACTTCATACTTTCAAGCATGGTTGTGGCTGGATCATGTTATGGGTATAGTCTTAGAGACTTACCCAGAAAGACTCACAGCTGTAATCACTGCCAAAGGTGATTCTAACATGTATTGACTCAGCGGTGTGAATACTTATGTAAATGAGATATTTCTGTATTTCAATACATTTGCTAAGTCTAAGCTGTTGGGTTCTAAGATGACATATGGAATTGTTTTAAGAAGGTCATACCATGGATCATTTATCTATTTTATTGTAATTTTAGGAACCCTTTAGGTATAAAATAATTATATTTAAAAATGATTTGATAAAATATTGAATATTGCCTTTACTACTATAGCACATAGAAACACATTGAATAACACACTCATTAATGGCAAAAAAGACAGTCAAAAAATAAATCATATTGAATAAGGTTTTGAAGTGTCTATCCTATATCTAAGAGATATAAGAAAGCTCAGGAGATATCTTTGTTTTTTTACACATTTAAACTCTTATTTTTGTTGGCACAAAACTACCTCCATACTTCCATTCATTTGTATGGGTTACATTTAGATGAGTCCAGTGACACTTGTGGGGGGTCATAGAGCAAAACAGAGAACCCATCTCCCCTTTCTACAATGGGGTCATATTAGTTTGTAGTCCAAACGGTTCGGACACTACAGACAGAAGTTGGCACAAACGCGTTATCGACTTCAGACGAGTCCTACAATGGGGTCGTAGAGCAAAACGGGGAACACCATCCTGTTCGTGAGAGTCTCCCCATTCTACAGTGGTCATATTCGTTTTTTAAGGCCAAACCGTTCGGAGGCTACAGATGTTTTCGTAAGAGGAACGATTTTCGGGATTTCTCCTGGTCTGACAAACAACGCTGTAGCTCAGCCACTTTCCACCGCAGATGCGGAAGGGCAACATAGGCGGATGTGGTGGATTGAGATGCAGCCCATGCAAACAAAAATATATCTCTAGCGTAACAGGCTGAACATAGAAAGGGTCCATGTTTTCTCTCCTTCTCCCATTTAGTCATTCAGCAGACGCTCTTATCCAGAGCGCCTTACAGTTAGTGAGTGCATACATTATTATTTTTTTCATACTGGCCCCCTGTGGGAATCGAACCCACAACCCTGGCGTTGCAAACGCCATGCTCTACCAACTGAGCTACATCCCTGCCGGCCATTCCCTCCCCTACCCTGGGCCAATTGTGCGCCGCCCCATGGGTCTCCCGGTCGTGGCCGGCTATGACAGAGCCTGGATTCGAACCAGGATCTCTAGTGGCACAGCTAGCACTGCGATGCAGTGCCTTAGACCACTGCGCCACTCGGGAGATATACAGAGATGGAAAGAGGGAAGGAGAGGCAAATATATTGATGACGGGAGGGAGGGGGGTGGAGAGAGATACAGGGAGAAAATGGAGAAGGAATGACAGAGAGAAAAAGAGCGAGGGGGAGAGAAATAAAAAGTGGGAGGGAGGAGGGTGACAGAGAGTAAGAGATGCCTGGGCGAGCGCTCACTCTAAATCTCCAAGGGTCTCTGTTATTTTTAGCTACGTCGCTCCTCTCCCTGTTCCTGTTCTGTTCTGCCAGTGTACCTACAACCCCATAGCGTTGCTCTTCTCTCTTCAGTGGAGTGGCAACATTGGAACTTTGATTAGAGCTTGTGAGATGGCATGAACAGATCACTTAGAGGAGTCATCTTAGGGCACTTGCTGACTGCTCAAACAATGACCCCAAAAACGTCAACATTCCAAAGTTGGCAGTTGTATATTCAAAAGATGATCCAAAACAGAAACATTACCCAACAAAAACATATTGCCTTTATGTATTGTCATCATCATTCTTAACCGTTTCATAAGAACATTTTCTTTTGTTTTTCAGCCTGTCATTCTAATGAATCATTATTTTATCTCTAAATACTTATTTCAAGTGTATTATCAGTTCTATGACTAGATTAATTGGTTGTTTCACACTGAATGAAGACCTTACCCTGAGTGAACAGACCAATGAATAAATGGACATTCCACTTAATGGACACAACATTGGAAGAACACATCACTGAATGAAAATACCACTGAATGAACTGACCACTGAATGAAATAACGCACCACTGAATGAACTTGCCAATTAATGGACACTTACCTTGTTCTGAATGAAGTCCACATACTCCAGAGCCTCTTTGACTTTCCCGTGGCCTCGCTGTATTTCTCTGTAAGCAGGACGTTACCCTCCTTTTGCAGGAACATGATGTGTCTTAACTTCTGCTGCCAGTCCATCCCCTCTCCCACGGACGGAGAGCTCTGATTGGTCTCTGATTGAGTTTCCGGACTGCTCTCAGCCTTCTTATTGGCGGTTTCATCCTTCACTGTAGCCTTATCTTTCGCTGTAGCTGAAATGGCTGTTTCACCCCTCGTTACAATCCTTTTTCACCTCGGTCTCCTTGCTCTCATCCTGCGCTCCATCCTCTTTCTCTTCTTCCTCTTCCTCCCCTTTCTTCCCCTCTTCCTCCTGCTCCAGGCAGTTCCAGTATTTATCCTTCTCCTCATTCTATCAGCGAAGGCCCTCAGCTCTTTGTGTTTATTTTTATTTATTTAACCTTTATTTAACCAGGTTAGCCAGTTGAGAACAAGTTCTCATTTACAACTGCGACCTGGCCAAGATAAAGCAAAGCAGTGCGATAAAAACAACAACACAGTTACACATGGGATAAAACAAAACATACAGTCAATAACACAATAGAAAATCTATATACACTGTGTGCAAATGTAGCAAGTTATGGAGGTAAGGCAATAAATAGGCCATAGTGCAAAATAATTACAATTTAGTATTAACACTGGAATGATAGATGTGCAGAAGATGATGTGCAAATAGAGATACTGGGGTGCAAATTAGCAAAATAAATAACAATATGGGGATGAGGTAGTTGGGTGGGCTAATTACAGATGGGCTGTGTACAGGTGCAGTGATCGGTAAGCTGCTCTGACAACTGATGCTTAAAGTTAGTGAGGGAGATAAGAGTCTCCTGCTTCAGAGATTTTTGCAGTTCGTTCCAGTCATTGGCAGCAGAAAACTGGAAGGAATGGCGGCCAAAGGAGGTGTTGGCTTTGGAGATGACCAGTGAGATATACCTGCTGGAGCGCAGACTACGGGTGGGTGTTGCTATGGTGACCAATGAGCTAAGATAAGGCGGGGATTTGACTAGCAGTGATTTATAGATGACCTGGAGCCAGTGGGTTTGGCGATGAATATGTAGTGAGGGCCAGCCAACGAGATCGTACAGGTCACAATGGTGGGTAGTATATGGGGCTTTGGTGACAAAACGGATGGCACTGTGATAGACTACATCCAATTTGCTGAGTAGAGTGTTGGAGGCTATTTTGTAAATGACATCGCCGAAGTCAAGGATCGGTAGGATAGTCAGTTTTACGAGGGCATGTTTGGCAGCATAAGTGAAGGAGGCTTTGCTGCGAAATAGGAAGCCGATTCCAGATGTAACTTTGGATTGGAGATGCTTAATGTGAGTCTGGAAGGAGAGTTTACGGTCTAACCAGACACCTAGGTATTTGTAGTTGTCCACATATTCTAAGTCAGACCCGCCAAGAGTAGTGATTCTAGTCGGGCGGGCGGGTGCAAGCAGCGTTCGATTGAAGAGCATGCATTTAGTTTTACTAGCGTTTAAGAGCAGTTGGAGGCTACGGAAGGAGTGTTGTATGACATTGAAGCTCGTTTGGAGGTTTGTTAACACAGTGTCCAATGAAGGGCCAGATTTATACAAAATGGTGTCATCTGCGTAGAGGTGGATCTGAGAGTCACCAGCAGCAAGAGCGACATCATTGATATATACAGAGAATAGAGTCGGCCCGAGAATTGAACCCTGTGGCACCTCCATAGAGACTGCCAGAGGTCCAGACAACAGGCCCTCCGATTTGACACATTGAACTCTATCTGAGAAGTAGTTGGTGAACCAGGCGAGGCAGTCATTTGAGAAACCAAGGTTATTTAGTCTGCCAATAAGAATGTGGTGATTGACAGAGTCGAAAGCCTTGGTCAGGTCGATGAAGACGGCTGCACAGTACTGTCTTTTATTAATCGCGGTTATAATATAGTTTAGGACCTTGAGCGTGGCTGAGGTGCACCCATGACCAGCTCGGAAACCAGATTGCATAGCGGAGAAGGTACGGTGGGATTCGAAGTGGTTGGTGATCTGTTTGTTAACTTGGCTTTCAAATACTTTCGAAAGGCAGGGCAGGATGGATATAGGTCTGTAACAGTTTGAATCTAGAGTGTCACCCCCTTTGAAGAGGGGGATGACCGCGGCAGCTTTCCAATCTCTGGGGATCTCAGACGATACGAAAGAGAGGTTGAACAGGCTAGTAATACGGGTTGCGACAATTTTGGCGGCTAATTTTAGAAAGAAAGGGTCCAGATTGTCTAGCCCAGTTGATTTGTAGGGGTCCAGATTTTGCAGCTCTTTCAGAACATCAGCTGTCTGAATTTGTGTGAAGGAGAAGCGGGGGGGGGGCATGGGCAAGTTGCAGTGGAGGGTGCAGAGCTGGTGGCCGGGGTAGGGGTAGCCAGGTGGAAAGCATGGCCAGCCGTAGCAAAATGCTTGTTGAAATTCTCAATTATCGTAGATTTATCAGTGGTGACAGTGTTTCCTAGCCTCAGTGCAGTGGGCAGCTGGGAGGAGGTGCTCTTATTCTCCATGGACTTTACAGTGTCCCAAAACTTTTTGGAGTTAGTGCTACAGGATGCAAATTTGAAAAGTTTGAAAAAGCTAGCCTTTGCTTTCCTAACTGATTGTGTATATTGGTTCCTGACTTCCCTGTGTACCAGATGGTCCAGGTTGGCCACCATGTGGAAGTTTTTCTTGGCTTCCTTCTTGTTCCACACTGCAGCATGGGCAGGACTGAGAACTTTTGAAGAAAGCTTGCAGTGAGATTTTGCCTAGACGGGGTCTGGGGGAGGAAAATTGTACTGTTTTAAAGCTCATTTCCTGCAATTCTATGTATTTTGACATGGCTTAGGCCTATGACCAGGGTGGGGGAAAAAACGCAGGTCAGGTGTATTCAGAATGCTTTGAACATTAAATGAACACTCAAAATTCGATGACATTGTTACTTTGAGATTTTGGGGGGATTACATTCTAAGAATGCTAATATTTTTTTACATGTATTTTTAGGTGGTTTGACACTATTCAGACAGTAATGAAATGAGATAGGGAGACAGGCAAATGGAGAAACAGTGGGAAGGTCAGTGGGAATGCTCTGCAAAGGAAATACTATTATAGTATTAATAGCAGTGGGTAACCAAATCATAGATTGCAGTCTTCTTGTCCATAGACTGCTTTCAAGGTAAGGACACAAACATTTTGTATTTTGTAATTTTGGTGAACTACTGTATCTCTTTAAAATAGGTCTGGAAGAAAATCCTGCTTCCTTTCCTGAAGGGTTTGGCCACCCCTGAGTTATGTTTCCCAAGTGATGGGTGTTTGAAAATGTTCTTGTTCTAACAATTAATTTCTCAAAATCACCCAACCTTCAAGAAAAATCTAATGAATATCAATATTCAGGTGGTTTATGCCAACTAGTTGAAGATCTTTGCCATCATCATACATAGACTGGCCTGGTTGTTCTTTAAAAGTAATTTCCTCTCAATCTTAAATAAACATGCCCCATTAAAAAAATACAGAACTAAGAACAGATATAGCCCCTGGTTCTCCTCAGACTTGACTGCCCTTGACCAGCACAAAAACATCCTGTGGCGTACTACATTAGCATCAAATAGCCCTCGCGATATGCAACTTTTCAGGGAAGTTAGGAACCAATTTACACAAGCAGTTAGGAAAGCAAAGGCTAACTTTTTCAAACAGAAATTTGCATCCTGTAGCACTAACTCCAAAAAGTTTTGGGACACTGTAAAGTCCATGGAGAATAAGAGCACTTCCTCCCAGCTGCCCACTGCACTGAGGCTAGGAAACTGCTCTTAAACACTAATAAAACTAAATGCATGCTCTTCAATCGAACGCTGCTGGCACCCGCCCACCCGACTAGAATCACTACTCTCGACGGGTCTGACCTAGAGTATGTGGACAACTACAAATACCTAGGTGTCTGGTTAGACTGTAAACTCTCCTTCCAGACTCACATTAAGAATCTCCAATCCAAAGTTAAATCTAGAATCGGATTCCTATTTCGCAACAAAGCCTCCTTCACTCATGCTGCTAAACATGCCCTCGTAAAACTGACTATCCTACCGATCCTTGACTTCGGCGATGTCATTTACAAAATAGCCTCCAACACTCTACTCAGCAAATTGGATGTAGTCTATCACAGTGCCATCCGTTTTGTCTCCAAAGCCCCATACACTACCCACCACTGTGACCTGTACGCTCTTGTTGGCTGGTCCTCACTACATATTCGTCGCCAAACCCACTGGCTCCAGGCCATCTATAAATCACTGCTAGGCAAATCCCCGCCTTATCTTAGCTCATTGGTCACCATAGCAACACCCACCCGTAGTATGCGCTCCAGCAGGTATATCTCACTGGTCGTCCCCAAAGCCAACACCTCCTTTGGCCACCATTCCTTCCAGTTCTCTGCTGCCAATGACTGGAACGAATTGAAAAAATCTCTGAAGCTGGAGACTCTTATCTCCCTCACTAACTTTAAGCATCAGTTGTCAGAGCACCTTACCGATCACTGCACCTGTACACAGCCCATCTGTAATTAGCCCACCCAACTACCTCATCCCTATATTGTTATTTATTTTGCTCATTTGCACCCCAGTATCTCTATTTGCACATCATCTCTTGCAAATCTATCATTCCAGTGTTAATACTAATTGTAATTATTTTGCACTATAGCCTATTTATTGCCTTACCTCCATAATTTGCTACATTTGCACACAGTATATATATTTTCTGTTGTATTTTTGACTTTATGTTTTGTTTTACCCCATATGTAACTCTGTGTTGTTGTTTTTATCGCACTGCTTTGCTTTATCTTGGCCAGGTCGCAGTTGTAAATGAGAACTTGTTCTCAACTGGCTTACCTGGTTAAATAAAGGTTAAATAAATAAAAATAAAAATAGACAAAATATGAATTGTTTATGAGTTGTGAGTCCCCGTACCATCTCTGCTTAGCATGTGCACAATACTAAAATGTCAAAAATTATATTCAAGGCCTGGAGCATTTAATATCCAATGCTTATTTGTATGAGTTATTCAAAACTGTCCATGAATGGCTGCAAAAATACATAGCCTCATATAATTCATTTTCAAAGACACAAGTAGGCCTATCAGATTTCAAATCTGTGATTACACTGGCAACATTGGGAAGAAGTGGAATAATAAAAGACTGTTTGTGTAGGGAATAACAGGAGTGTCCTTGCTGACAAGCACAGTAATTATCCTTCATTTTAGCCCATTGTTAAGAATGAGAATTGTTCAACTGATCAGACTAAATAAAATAAATTGATAATAAAATCTCCTGAAAACAAGATGACATAAATCTTCCCCATACACTTAACCAAATTATTTGTATATTTATTGTACCCCCTCTAGAATCAAACGTACACTTTTTGGTTCACAATCTGTTTGACAAAATGGTTTTGATATTTACCAATCAGGTCACTACCAAACTTCCCTGCTAAAACATACTGTAGGTATGTGCTGCCTTTTCGTTGTCACAGCCTAAAAGCCAATTTCCAAACAAAGGGACTAATGCAAGTGTGGATTAAATCGACTTTAGTACATGCTATCAAAAGGCTGCATTCTGCAATAGGGACGGGAGTAACAGCAACCTAATTTTGTTGACAACATTGTACATAAAACAGCGCTACCGTGCTGCTCTTTTTACAGTTGTATAATCTCAGTGGAGAACGTTCTCTCTCTATTCAGCTCCACTCTAATCTTGAGCAGCGTTTCTTTAAAAAACGCATCCAATCTTCTTGAGCCCTTACATAACTAGACCAATCATATGCTTCAATGTGCCGCGATTCACAGTGCTGTGGCAAGACAGGACAATGATAGAGGTTCCGCGCGTGATGTTAAATTGCGGTCACAGATGCTTCTATTTCAAAACGATTTGGAGCACAGTTGAAAGTTCACGCACTATAAAATGGGCTAATTAGAAAAATAAAAGCAGTACTTTCCAATGGGTGAGATATAACAGGTGTGGCGTGTGAAAGTGAGAAGTGTGGCATTAAAGCCAATTTATGCTTGATCTGGAAATGTGGTCAGAGGCATGCAGAGGCCAAATCGAGCTCTGTACCGCATATCCTGCACCTACCAAATTTTGTAACAGTGTGGAGGGCTCTGTATAGCTCCGCATTGACATGATTGGTTGAAGATAGGTGGGTGGGTGGGTGGGTGGGGGGGGGGGGGAGTCCTGTATAAACACAAACTAACTTCCTTGACAACTTCCTTCACAAACGCTCTGCTCAACAGTTCTGATCTGCTACACAACGCGCAAGAAGTATGAATGCCCTGACTTCTGCAGAGGCCGTATCACTGTAAATGTTGCATGGCCAGTGCAGAAGATGGATTTACCATACATCGCCTTTTAGCCATCTTATAGTAGGCCTTAACACAGTCTGTAGGACAGGGGGAGAGGGGAGATGGAAGCGTGGAGAGAGAGAAGGGGAGAGAGAGAGACAAAGAGATGTTATTAAGGTATAAGATGGAAATATTCATCAATATTCACTACTATCTAGAGTTTGTGTGTGAGAGACCTGAGGAGTTAGAGAGAGAGAAAGAAAAAAGAGAGAAATATAAAAGAGAGAGAGACTGAGAAAGAAACTGAGTGGCCTTCTGACTCAGGCCCCCTGTCTCAGAAACACCACCTAATCCTGTCTCTCTGAGGAGTGGAGAGGAGTGGACTGGAGTGCTTGGTTTAGATCCCAATTGATGGCGCTCCTCTCCTCTCCTCTTCATTTCATCCCCACTCCCCTCTAAATCTTTAATTCTGCCTGCATTTAAATAGATTTCTTCATAGCCTCTGGCAATAACAGAGCCAGTGCTCCACGGAGAGCCTCCACCGATTCAGAGTCCCTCTCAGAAAGAAGATGTCTCCCCAGATGGAGGCAAGGAGGGAAGAAGGGGATGCTCAGGAGAGGTGGATGGCAGATAGGAAGTGATAGAGACAAGAAGGTAATGATGACACGAGAAGGGGAGGGGAGAGAGACGGCAAAGGGGGAGAGGAGAGGAGAGGAGAGGAGAGGAGAGGAGAGGAGAGGAGAGGAGAGGAGAGGAGAGGAGAGGAGAGGAGAGGAGAGGAGAGGAGAGGAGAGGAGAGGAGAGGGAGGATGGCACTACGAACCAGCAGGGGCTGGGAGGAATTGCACCATTTCTCTCTCTCTCTCTCACACACACACACACACAGACACACACATACACACACACACAGACACACAGAGCCATCGCTATAAATCAATGCAGTGGAACAGAGAGTGAAGACAAGACAAGGCAGCCTCTATGGACTGTCTCAGGGTTCAGTATTATTCATAGGGTACTGAGCTATATAGTGCATGTCAGAATGGGGACTCCATATGGATTATGGAGACAAACTCAGAAGGCAGCACAGTGCTAATCCCTGCATCAAGCAGAAAATGTGTGAAAATTCCCTCCTCTTCTCATCCTTGTCCATTATCCCCAAATCCCGCTTGTAGGAGAAAGGTTCTCCCATCTGGGGAGAACAGGGGCGACAGGCAGAACCAATGAAAAAGTCATCCAGGGTCTAGTTCAATAACCCACACGGTAGCAAAACGTTTTGTAACTGAAAACGAAAATTAGCATTTCTTATTGGACAAGACCTTTTAGTCCCTCCTAGTTTTCTTATTTTTGGTGCCTACTGAACACAACCCAGCTTTACTTGGCTGAGGATTGAATGTGGGTTAGTGGTATTCAGGATCCTTGGCACCTCTCTACCCTAACCTTAATCTTAATCATTTTAAATGGGGTAATGACATCCCAAGGATCCAGGATGTTATTATTGCCTCCGCCTGTACCCCTGGTGGTTAGCGGCTGGTTGCATAACCCGTTTGTTTATGAGCTGAGTGGTTGAGGCAGGATGAGATGTTGTTTGTTGGAGACAGAGAGAAAAGGCTGTTTGGTGTTTGGAGTCGGCTTATAATGTAACGGGTCGGAATGGTTGTCTGGAGGTGTATGTATTGGCACAGAGATGTGTTCGTTTGGACAGAAGTGTGTGAGCGGCAGCAGTGTGTGTGTGTGTGTGTGTGTGGAGGTGTGTTGCTGTATGTGTTTAGATATGTTTCAGTAAATAGATGGGGGTGTACTGCTAATGGGATGTGCCAATTATCACGGGTGTGTGTGTGTGTTTGTGGAGTTGTGTTGATGTGTACTACATATTAAACCTGTGTGTGTTGTGTGCAATGCATTCAACCCCTCTTCTCTCCTTTCCCTTTAACCCTTCCCCAAACCATAGCTGAACACTGAGTATACAAAACATTAAGAACACCTGCTCTTTCCATGACATAGACTGACCAGGTGAATCCAGGTGAAAGCTATGATCCCTTATTGATGTCACTTGTTAAATCCACTTCAATCATTGTAGATGAAGGGGGGGAGACAGGTTAAAGAAGGATTTTTAAGCCTTGAGACAATTGAGACATGGATTGTGTGTGTGTACCATTCAAAGGGTGAATGGACAATAGATTTAAGCGCCTTTGAATGGGGTTTGGTAGTAGGTGCCAGGCGCACCAGTTTGAGTCAAGAACGGCAATGCTGCTGGGTGTTTCACACGCAACAGTTTCCTGTGTGTATCAAGAATGGTCCACCACCCGAAGGACATCCAGCCAACTTGACATTGGAAGCATTGGAGTCAACATGGGCCAGCATCCCTGTGGAACGCTTTCGACACCTTGTATCCATTAGCCATTATAATGATAATGCCACCTACTGAAAGTTAGCTGATTGAGCTCCATAATGAAGATCAGGCCAGCCAGTAGTGTTGTAGTGGAACATGTTCCCCATGCCACACGTGTGTCTCTGGCCCTCCAGTGGGTCCTTACCCTGGGCAATCAGCCTCATCCCCTTGGACACTATGGGGTACAAGCCTGTGTGCTGAGACAAGAAAAGACACAACACCACTGTGACTCAAATAGTCAGTGATACGAACACTACAGGGAGGAGGTCAGTGACCTGGCAGTGTGGTGCCGGGACAACAACCACTCCCTCAATGTCAGTAAGACCAAGGAGCTGATCATGGACGGTTCGAGAGCTTCAAGTTCCTCAGTGTCCAAATCACTAAGGACTTAAAATGGTCCACTCACAGGCGCACAGTCGTGAAGAAGGCACAACAGCACACACATTTATACTGACTCTACACACACACATTCACATACAATCATTATTTATGCTGCTGCTACTCTGTTTATCATATATCCTGATGCCTAGTCACCTTACCCCTATACATATCTACTTCTATCACTCCAGTATCCCTGCACATTGTAAATATGGTATTGGAACAGACCCTGTATATAGCTTCTTACTTTCTCCTGTTCTTCTTATTTCTTATTTTCATTTATTGTGTGTTTTTGTTCTACCTTGTTGTCTTTAGTGCTACATTGATATTGATTACTGCATTGTTGGGTTTAGAGTTTGCAAGAAAGGCATTTCACTGTACTTGTGCACGTGACATTAAAACTTGAAACTTGATTAGTCAGAGACACGAACAAAAGCACACACCACAACACTGTTATGACTCAAATAGAGTGGTAGTACAAGGCGGTGTCAGAGGTAGGCCCAGCCACTCCAGCCACGCACGGCAGGCGGTACCGATGCACCAAGTCTGGAACCAACAGGACCCTGAACAGCTTCTACCCCCAAGCCATAAGACTGCTAAACAAGACTGATAAATAGCTAATCAAATGGTTACCCGGACTACCTGCATTGACCCTTTTTTGCACTAACTCTCTTGCACTGACACCCACACACTGGACGCCACCCACACACTGGACCACCCACACACTGGACTCCACCCACACACTCACACATGCTTCCACTGACACTCCAACACACACATACACTACATACACCCACACACACGTAACACGCGCACACATGCATGCTGACGCCACACACACACATTCACACACACTACATACGCTGCTGCTACTGTCTATTATCTATCCTGTTGCCTAGTAACTTTACCCCTACCTATATATACAAAGCTACCTCAATTACCTGGTACCCCTGCACATCCACTCTGTACTGGTACTCCCTGTTAATACTGTAGCCATGTTATTACCTCGTACCCCTGCACATCCACTCTGTACTGGTACTCCCTGTTTATACTGTAGCCATGTTATTACCTCGTACCCCTGCACATCCACTCTGTACGGGTACTCCCTGTTTATACTGTAGCCATGTTATTACCTCGTACCCCTGCACATCCACTCTGTACTGGTACTCCCTGTTTATACTGTAGCCATGTTATTACCTCGTACCCCTGCACATCCACTCTATACTGGTACTCCCTGTTTATACTGTAGCCATGTTATTACCTCGTACCCCTGCACATCCACTCTGTACTGGTACTCCCTGTTTATACTGTAGCCATGTTATTACCTCGTACCCCTGCACATCCACTCTGTACGGGTACTCCCTGTTTATACTGTAGCCATGTTATTACCTCGTACCCCTGCACATCCACTCTGTACTGGTACTCCCTGTTTATACTGTAGCCATGTTATTACCTCGTACCCCTGCACATCCACTCTGTACTGGTACTCCCTGTTTATACTGTAGCCATGTTATTACCTCATACCCCTGCACATCCACTCTGTACGGGTACTCCCTGTTTATACTGTAGCCATGTTATTACCTCGTACCCCTGCACATCCACTCTGTACTGGTACTCCCTGTTTATACTGTAGCCATGTTATTACCTCGTACCCCTGCACATCCACTCTGTACGGGTACTCCCTGTTTATACTGTAGCCATGTTATTACCTCGTACCCCTGCACATCCACTCTGTACTGGTACTCCCTGTTTATACTGTAGCCATGTTATTACCTCGTACCCCTGCACATCCACTCTGTACGGGTACTCCCTGTTTATACTGTAGCCATGTTATTACCTCGTACCCCTGCACATCCACTCTGTACTGGTACTCCCTGTTTATACTGTAGCCATGTTATTACCTCGTACCCCTGCACATCCACTCTGTACTGGTACTCCCTGTTTATACTGTAGCCATGTTATTACCTCGTACCCCTGCACATCCACTCTGTACGGGTACTCCCTGTTTATACTGTAGCCATGTTATTACCTCGTACCCCTGCACATCCACTCTATACTGGTACTCCCTGTTTATACTGTAGCCATGTTATTACCTCGTACCCCTGCACATCCACTCTGTACTGGTACTCCCTGTTTATACTGTAGCCATGTTATTACCTCGTACCCCTGCACATCCACTCTGTACTGGTACTCCCTGTTTATACTGTAGCCATGTTATTTTGACTATTTATTCCTCATGTCACTATTTACATTTTTATGTTTTATCTTTGTCTTTAACTCTGCATTGTTGGAAAAGGACTCGTAATTAACTATTTCACTGTTAGTCTACACCTGTTGTTTACGAAGCATGTGACAAATAAAATGTGAGTTGACTTGAGACACAAACACACCAACATTGATATGACTCACCTCACCCCTGCTGGTTGCTGAACCAGCGGCCCTAAACTAACAAACCACAATCAATAGCCTCATTTGACTTGCAAATACTTCCTACTCTTTGTCTCTCCAGAAGGAGAGAGAAATTGAGAAATTGAGGCGCACAAAAATATTTCTCTTTTTCCGTTTTTAATAGAGCGTGTAGGTGGCCACCGGAGGCTGCTTCATCTGCATAAGAATGAGGAGAGGAGCAACTTCCTCCCCCATTCCAGTGAACACTAATTACCAGACAATTTGGGGTCCCTGCCTCTCCTGACTCTGGCCTCTGTTTTGCCTCGGGTAGGGGAAAGTGTGTGTGTCTGTGTGTGCCTGTGTGTGGCAGTCAATGTACATTATGTGTGTGTATTTGATTGAACGGTCGCTGGACTCACAACGGCGTCGCTCCAGAACTCAGCCACCTCTCCGATCCGCATGTAGGTCAGCAGCGTCTCCCACACCTCCATCTTGAACATCTTCCCCACAAAAATCTCTGCCAGCACTTTGGTTTTATGACTGTCGTCAATCACTGTGCGCTCAAAGTTCTCCAACAGCATCTGGAAGTGGAACACCAGCTTGGAGGGAGGGAGGGAGGAAGGGGGGGGGGGGGGGTAGAGAGTGGGGATTAAGTGGCAGAGCAGAGGAGGCTGTTGTCATATGTTCCAGAGTGTGCCACTGTCAACACACACACACACACATACGCACGTAACACACACAGTGTCATTTGGGGTGTGTTTATGTGATGGAGTGTGTGTGGACTCTGGCTGACCCTCTGCTCAACTCTGTCTGTATGTATTTGGAATGCTATGGCCCCAACCGATTTTGCTCTCTTTAATGTGAGTCATTTGTATGCTGTGTTGGTTGGAACTGTGTGGAGCCGAGTGGGAAGCTCCTCGACAGAATGGGAGCAACACAGAACACAATTGGGGAACGGGCCAGATATTCATGTTGGCATTGGCCCGGAAAATGTTTGTCATCCTTGGACTCCAGGCCCGGGGCCATATGGCTAGATGTGGTGAGGTGGGGTGTGTGTGTGTGTGTGGTTAGGGGATGTCATCAGCCATAGATCAGTACCACAAAGCCTGTTCACTAACACACTGATCCACCACTGTTCAAACTCCACCAATGCCAATACGCTGTGTAGCAATTGTGTTGACCAAATGTTCGCGTGGTGTGTTACACCAAGTTACAGAATATTTGAACCCCTCGCATGAATTATTCAATAGAGTCTAATTGAGGTGGGCAGAGAGATACAATGCTCTCTAAAAATATATATCGGTCTGTGAAGTATTAATTACTACACAATGCTAATTATACATTGCATCATTTCCTCCACACATTAAACCCTAGGCATATCAGGAGTTCAGCGCTTTCTGAAATGGCAACAGATTCCCTATAGTATATACAGTGAGGGAAAAAAGTATTTGATCCCCTGCTGATTTTGTACATTTGCCCACTGACAAAAACATGATCAGTCTATAATTGTCAAAAATGTTATAAATTGATTTTCATTTTAATGAGGGAAATAAGTATGACTTAGTACTTAGGGCAAAACCCTTGTTGGCAATCACAGAGGTCAGACGTTTCTTGTAGTTGGCCACCAGGTTTGCACACATCTCAGGAGGGATTTTGTCCCACTCCTCTTTGCAGATCTTCTCCAAGTCATTAAGGTTTTGAGGCTGATGTTTGGCAACTCAAACCTTCAGCTCCCTCCACAGATTTCCTATGGGATTAAGGTCTAGAGACTGGCTAGGCCACTCCAGGACCTTAATGTGCTTCTTCTTGAGCCACTCCTTTGTTGCCTTGGCCGTGTGTTTTGGGTCATTGTCATGCTGGAATACCCATCCACGACCCATTTTCAATGCCCTGGCTGAGGGAAGGAGGTTCTCACCCAATATTTGACGGTACATGGCGCCGTCCATCGTCCCTTTGATGCGGTGAAGTTGTCCTGTCCCCTTAGCAGAAAAACACCCCCAAAGTATAATGTTTCCACCTCCATGTTTGACGGTGGGGATGGTGTTCTTGGGGTCATAGGCAGCATTCCTCCTCCTCCAAACACAGCGAGTTGAGTTGATGCCAAAGAGCTCGATATTGGTCTCATCTGACCACAACACTTTCACCCAGTTCTCCTCTGAATCATTCAGATGTTCATTGGCAAACTTCAGACGGCCCTGTATATGTGCTTTCTTGAGCATGAGGACCTTGCGGGCGCTGCAGGATTTCAGTCCTTCACGGCGTAGTGTGTTACCAATTGTTTTCTTGGTGACTATGGTCCCAGCTGCCTTGAGATCATTGACAATATCCTCCCGTGTAGTTCAGGGCTGATTCCTCCGTTCTCATGATCATTGCAACTCCACGAGGTGAGATCTTGCATGGAGCCCCAGGCCGAGGGAGATTGACAGTTCTTTTGTGTTTCTTCCATTTTCGAATAATCGCACCAACTGTTGTCACCTTCTCACCAAGCTGCTTGGCGATGGTCTTGTAGCCCATTCCAGCCTTGTGTAGGTCTACAATCTTGTCCCTGACATCCTTGGAGAGCTCTTTGGTCTTGGCCATGGTGGAGAGTTTGGAATCTGATTGATTGATTGCTTCTGTGGACAGGTGTCTTTTATACAGGTAACAAACTGAGATTAGGAGCACTCCCTTTAAGAGTGTGCTCCTAATCTCAGCTCGTTACCTGTATAAAAGACACCTGGGAGCCAGAAATCTTTCTGATTGAGAGGGGGTCAAATACTTATTTCCCTCATTAAAATGCAAATCAATTTATAACATTTTTGACATGCGTTTTTCTGGATTTTTGTTGTTGTTATTCTGTCTCTCACCGTTCAAATAAACCTACCATTAAAATTATAGATTGATCATTTCTTTGTCAGTGGGAAAACGTACAAAATCAGCAGGGGATCAAATACTTTTTTCCCTCACTGTAGGACACTAACTTTGACCAAATCCCTATATGCGGGCCCTGGTCAAAAGTATTGCCCTATATAAGGAATCAATGCCATCATGGATGCACACTGTGTCGTGTCTGAGGGTGTTATTTATGTCTTACCTTGGTCCCCGGTGTTAAATGGGGCATTGGGCCAGTCCCTCCAGCCAGAATGTTCTTCTTGGTAGTTCAGTAGGTACAGTTGAAGTCGGAAGTTTACATACACTTTTTCAACCACTCCACAAATGTATTGTTAACAAACTATAGTTTTGGCAAGTCTACTTTGAGCATGACACAAGTAATTTTTCCAACAATTGCTTACAGACAGATTATTTCACTTATAATTCACTGTATCACAATTCCAGTGGGTCAGACGTTTACATACACTATGTTGACTGTGCCTTTAAACAGCTTGGAAAATTCCAGAAAATGATGTCATGGCTTTAGAAGCTTCTGATAGGCTAATTGACATCATTTGAGTCAATTGGAGGTGTACCTGTGGATGTATTTCAAGGCCTACCTTCAAACTCAGTGCCTCTTTGCTTGACATCATGGGAAAATCAAAAGAAATCAGCCAAGACCTCAGAAAACAAATTGTAGACCTCCACAAGTCTGTTTCATCCTTGGGAGCAATTTCCAAACGCCTGAAGGTACCCCGTTCATCTGTACAAACAATAGTATGCAAGTATAAACACCATGGGACCACGCAGCCGTCATACCGCTCACGAAGGAGACGTGTTCTGTCTCTTAGAGATGAACGTACTTTGGTGTGAAAAGTGCAAATCAATCCCAGAACAACAGCAAAGGACCTTGTGAAGATGCTGGAGGAAACCGGTACAAAAGTATCTATATCCACAGTAAAACAAGTCCTATATCGACATAACCTGAAAGGCCGCTCAGCAAGGAAGAAGCCGCTGCTCCAAAACCGCCATAAAAAAGCCAGACTACGGTTTGCAACTGCACATGGGGACAAAGATCGTACTTTTTGGAGAAATGTCCTCTGGTCTGATGAAACAAAAATAGAACTGTTTGCCCATAATGACCATCGTTATGTTTGGAGGAAGAAGGGGTTGCTTGCAAGCCGAAGAACACCATCCCAACCATGAAGCACGGGGGTGGCAGCATCATGCTGTGGGGGTGCTTTGCTGCCGGAAGGACTGGTGCACTTCACAAAATAGTAGGCATCATGAGGAAGGAAAATTATGTGGATATATTGAAGCAACATCTCAAGACATCAGTCAGGAAGTTAAAGCTTGGTCGCAAATGGGTCTTCCAAATGGACAATGACCCCAAACATACTTCCAAAGTTGTGGCAAAATGGTTTAAGGACAACAAAGTCAAGGTACTGCAGTGGCCATCAAAAAGCCCTGACCTCAATCCTATTGAACATTTGTTGGCAGAACTGAAAAAGCGTGTGCGAGCAAGGAGGCCTACAAACCTGACTCAGTTACACCAGCTCTGTCAGGAGGAATGGGCCAAAATTCACCCAATTTATTGTGGGAAGCTTGTGGAAGGCTACCCGAAACATTTGACCAAAGTTAAACAATTTAAAGGCAATGCTACCAAATACTAATTGAGTGTATGTAAACTTCTGAACCACTGGGAATGTGATGAAAGAAATAAAAGCTGACATAGATAATTATCTCTACTATTATTCTGACATTTCACATTCTTAAAATAAAGTGGTGATCCTAACTGACCCAAGACAGGGAATTTTTACTAAGATTAAATGTCAGGAATGGGAAAAACTGGGTTTAAATGTATTTGGCTAAGGTGTATGTAAACTTCCGACTTCAACTGTTCGTCTCCTCCATTTTGGGACCAAACCTCATTTTCTCTAAACTGTCAGAAGGTATAAAGGTGTAGTTCATACTATGGGGCTACATTGCAGGCTCTGGGGGAAAAGCAGTGGAGGGTGTGCGACTTTCTCCTCTCGCTCTCCTGCTCTCCCTAATTAGCCTAGTGAGGCGGGATTGTTTGTGTTGGCGTCCTGCTGCAGCCCGGGGCATCCCTCCTGCTCTCTGACAGATGGCTGGATTACCAGGGTTTTGGAGATGGCCACTTCAATCTGGGTGTGCTAATCCCTCCCCTACCACCCCACCCCCAATCCTCAGAATAATCCCCTGTAAGAAGTCGAGGAGGCGGGTGACCAGAGGAACATGAGAGGGCGAGGCAGAGAGAGATCACAGTGGAAGAAAATCTTTCTAGAAGGTAGGAGGGTAATCCGAGAGGATATGGGAGACCACTGTTTAGTCAACAGGGATTGATGACTTAGTCTGTAATAGGTATGGTCAGACTCAGATGAAGTGAGACAGTGTCACTAGGAAATGTCAAACACAGACACGATTGAATGGTTAAACAAAGGGTTTATTCATACGGAGTAGCAGACAGAAAACACTCATTCTATAATCCTACTAACACGACAACATCCCAGAAATAAAATAAGAACAATACAAAAATAACACGAATCCTCCAACAAGTGATGTCATGATGTCTGGAGGCTAAAGGGAAAATGTATAATGGAATGATACAGCATGTCACTGAGGATGGCTCTGTCAGAGGGCGCAGATGCTTCTTCGCTCTTCCCCAGTGGCTCTCACGGCGCCTATTTGACACTTGGCTGCCCCCTGGTGGTCACTTGGGTCACTTTTCGATCAGCGAGTCCAGCTGCTCCTGAAGCGAGGACAGCTGTTGGAGCAGAGATGGAGCAGAGATTGATTGATGTCGAACGCCTGGGTGTAATTGGTAGGCTATGTGGATGATTAACACATCTTCCGACATTATTCATTTGTCAATACAAACAACAAACCAAGCTGATGTGAAGACAGACAACTTGATACAGATACTCAGATCGGTGTTCTTGACAATTCAAATGAAGGTTGATTAAGATCGAGTCAAACAATTAGCTTGGATGTCGGATATAAAGACTACCCTTATCATTCTAAAAGTTGGATGTGTAGGGATGTTCAGTCGCTAGAGGAAGACAATGGCAGTTCTTATAAACAAACATGTTTTGGTTTATTTGTCTCTCTAATTCAAGCACCTTAGTTGCACCTTTACATTCCTTTATAGCAAATGCTGCTTAATAACAAAGAAAATCATTCACTACATTTATAACTCATAACCAACAAGAGCTCATAAACGGATGCAGTAGTTTTAAAATGTCCCTTCCCGTCTTCCTCAGACAACGTTACCTGCTCCATCTCTCGCTCCTCCTGATGGATAATTTCATTGAGCAGAGCCTGAAAGCGGTTCTGCAAAAGAGACGAGAAAAAAATTAGTTCAGTCAGTAGACAGTTCCCTTAGCTTGTTTTGATGTTTGAAATTTGAGCGTGCCGCCGTTCGTAGAGAGCGTATCTTCCATCTGACAGAAAGGCCATTTGGAATGCCAGTTAGACGCCCGTGACCTTTTCCTGTGGCTGTGATAATAATGGTGAAAGATAGAAGATCTCAGCCAGGCCCGGCCAGCCGAGCACAGAGCTGAAACGACATGGTAAAAAAAAAAGTCCACCCGTGTCTCACACGTTGTAAATCTGTCCCCGAAGAGCAGTTGGCGGAACAATGATTTTTTATGTTTTTTTCCCCAAAGGGCTGATGGCGGAAATGTAATATTTATACCTTCTTTATGTGGTCTGAGTTTGGGAAGTTTTACACTCAGTCGTTTAGAGGGGTTATATTCCACATAAAGACTTCTCCCTCCAAGGTTGCCTCGGTGTGTGTGTGAGAGAGAGTGTGTCGGTGTGTGTGTTTGATTGAAAGAGAGTGTGTGGGTGTGAATATGAGTCTCCTAAGACTTGTTTTTGAAGGCCTTATTTATGAATCAGTCTTTGTGGTCGTCTCATTCTGCTAAATTAATTAAAACGCCATGTCAAAGTTGTATGTATCTATAATTCACCTTCAGGGCCTGGTTCTCCACCTTCATGATGAGGTCCTCCTGTTGTTTCTTGCGGGCGCGCGTCTCCTTCAGCTTGACCTTCACACCGTCTATCTGCATCTGGTAATCCATCACTACAGGAGCAGACAGAGGAACCATTTACATCTTCCCTCACAAAACACACAGACTATTCAATATCTCCATAGTATCAAGTGCATTTCTCTCCGTCTCCACTCTTTAAAGGAATAATAAAATAAATACAACTATTTTTTGGTATTTTTTTCATTAGTCCCAAAGTTGAAGTTACAATTTGCTTTTTGAAAGTCATATATCTTAAACTTGATTGCTGACATGCAAAACATTTTGGGACCGTATCAACAGTGGACTAATGAATAAAACACAGAAAGATAGTTTTTGAGTGGATTATTCCTTTAACCTACATAGAGTGAAAATAATATGCTGGACGCCTACCACAGGCCATGCATCATTTAAGATACGTAGGAAGCAGGGAAAGGAAAACTTGAAAGGAGGCAACTTGTATGGAGATTCAAAACACTGACTCTTCCACACACAGCAACACCAAGACCAGCCATTTGCTACAGGCCCATTTTAATTGAATAAACCAACCAGGGCTTCCTCTCTTTGACCTGCACTGATCAGAATACACAGAGGACATGCTTCTTTCTTCCACCCAAACCTATTTAATATGAGTGTGAATAATGAAAAGGAGACATTGAGAAGAGGCCACCCAGGGCTTTTACTTGCGACATAGTTAAATGCACTAAAGGGGAACATGGGTACATATTGAAGATGTGCATGTTCATCCCCAGAATCTTTTAACTTGTCTGTTTTCTAAGGATAAAGCTAAGAACATTATTTATATTTAAGAACACAATAACAATATAGAAGAAAATTAAACATATTCTACAAGAACCAATATCACTCCCTAAAAACACAACCTTATGGAACAAACCTTGGATAGCTTTTCAGAATTCACAGATAAATTGGTCCACATGGAAAACTAAAGGCACAGAAACCGTAAATTACTTGGTAATAGGAAATACATTTATTTCCATGACAGAATTAAAAAGCAATTTTGGACTGACCAATGTAAATATTTTCAAATACATGCAACTTAAAAGTTTCATATCAAGAAATGTCGATTTGAAATCTTTTGGACATCACCGTAATCTTGATGGAGCCCAATCTGAGTCAGAAAAGGATATATGATAGGGAAGATATACAACACTTTGCAGAGAGCCTATCCAACTGACAATCTCTTAGAAAAAAATATTAACTACTGGAACCAAGACTTAAAAAGAACTGATATTGGCACAAGATGGAGGGAATGTTGGAACATAACTAACAAAATTACAGTTAACAAAAATCTACGCTTAATCCAGTATAAACTGACGTATAGAATTTATTATACAAGAGAAAATATTACCAAATTCTACAGCACAAAGGCAGAGTCATGTCTTAAGTGTAAAACTAACAATGACTCAATAATCCATGCCTTCTGGGAATGCTATAAAGTCCAAAAGTTATGGGCGGAGCTAGAAAGTTGGCTGTCAGAAGTATTACAATGTAATTGTACTTTTAATCCGTCTGTCTGCCTATTTCAAGACATGGCATATGGGGGTGTAGTGAGATATCCGATGGGATGGACGATACTTTTCTCGTCAATCATCTTGAAAAAACGTATACTTAAAAACTGGAAATCAACCAATCATCCATCGTTAACACAATGAAAAGGTCCAAATGCTTTATTATCTAAATGTTAAGTGCGTGGGCGACAGAGAGAAACAAAATGGTGCAGTTTGAGGCCATGTGGCGGAGTGTGATACGGGCGTTGGAGACTGGAGTGTGAGCAGGTGGGTCTGGGCAGGGGTAATGTTGTGGATGTTTGTGTGCGTCTATATGTTGCATTTCTATGTGAATGTTTTGTATTGTAAAAAATATATAATGAACAAAAATATAAACGCAACATGCAATAATTAAAGATTTTACTGCATTACAGTTCATATGAGGAAATCAGTCAATTGAAATAAATTCATTAGGCCCTAATCTATGGATTTCACATGACTGGGAATACAGATATGCATCTGTTGGTCACAGGATCTCGTCACGGTATTTCTGTGCATTCAAATTGCCATCGAAACGCAATTGTGTTTGTTGTCCGTAGCTTATGCCTGCCCATACCATAACCCCACCATGGGGCACTCTGTTCACAACGTTGACATCAGCAAACCATTCGCCCACACGACACCATACACATGGTCTGCGGTTGTGAGGCCGGTTGGACGTAGTGCCAAATTCTCTAAAACGGCGTGGGAGGTGGCTTATGCTAGAGAAATGAACATTACATTCTCTGGCAACAGCTCTGGTGGACATTCCTGCAGTCAGCATGCCACATGCACGCTCCCTCAACTTGAGACATCTGTGGCATTGTGTTGTGTGACAAAACTGCACATTTTACAGTGGCCTTTTATTGTCCCCAGCACAAGGTGCACCTGTGTAATGATCATGCTGTTTAATCAGCTTCTTAATTCATCCACCTGACAGGTGTGGCATATCATCTTGGCAAAGGAGAAATGCCCACTAACAGGAATGTAAACCAATTTGTGCACAACATTTGAGAGAAATAAGCTTTTTGTGCATATGGAACATTTCTGGGATCTTTTATTTATTTCAGCTCATGAAACATGGGACCAACACTTTAGATTTTTGTTCAGTGAGTATATAAAAAAAGAGTACCAAAAAAAGATAAGACGCAACGTTGTGAGACTATTGAGATGTCCCTCCTCCACATACAGAACCCAGGCATCAATTTCCTGATTTTAGTGGGTGCTTATCTTTTCCATTCATTTGGGGATTGAGGCATATAGATGGATCTACACAACCCATGTCATGGGATTCAGCTTGACATATTACTTTGGGTTTTAAAGTGTGCAATAGGTCAAATTAAAGTGAATATAAGACCAGGCTAAATGCCTGAGGTGAATGTTAGCTGTCTGCTCCATAGAAATAGAATGAATAGAATGGGCTGCTCTCATTCTCTTCCCACATTGGCTGCTACTCCAATACCGTAGACAGGCGCCATGTTGATACCAATTACAAAACAATCACATTCCACTTAGGATAGAAATGACAAGGAATATGCCAAGGAATATGTTGTGCCAATATAGGGATGGTATACCAACCTCTTAATATCTATGACTGCAATCTTCAACCACCCCACCAACGCTCCCGGCGATGCAAAACAAACTCGCCCGAACTTTCCACCCCCCCCCACTCTTTCCATACTTCCTAGTCTCTCTCCACCACCCCTCTTTCCTCCCCTATTTCATTCCCTCTTGTCCCTCCCTCTGGCCTCACCTATCTGGTTGTTCCTGTCTGCCTCGTCCCGGGCTTTGTCTTGGAGTTGTCTAACCAGGTCTTCCTCCATGTCCATGATGTTCAGGTCCTCGTCCTCATGGCGAAGGTCCCCCTCGTCCTCCTCATCGTCACTGCTGCTGCTGATGTCGTTGAAGATCTCCCTCAGCTCGTCACGTTGGGCTGGAAGGAAAAATGTATTTTTTCAGTCTTCTTACTGCTACCACTCCTCACCAACAAAACACAGTCTTCCCAGTAGGACAGCTATAGAAACACCAAGGCAGCTTTTCCCAAACCAGGGGTCGCGACCCCATGTGATTTGAAAATGGGATCGCGAGAAAAATTGTGCTTGATTCATAAAACCACGGTAACGCCAGTAACCTCCGGTAGCTGCTAGATGCGGTTCTAATAAAAAGAGTGGCTTCTGTTTTCTTCCTACAAATGTGGCTCTATCTTTTTAACGGTTTAAAGGGACAACATGCAGTAGCTACATACATTTCAGACTTATAAATGAATGATATGTACCCACTGATTCTTGAAGAATATAATTTATAAATGCCTCATGAGCTTAGTTCAACTGTTGTACCCCATCAGAACCCCAAATACAAGCTTGTTTTACTCTATTGTTTGTAAATAAAATGTAAACAAATACTGTATAGCATCAAAACATGATAAAGCTATAATTTTGATATCACGGATGGCCAGTCTTTGCAACCATACCTCTGTCTATGAATTTGAGAGTGTTTCCATTTCTCCTGTCCCATCCCTCAGCTTTTTAGCGAAACAGTGGTGGGGATCACACTATCGTTTCAACTGCTGATTGCCGCTTTAAGCTACAAAATATTATTGACTCAAGACATTTCAGCTTTCCATTTTTTATTATTTTCTTTAAAAAAATCTAAAAACATAATTCCACTTTGACATTATGGAGTATTGTGTGTAGGCCAGTGACACAAACATCTCAATTTAATCAATTTAAAATTCAGGCTGTGACAAAAAATGTGGGGAAAAGTCAAGTGTGTGAATACTTTCTATATGTCTGCTGTAGAGACGAGAGCACGAGAAAACTAGTTTTAATCAGAGGGAAATAAGTGCTGAAAACATGTTGGCTCACTATTTAAAAAGAAGATGGAGAACAAGATATAGTAGCGTTTCCCAAACTAGGGGTCGCGAGAGAAACTGAAAAAATTAATTATAATAATCTCGTTGGGTTCATAGACCCGCAGTAACGTCAGAAATCTCCGGTAGTCGCTAGATGTGGTTGTAATAAACAGAGCGGTTTCTGTTTTCTTCCTACAAATGTGGCTCTATCTTTTGAACGGTTTAAGCAACAGAATATTATGACCCCATCACTGAAAGATAAGACTCTCAGGAACACAGTGTCTTCTGTTTCCCTCTACAACGCCCACAAGCCTCATTAGAATAGAGTGGACAAGACCAGGCACTAAATCAGCCTGGGGGGAAAAGAACATCAATGATGATGTTCTTTTCTACACAGAAGATCATTCACAAAAAAGTTTGGGAAACCCTGAACTAAGGCCTACTGTACTGCGATGGGACAGTGAAAGGCTAAGTGGCATACTGTATGTCCTAACTTCTGTGTGGATGCGATGACTAAGGTGGTTGGAGCATGGAGCCTGTAATATCAAAGTTATGGCTCTCATTCCAAACATGCTCCATATATTGAATACATGTATTAAGTTAACTGTGAGTCACTCTGTATGGAACCAACGCATCTGCTAAATGAACATATTATAGTATTACTAAGTTTTGCCCACTTCCATGGTGCTTACCTGAGGAGCCATGCCCCATCTTGTGTCCTGATGTCCCAGGTGATGAGTCCAGGTTGGCCAGAGAGCCATGGTTGTCTGCCTCCTTGGTCTCATCCTCGGCTATCACCTCCCAGCCTGAACGCCAAGTTAGGGAAACGCTGTACACCAAACACTACCTCACTGCTTTCATTAAGTTATGTCATGTTCCAGCTATTAAAACTGGCTTCACTATGGGCCTACAAGGACATTTTAACATGTACCAGCGTCCACTTAAATCAACACTGAGGGGGCTGCACTTCTATGTTGATGCTGTACCCTGTTCTGTGCTCTTATTTTTTTAACCCTTATTTCACCAGGTAAGTTGACTGAGAACATTCTCATTTACACCAATGACCTGGTGAATAGTTCCTGCTGCTTTATCATTTCATTACAGTGCTTATTGAGGAAGGTGTTGGTGCAGGTCTCACATTAAGACATTAGCAGGAGTCAGTTCAGGTGAGGCCCAGCAGAGCAGAGTAGGCTCCCGCTGGTCAACATCTATTGGCTATGTTGTGTTTCATTTACAGTGCGTGTATAAGGGGTACTGCAATACCTAGTGACGGTTTGGTGCAGCATTAGAGACAGAGTGTGTGTGTGTGTGTGACGTGAGCAAGAGTGGAAGGATGTGTGTGTGAGTTTGCCCCAGTACGTGAGCTAAAAAGATACGGACACTAACGGCCTCTGCGTCCGTGCTCAGTAATCTCTTCACCTCCTTCTCCACGTCGGGAGACTCGATGTACTGCAGAGGAAATAAGGTTAGACTTACTTCATGCCTCCAGACTACTGCACACACACTGCACCCAGAGCGAACGGCTGGCCACGTGCCAGCAAACACATTAAAGATTAAGAACAGCAAGCCAAACCGATATGGCGCTGCACCTTAAAGAAGATTTATTCAAAAGACAAAGTAGGAATCCTTCCTCAAACTCACTCTGTCACTTGGATCAAAGCAGAGAGTTAGATTGCTTTCTTGCATACCTTTGGGGCAAATGAAGATGGAAGGCCTTTATTTTTATGTAAATCTTAGTTTTTACTTCCGCTGCAGTTCCGCTTTTATGAAATGTAAATGTGTTGTTTGAATAAAGGGCCTGGGACGAGATCCCGGCATCGTCTGAAGAAAATATTCACAAGATGAAGGGGAGAGAGCGCTCAAGGGGAAACACAAATGTCAGTACCTTCTTTTTTGCAGTCTTCCTGAATCTTCTCTTCCTTGTGTTCTTTAGAGGACAGGTGACTGGAGACCAAAAACATTATGATTTAAAGTTAACAGCGCCATCAAAAAGGAAACTTGCAGACTGGCTGAGGCTTGAAGTTAAGTCTGCAGATGGGCTACAAAGTGCTACACTCAGCATATTTCAATACAGAGGGGATATAGGCCTACTTACTGCCATGGTTCCACACAAACTTCTTGTCCTTGTCTTTGTCCTTCTTCTTCTTGGGGTCTACAGTACCGGTGGGCTCCTCCAAGGGAGGATAGAGGTCTCCATCCAATGTGCACACCAGCATCTACCCCACACAGAACAGGGTCAAAGAGCAATTAATAATCGACCTTATAGAATGCTTGAAAATATATAAACCAACACTATGTGGTCATTATCAATAATCCCTGGTTCTAATCCCCGAGCCAACTACGTGAAAAATCTCTCGAAGTGCCCTTGAGCAAGGCACTGAACCCTAATTGCTCCTGTAAGTTGCTCTGGATAAGAGCATCTGCTAAATGACTAAAATGTCATACAGAAACAGGGCAGTCTAAATCTTAGAGCAGACACTGCAGCCGTTGACAACTGGTCTGGAGACCCTATACACCATCCTACTCTTATATGGTGCTTGTATGAGAGCATCCTTCCTGTCCTACCTGACAGACGTCAGCAGTCTTATAGAAGGTCTTCTTGTCCACTGTTTTCAGAGATTCCAGGATGCAGGGAAGATCCACCAGTTTACACGCCAAGGGCACTCGGTCCACTCTCACGATGCCATGACGACCATCAGCTGCAGAACATCATATGATGTCATTTCACACATAGAAGAATAGTTAGACTACATCACAGAAGGTTTCCTTGAATGTGAATGTCCGTTCTAATTATCCTACTTCTAGGACTTCACCCTTATGTTATAGACAATAGGTGCTTTCTTGGGAAGGAATGGACATTCTGTGATGTGATGCTGGTATAACTGCTTCTGAACCAAAAAATATGAAATGAGCAACAGGGTTAAGCAAGGTTCTCTCTACTTTAGTTTCAAGTGGCTTCATCAGCATGATTAATGAGGCCACTTTACCTTATCCTTGATTTGAATTACACAAATTACAAAGCCTAACTTTTTACATTACAGAGTGTGAACAACTTCCTTTGCGGCAAATGGTAATATTGTGAGTGAACAGTTACGACCATTCCATGAAAACAACAAGGTACACTTGAACTATGAAGACATTAAGGCTCAATACATATTAGACCTACCGTGCAGTTCAATGGTGAGTCTGTCTTTGAGGTTCATGCTGCTAGACTGGGCAATACATCTCACTGTTGAGGCATATTCCTTTGACAGAGATCATGCAGTCAAGATACACATCAATTTCCATAACAGTTTATGCCATGTCAAGTATGATTTCCTTTATTTCAATATATGGGTGCACAGAAAGGTCAAATACAGGTAAAAGAGTGTTTCAGTATGAGGATCAATTATGGTTGCCATTAATTAATCAATCATGGTCACATTCATTATGATACAATATTCACAAGTTTCAGCATGTGGAGTGAATTTGAAAGACAACTATTCAAAAATGTACAAAACCAAACATTTTCTCTCATCCCATTCTATTCAATTCCATCCGTTTCCTTACCGTGGGCAGCCGCAGTACAAATTGACTCTCAAGCTCATGGGGTGCATCATCTTTGTTTTTCGAACCGACCTTCCCCACTGCAAATCAGTGCATAATAACAGATTAATATTCATATTTGGTAGGTTTGATTAGCTAGCTAACGTTAGCTGGCTAGCTAGCTAGTTTGCTAGCTGTCTGATTGACAGTTTATAGTAACGTTAACGTTACGCTAGCTTCACCGAAGACGGACGTTCTCATATTCCACATGTTAACAAAACGTACCTTTTATTTTGGAGGTCGATTTGGTCTTTTTGTTCTGCATGGTGACTACTTGAAAGGAAAGTTAAAGAGCCTTGTCGATGCACACACAGTTAGAACCAACACAGCAAACCGGAAGACTCTTCTTCGATAACGTTTTACCTAATTCAATTGACATATTCTGCCACCTACTGGCCAGAATGGGAGCAGGACGGTAGCGTATCTCTTCCTGAAAAAAGATTGCAGTCAGTGCAGTATAACTGCAGCACACAAACTGCATTATAACGCCTCGATCACACCGACAGAGTTTGGTACACCAGAAGTACATTCATTTCCAATGGAACGCTGCGTTTGCCTTGCAGCATTGCGTTGCAGAGGCAGTTATAGTACATTCTGTGTGGTGCATACGTTGGATTTATTGAACATACGGGTCAAACTGTATGGTAGCCAGTGGCGGCTCCTGAAAAAATTCTCAGGGGGGGCAATTTTTCTGATGATTTAGGTGACCTACACACATTTTTAAAAAGATATGTCCAGCAACAACATGAAGACAGGGGCAGCATATAAGTCAATACCAGAAGCATTTATTGACTGATCTCAAAAGTGTTGGCTTACAAAATCAAAATAAGTTATCACAGTAAAAATAATCAAGGGTGTTCTTTCACATTCCTCAACACTGCATAAACAATATGCATTTCCATAAACAAATGAAATATCAGCTGAAAATACAGCATCTTGGTATTTGTTCAGATTGCAGGATCAACAAGAGCTTTTACCACATTTTTTGCCTCATGGTTGAATTGGAAATATGTGCACCTGAGCATAATTCACAACAAGCAAGCAGGAGCTTTTGATAGAGGCTACTGAAAACATTGATGCAAGTTATTGGTAATAAGACATTTTTATAGACTTCCATATTCTGCCCTCTTGTATAGATTTGTGAAAATGAACAGTGATAGACATTTTGCCTGAAAACAGAATTTGAAAGTAATTTCTAGAAAAGGTAAACACAGCTATCTGTATGGCTTTGTAAAAATGAACAACCATATTCTGGCCAATTGTATAGATTTGTAAATATGAACAACCATATTCTGGCCAATTGTATAGATTTGTAAAAATGAACATGAACAGATTATTTTTTTTAAAACTTTTTTTAAAATGAAAAATAACTATTTTAAACAACATCAACTGTGAACTGATTTGGGCGTGTGTGTGTTAAAGAGACAGACAGGGAGGGACAAAGAGAGAGAGAGGCTACATTACTTGTACTGAAACTGTTCTCTTCTCTGTTTCAATACAGCAAAGCGTTCAATGACTTTCTCATTGAAATCAGGCATGCTGAGGACTAGTTCCCTCTCCATGGAAAGCATGGCCAGTGCATTCAGACGTTCCTGGCCCATTGAATTTCGCAGGAATGTCTTAACTCGTGTCAAAGTTGAGAAACATCTCTCAGCTTCAGCTGTTGTCATGGGAGTAGTTATGAGGATGTTCAACAGAGTCACAGTCTCAGAGAACGTCTCCTGGAGGTTGTAGCTCATGAGAACCTGGTACAGTGCCAGTGCACCACAGCATCCCTTGAATTCAGGATTCTCATAGATCAGAGATAGTTCTGTCTTGAGCTTTGCCTTGCTCAGCATGGGGTATGCATTCACAGTGGCATTCAGAGCCTCATCAGGAAATGAATGGCAGTACCTTTCAAACATGTCTGCTTGCAGTAAGGTAGCACTCACAAGGTGGCCAGAGAAAGAGAACCTTTCTTTGGTGTGATCCAGGATGGTGTTGCAGACCTCTTCAGACAGCCTCTGCTTCTCCTCTTCTCTCAAAGCTGTTCTGGGTCTTTTGGCTCCTGTTGCTTCTTGCAGCTGCTGTTGAGAGGAGTCCCTGAAGGCAAACAGACCAATGTGTTTGTTGGCTTTGTACAGTACTGTTGTCTATGTGATGCACAGGTATATGCAATGTATCCATGTATAGTACAAATACTTCAGTTCCACTTAAAATGGGCAGGGATGCATAAAGTCTTTAGTGTTTAAGTTAGCCTTTGTGTCTCACATAGCCTGGATGTTCAGCACAGTATACAGTGGTGCTCATAAGCTTATGATCCCATGCTAAAGTTGACTAAAAAGAGGAATAAAAAATAAAATAAAATTGGTGTCCTTAAAGGTTGGATTTTCCAACTTTTTAAATTAAGTCATTAAGATCAATTTCCAAAAGATGATTTTTTTAATTTTTGTATTCCTCTTTTTAGTCAACTTTAGAATGTGTTCATACACTTATGAGCACCACTGTACAGTACACATAGTATATAAAATAAGCTAGATTACACCACTGGCCATATATAATGAGAATAATGTAATTTCAAACACAAATGCAGTCTCCTTTCATGCATACATTTTCAAATAAAGCTCTGCTTTGAGAAAGATCGAATGATATTGTTTAATCTTACCTTATGGCCTGCACACTGCTTGTGAAGCTGTCGAGGGCACGTTTGATAAAGACAGCATCGATGTCCTTCTTCTGTAGCTTCTGGTACAGAATGTCGACGTGGGGCATGATTTTGTGAAAAAGCCGCAGGAAAAAAATAAAATCTTCATCATGTAGCATCCTCACGTAGCCAGATGCCTCTCTCACGGTGGGCTGGTCAAATGAACCCAATGAACCCGTCCGAATGGCTTCAAAACATTCTATGAGGTCGTCTCGATTCTCGTAGACAGTGTTCACGACTCTGCTTAGTAGAAACCTGTTGAATTATTAAATTTGGTCTGGGAGGTCCTAATTGTTTCGTTGCCAATTTATCTTGATTTGTTCGCCGACAAAAAGGAACTTCTTTCAAAGAGACAATCGAGTTGCACTGAAGGCTAGCCATTTTGACAGTAGTAGTGAATTGATTGATGAGGCTACCCGCTCTTTTCTTAGTTACGTTCATGGTTATGTTACGTATGACGAAAGCGCGTAAGTGCAAGCCCTCAGAAACCCATAGAGATTGTATTGAAAGCTCTGATATTTGAAAAAAATTGATTTTACATTAGAGGCTATGAGAGACTTCTGGGCGATTTTCAACCTGACTGAAATCGCCCCAAAACGGGCGGGGACATTTGAAGCACGACTTTAGCCTGATTGGACATTTAGTGGCAGATCAGACGTCTAGATTAGAACACTGATAACTACTGTTGCCGTGATATAATTGATTAGAAAAAAAATCCCTTCCTTTTCCCGTTTGGCAGTGCGTCGCCCATATCGCCCTAATGAACACACCGCCCCTGATGGTAGCAGAAGGTGAATGTTGAACTTTTGTTGCACACATATCCAGATGATGCTGCGTACCATTTTGCGTCACCCTGGACCCACTCATTCGCATTCTGCCCCAACAGATCCACAGATGACACAATCTCTATTGCACTCCACACTGCTCTATCCCACCTGGACAAAAGGAACACCCATGTGAGAATGCTGTTCATTGACTACAGCTCAGCGTTCAACAACATAGTGCCCTCCAAGCTCATCACTAAACTAAGGACCCTGGGATTAAACACCTCCCTCTGCAAATGGATACTGGACTTTCTGATGGGCCGCCCCCAGGTGGTGAGGCTAGGCAACAACATATCTGCCACGCTGACCCTCAACACGGGGGCCCCTCAGGGGTGCGTGCTTAGCCACCTCCTGTACTCCTTGTTTACCCAAGACTGCGTGGCCGCACATGACTCCAGCACCATCATTAAGTTTGCTGATGACATGACGGTAGTAGGCCTGATCACCAACGACGATGAGACAGCCTACAGGGAGGAGGTCAGAGACCTGGCAGTGTGGTGCCAGGACAACAACCTCTCCCTCAATGCCAACAAGATAAAGGAGCTGATCGTGGACTGCAGGAAACAGAGGGCCAAACACGCCCCCATTCACATCGACGGGGCTACAGTGGAGAAGGTCGAAAGCTTCAAGTTCCTCGGGACCTATCACTAAGGACCTATCATGGTCCAAACACACCAACACAGTTGTGAAGAGGGCACAACAACGCCTCTTTTCCCCCAGGAGGCTGAAAAGATTTGGCATGGGCCCTCAGATCCTCAAAACGTTCTACAGCTGCACCATTAAGAGCATCCTGACTGGCTGCATCACCGCTTGGCATGGCAACTGCTTGGCATCCGACCGCAAGGTGCTACAGAGAGTAGTGCGTACGGCCCAGTACATCACTGGGGCCGAGCTCCCTGCCATGCAGGACCTCTATATCAGGCGGTGTCAGAGGAAGGCCCTAAAAATGGTAAATACTCCAGCCACCCAAGTCACAGTCTGTTCTAGCTGCTACCACACAGCAAGCGGTACCAGAGTGCCAAGTATGGGACCAAAAGGCTCCTGAACAGCTTCTACCCCAAAGCCATAAGTCTGCTGAACAGTTAATTATACGGCTACCGGGACTTTCTGCTTTTCACCCCCTACCTACATTAAATCAATCAATCACTTAACATTTTACATTTACATTTTAGTCATTTAGCAGATGCTCTTACCCAGAGCGACTTTACAGTTAGTGAGTGCATACATTTTTACCAAACCTACATGTGCATATTACCTAAATCAATCACCCCAACTACCTCGTACCCCAGTACACTGACTAGGTACCCCTACTCCTTGTATGTAGCCTATATATAGCCTTGTTATTGTTATTTTATTGGGTTATTTTATTGTGTTACTATTTTCAATGTATCTATTTGTTAATGTCCTAATTTTTTATTGCATTGTTGGGAAAGGACTCGTAAGTAAGCATTTCAGGGTAAACTCTACAATTTATTTGGCTCATGTGATTTGATTTGATATAGTGACGAGTGAGCCTTTTTCTGGTCCGCACACATTATTGTAGTGCGTAATTTCTTTCCCTTAATTTTTTGGCCAGGCCATCTAATAATTTGGTCAGGTAAAAATGTATTTGAGCTCACATGTCACGCTCTGACATAATGATAGGCAACTTTGTAGGCTTTGCATTAGATTAGCTATTTTTTCATGGTTTTGCTAAATTTTGGAAGCGCTACTTAACAAAGAGCCGTTTGGGAGCCAAATCAACGGCTCTTTTAGATGAACGGAGCCAAATGAGCCGGCTCACTGAAAAGATTCGGGATGACCATCTAGAGGGTTTCCACTTCTAACCACACCCACAAAGTCCAAATTGTCTATGTCGTAAAAATTCATAAAAACTAAAATTTGCTTTTTGATCTTAATTTAAGGTTAGGGTTAGGCATAAAGTTAGAAGTGTGGTTAAGGTTAGGGTTAAGATCGTATTTTTATTTTAAGAAGATACATTTTAGAAATTTGCGGGGCTTATGACTTTGTGGCTGTGGTAATTAGTAAAGACCGTACTAGAGTGACGTCTTTCTTTGACTTCCTGGTCAAAATCCAAAGCAAACTTCATAAGAGTTCTGACCAGAAAAACTATATCTCAAGAGTTAATAATAAGATATACAAATATATATATAGTTTGACACATTAATCACCAATATGGGCACATACAATTAGCAGCTCTATCATACTATCCAGGTCTGTGCCCAAACAGTTTGAGCTTCTAATTCTAAAAATCCACCTCTCCAGAAATAAGTCTATCACTGTTGCCGTTGCTACAGAACCCCCTCAGCCCCCAGCTGTGCCCTTGACACCATATGTGAATTGATTGCCCCCCATCTATCCTCAGAGTTCGTACTGCTTGGTGACCTAAACTGGGATATGCTTAACACCCCAGCCGTCCTACAATCTAAACTAGATGCCCTCAATCTCACACAAATTATCAAGGAACCTACCAGGTACAACCCTAAATCCGTAAACATGGGCACCCTCATAGATACCATCCTGACTAATTTACCCTCTAAATACACCTCCGCTGTCTTCAACCAGGATCTCAGCGATCACTGCCTCATTGCCTGCGTCCGTAATGGGTCTGCGGTCAAACGACCACCCCTCATCACTGTCAAACGCTCCCTAAAACACTTCAGCGAGCAGGCCTTTCTAATTGACCTGGCCCAGGTATCTTGGATGGATATTGACCTCATTCCGTCAGTAGAGGATGCCTGGTTCTTTAAAAGTGCTTTCCTCTCCATCTTAAATAAGCATGCCCAATTCAAAAAATTCTGAACTAAGAACAGATACAGCCCCTGGTTCACCCCAGACTTGACTGCCCTTGACCAGCACAAAAACATAATTTTTCAAACAGAAATGTGCTTCCTGTAGCACTAACTCCAAAAAGTTTTGGGACACTGTAAAGTCCATGGAGAATAAGAGCACCTCCTCCCAGCTGCCCACTGCACTGAGGCTAGGAAACACTGTCACCACCGATAAATCTACAATAATCAAGAATTTCAATAAGCATTTTGCTACGGCTGGCCATGCTTTCCACCTGGCTACCCCTACCCCGGCCACCAGCTCTGCACCCTCTGCTGCAACTTGCCCATGCCCCCCCCCCCCCCCCCCCGCTTCTCCTTCACACAAATTCAGATAGCTGATGTTCTGAAAGAGCTGCAAAATCTGGACCCTTACAAATCAGCTGGGCTAGACAATCTGGACCCTTTCTTTCTAAAACTAGCCGCCGAAATTGTAGCAACCCCTATTACTAGCCTGTTCAACCTCTCTTTCGTATCATCTGAGATCCCCAGAGATTAGAAAGCTGCCGCAGTCATCCCCCTCTTCAAAGGGGGTGACACTCTAGATCCAAACTGTTACAGACCTATATCCATCCTGCCCTGCCTTTCGAAAGTATTTGAAAGCCAAGTTAACAAACAGATCACCGTCCATTTCGAATCCCACCGTACCTTCTCCGCTATGCAATCTGGTTTCCGAGCTGGTCATGGGTGCACCTCAGCCACGCTAAAGGTCCTAAACGATATTATAACCGCGATCGATAAAAGACAGTACTGTGCAGCTGTCTTCATCGACCTGGCCAAGGCTTTCGACTCTGTCAATCACCGCATTTTTATTGGCAGACTAAATAGCCTTGGTTTCTCAAATGACTGCCTCGCCTGGTTCACCAACTACTTCTCAGATAGAGTTCAATGTGTCAAATCGGAGGGCCTGTTGTCTGGACCTCTGGCAGTCTCTATGGGGGTGCCACAGGGTTCAATTCTCGGGCCGACTCTATTCTCTGTGTATATCAATGATGTCGCTCTTGCTGCTGGTGACTCTCAGATCCACCTCTATGCAGACGACACCATTTTGTATACATCTGTACCGGTACCCCCCTGTATATATAGCCTCCCTACTGTTATTTTATTTTCGTTCTGCTCTTTTTTTCTCAACACTTTTTTTGTTGTTGTTTTATTTTACTTTTTTATAAAAAATAAGTGCACTGTTGGTTAAGGGCTGTAAGTAAGCATTTCACTGTAATGTCTGCAGCTGTTGTATTCGGCGCATGTGGCCAATAAAATGTGATTTGATTTGATTTGATCTGGCCCTTCATTGGACACTGTGTTAACAAACCTCCAAACGAGCTTCAATGCCATACAACACTCCTCCCGTAGCCTCCAACTGCTCTTAAACGCTAGTAAAACTAAATGCATGCTCTTCAATCGAATGCTGCTTGCACCCGCCTGCCCGACTAGAATCACTACTCTCGGCGGGTCTGACTTAGAATATGTGGACAACTACAAATACCTAGGTGTCTGGTTAGACCGTAAACTCTCCTTCCAGACTCACATTAAGCATCTCCAATCAAAATTAAATCTAGAATCGGCTTCCTATTTCGCAACAAAGCCTCCTTCACTCATGCTGCCAAACAACAACTGACTATCCTACCGATCCTTGACTTCGGCGATGTCATTTACAAAATAGCCTCCAACACTCTACTCAGCAAATTGGATGTAGTCTATCACAGTGCTATCCGTTTTGTCACCAAAGCCCCATATACTACCCACCATTGTGACCTGTACGATCTCGTTGGCTGGCCCTCACTACATATTCGTCGCCAAACCCACTGGCTCCAGGTCATCTATAAATCACTGCTAGTCAAATCCCCGCCTTATTTTAGCTCATTGGTCACCATAGCAACACCCACCCATAGTATGCGCCCCAGCAGGTATATCTCACTGGTCATCCCCAAAGCCAACACCTCCTTTGGCCGCCATTCCTTCCAGTTCTCTGCTGCTAATGACTGGAACGAACCGCAGAAATCTCTGAAGCTGGAGACTCTTATCTCCCTCACTAACTTTAAGCATCAGTTGTCAGAGCAGTTTATCGATCACTGCACCTGTACACAGCCCATCTGTAATTAGCCCACCCAACTACCTCATCCCCATATTGTTATTTATTTTGCACGTTTGCACCCCAGTATCTCTATTTGCACATTATCTTCTGCACATCTATCATTCCAGTGTTAATACTAAATTGTAATTATTTTGCACTATGGCCTATTTATTGCCTCCATAACTTACTACATTTGCACACACTGTATATATATTTTCTACTGTTATTGACAGTATGTTTTGTTTTATCCCATGTGTAACTGTGTTGTTGTTTTTATCGCACTGCTTTGCTTTATCTTGGCCAGGTCGCAGTTGTAAATGAGAACTTGTTCTCAACTGGTTTACCTGGTTAAATAAAGGTGAAATAAATGGTTTTTTTAAAACAGCATTATCATATTTTATTTTATCATCCGAAAGGACTTTTAATTTGAACCAAAAAAAATGCAACAGGGAGACAAAAAACACTTTCCCTTCCGGAAGCAAACATCGGCAGGAAGGGAAAGAAGAGAGGAGGCTATTTTTTACAAGATTAAGGGTGGGAAAGCATCCAACAGGAAAGTGGGATTATTGCCAGGAAACAGAGACTGTGGAGCATGTATTGCTACAGTGTGGGCAGTATCAGAGGGAAAGAGAGAGGATGAGATCTAGTATGAGAAGGGGATACAGGAAATTAGTTGAAGAGTATATTGAGTAGAACTTCATTAGATATAGTCTCAAATATTTTGTTATCTTTTTTAAAAGCAACGGGGTTTGTTTCTCCCTGTCTCTGGCCCACACTCTAGTACAGTAGGTGGCGGTAATGCACCATAACGTTGGATGCAACCCGCCGATAAACCCCACCGATGAAGAAGTGAACCATCCATATACTGTTGTTGTCTCCGCTTAGTTAGCTTGCATGAAATATCAATCTAGAAACCTCGAATAACGACGACGTAGCTACTATCTTGAAGATTGAATGTTCAACATGGGTTACAATAAATTCAGAGTCAACGCTACTCGGAAGATGTCAAAGACGTTAGCCTTGACCGTTCTAGCTTGTTTGTCGTTCTGCATCAGTGTTTGCAGGGCAGAGGATAGTGCCATGGAGAACATCGTAACAGAGAGGAAGGTTGAAGATAACCACAGACAAGACAGTGCCGACCTGCTGATTTTCATCATGCTCCTAACCCTCACGATTTTAACAATATGGTTATTCAAGCACCGTCGTTTCAGGTTTTTGCATGAAACAGGACTAGCTATGATCTATGGTGAGTATGGGTGAGAGGCCCATGTCAGGAGACTGCATGATGTCATTGATATTGTTATTACTCATCGTCATACTGTTTATGTAGCTAGCTATACAGGTGTAGCTAGCTATACAGGTAATTGCATGTTTATGTAGCATTTCTACTGTACCTGTAGACTTCCAGTCATTGCGCTAACGTTAGTTAGCATTGGCTCGCGAAACTACCGCTAACTTCCTTCATACTGCACGCAGAGACATAAAAAAAATGGTATCCACGAGTTCATCTGACTCTGGGTAAGTAGAACAAGGACTAAATTAAATGATTACAGAATCTCACAGTATCCCTTTAACATTACCTGGAAATCTGCTGACAGTGTTGTCATTCCTATAGGGATGCTGTAGAGACAACATAAGGCCAAGGCCTATGTGAGGCATAGAATGACTGTATCACTATGTTATACTGAACAACAATATAAATGCAACAATGTCAAAGATTTGACTGAGTTACGGTTCATAGAAGGAAATCGGTCAATTTAAATCAATTCATTAGGCCCTAATCTATGGATTTCACATGACTGGGAATAAAGATATCTGTTGGTCACAGATACCTTAAAAAAAGAAAAGGGTAGAGGCATGGATCAGAAAACCAGTCAGTATCTTGTGTGACCACCATTTGCCTCATGCAGCGTGACACATCCTGTTCGTGTAGAGTTGATCAGGCTGTTGATTGTGGCCTGTGGAATGTTGTCCCACTCATCTTCAATGGCTGTGCGAAGTTGTTGGATATTGGCGTGAACTGGAACACGCTGTCGTACACGTCGATCCAGAGCAACCCAAACATTCTCAATGGGTGGCATGTCTGGTGATTATGCAGGCCATGAAAGAACTGGGACATGTTCAGCTTCCAGGAATTGTGTACAGATCCTTGCGACATGTGGCCAGGCATTATCATGCTGAAACATAAGGTGATGGCGGCGAATGAATGGCACGACAATGGGCCTCAGGATCTCGTCATGGTATCTCTGTGCATTCAAATTGCCATCGATAAAATGCAATTGTGTTCGTTGTCCATAGCTTATGCCTGCTCATACCATAACCACACCGCCTCCATGGGGCACTCTGTTCACAACGTTGACATCAGCAAACCTCTTGCCCACACGACGCCATACACTTGTCTGCCATCTGCCCGGTACAGTTGAAACCGGGATTCATCCGTGAAGAGCACACTTCTCCAGCATGCCAGTGGCCACGAATGTGAGCTTTTGCCCACTGAATTCGGTTATGACGCCGAACTGCAGTCAGGTCAAGACCCTGATGAGGACGACGAGCACGCAGATGAGCTTTCCTAAGACTGTTTCACACAGTTTACGCAGAAATTCTTCAATTGTGTAAACCCACAGTTTCATCAGCTTTCCGGGTGGATGGTTTCAGATGATCCCACAGGTGAAGAAGCCGGTTGTGGAGGTTCTGGGCTGGTGTGGTTACACGTGGTCTGCGGTTGTGAGGCCAGTTGGATGTACTGCCAAATTCTCTAAAATGACATTGGAGGCGGCTTATGGTAGAGGAATGAACATTCAATTCTCTGGCAACAGCCCTGGAGACATTCCTGCAGTCAGCATGCCAATTTGAGACATCTGTGGCATGGTGTTGTGTGACACAATTGCACAATTTTATTGTCCCCAGCACAAGGTGCACCTGTGTAATGATCATGCTTTTTAATCAGCATCTTGATATGCCACACCTGTCAGGTGGATTGATTATCTTGGCAAAGGAGAAATGCTCACTAACAGGGATGTAAACAAATTTGTGCACAACATTTGAGAGAAATAAGCTTTTTGTGCGTATGGAAAATTTCTGGGATCTTTTATTTCAGACTTTACCTGTTGCGTTTATATTTTTGTTCAGTGTAGATCTCTGCTTTTGGTGTTGGGAAACAATATTCATGTCTTATCAGTTATGCGACTGTGTGCATGCACTAAACCCATACCGTTCTGTATCATACACCCAGGAAGGTCCAACTTGCTTCATAGTATTTTACTGTAGTTTAGTATAGTGCTCTCTACTACACTCCATGCACTTCACTGAAGCCTGTTTCCTGGTTATTTATTTACAATTCATAAGGTGCTGCTGTACCAGCTTGAAGGGCAGAGAGGACAACTGTGGACCCAGTTAGCAGGGGTTGCCTTGTGGCATGTATATTATTATTATTATTATTATTATTATGTACTGAAGGGGCTTTCATAGGTGCAATTCAGTGTTTGTTCACCCAATTTCATTCCCTCTGTTCCCACTCTCTCCCTCCAGGTGTGCTGGTTGGGGTGGTCCTGCGCTATGGTATCCACGTACCCCGTGACATTAGTAACGTCACCCTCAGTTGCCATGTCAACGCCAGCCCGCCCACACTGCTCGTCAACGTCAGTGGCAAGTTCTACGAGTACAGTCTGAAGGGCGAGATCAGCGCCTCTGAGATCAATGACGTACAGGACAACGAGATGCTTCGCAAGGTAAAGTCCCAAACAGATGTGGTCCTTGTTAATGTGATGTACATAAATGGTTTGACTGACCATAACAGTGGATGCTTACAGATGGCATGGTTGTTGTCTGAAAGTGTTTCTTTATATCTGAAGTGCTATTTGGGAGGCTTAGCACAAATCAGGCAAGTTGGTTGCCTTTGTTGACATATTTCATTCTCTATCTTTCCTGAGCCATTTTCCACACTTACTCACTGTCTCAGACACAGACACGCACTCATGAGACTGTATCAAACTCAGTGCGTAACGTATGTAATCAGTCATGTCCTGTGGTAGCCTACAGAGCACTATTCAGCTCTGTTCTATGCAAACGTTGTACCACCTGATCAGAGAAAAAAAAACTTTCCTTGATTCCATTTAGGATTTAGAGTTGATGCCAACCTAAAGAGGCTTGATCAGAACTAGGCCTAACCGTAGGACATTAGATTAACAAACATAGCAACTAGCGCTATTTTCATCCATCAACACAATTGAAAAGGGATTTAGGACCCTCGTTAGTTATTATTACAGGTAGTTATAATTAGGTTCTAACTAATAATAACAGGTTTTATTAGTTGGAGTCCTCCATAGTCAGTGGGACACTACAGTTCAGTCATGTAATACAATCCCTCTGGTGTTTTTCCTCTTTTCTATAGGTGACCTTTGACCCCGAAGTGTTCTTTAACATCCTCCTGCCCCCCATCATCTTCCATGCCGGCTACAGTCTGAAGAGGGTAAGACATGTAGTTAGTTGTTTAAAGATGCACTATGCAGAAATCGCTCCACCATTTCCTGGTTGTTAAAATCCTAATAGTTAGCCTAATTTCAGTTTGTGACTAAACAAGCAAGTATAGTGTAGATAATCATTGTACCATCTAAACCCCTGTGAAATATATTTTCCATAACCACATATATTGTATTTTCAGCTGTTTGAAGCTTGTGTACAAAACCGAAAGGAAAAGATGCAAAAACGAAACTTAAATACAGGAAGCATAGAAATAGTGCACATAGAACAGATCTACCGCTTCTTAGACTTGCTTTCAATGAGAATGACAGATCTATAACACACATTTCTATGTGAATTTGGTCGGGTCGCCCAAAAAGTTACATATTGCAGCTTTAAACAATAGTTACATCACAGTGTTGATTTGTTCTTGGGTAATATTTAGGCCAAATCCTTCATGTAACTCTATCTCCCAGAGGCACTTCTTCAGGAACATGGGGTCCATCCTGGCTTACGCCTTTCTGGGGACAGTCATATCATGTTTCATCATTGGGTGAGTTTATACCCTGTATTATACATGTATGCATTACATCTATGTGTGTTTATTCACCTTTAGTTCTTTGTGTGACCTGTCAGAGAAATGCTCAGCTGAAGTAATATGATCTGTACCTCTGTACAGGTTGTTGATGTACGGCTGTGTCACGCTGATGAAGCAGGTGGGACAGCTTGAGGGGGACTTCTTCTTCACTGACTGTCTGTTGTTTGGAGCCATTGTCTCTGCTACTGACCCCGGTACGGACCCCGTTCGCCTCAGTCACCTCTTTAGTACACTACATAATGGGTCACGCTGTAATGGTTAACCGCTCGCTTCAGTAGTAACTGCACACATTGTCATTCAAAGGGGGTTTTCCTGATTCACAAATCTGCAAATACATGCACTGCCGCTAATTATTTCAGTGATTGGAGTAATGTGAGTTGTGGAATATAGCATACACTGATGTTGTACTAAATGTTATGACTGCACACACCACCAACACTTTCTAACCCATATGGCTCAATTTGCAGGTTCATTCTAGTAGAATGTTGCCAGTCTTACATTCTAGGATGCAGTCTTGTGGGTCCATCTGCATGTCATTGTGCCATTCTGAAGACAGTCTAAAGTGGGTTACTGTGTCTCCTGGCCTGCAGTGACGGTGCTGGCCATTTTCAACGAGCTGCAGGTGGACGTGGATCTGTACGTTCTGCTGTTTGGAGAGAGCGTTCTCAACGACGCCGTGGCCGTGGTGCTGTCCTCGTGAGTCCTCCGTTTTAACCTGACCCACCTGTCTACCGTCTGTCTGTACACACTCACATTGTGAAGTTTTGTCTTTGCGATCCATTGTTGTGAAGCTTTGGCTGACAAACCTCATCTTATCTTCTAACAGATGTGCTTTGGAACTGTTTTTTAAATAATTTAGGCAGGATAAGGGGGCGTTTGGCCAACACACCCACACAGGCTCATAGACATGCACACACAGACACCCTCAAACAACTTTTTGGTATTGATTGTCCTGTGTGTGACCTGGCACTAAACCAATAACAAGCCTATTATTAATACTGTAGAATGTGTGAGACTGACCCTTTGGTAACCCTAACCACTACCTTCCCTCTGCCGGGAACGCTTTGATTATTTCAGAATTCGAATGTGTTATGGTTGGCACGCCCCTGGAGCCAATCACCCAATCAGTGGGTAGAGGGCGTGGCAGCGATGCGAGACACTCCCCTGAACGGGTGTGCTAGCTCAGAGTGCTTTTGCAGTGGCTTCTTTTTGCATCGTCAGAACATGCACAGCAAATGACCAGCCATTACACCCCAGATAGCACATATGAACCACAGCACAAGTACAACCCGCAAAGGGATAGTTCACTCAAATCAAAGTTTGTCAGGTGTTTGCATAACCTACAAATGGAGTATTGAGCCCATATTAAATCCAGAGGTATGCATTAGGGAAGATTATGGGGCACCAATTCAAACTACAACCCGGTTCTGGTGGTGTGGAATCCTGGTGATTTGCTGTTTGGGTGATAGGAGTTTGTTGTTACGTCCAGTGGAAGATGCCGAGGGTAGGACGGCTCATAATAATGGCTGTAATGGAGTCAATGGAATGGTATCAAACACCTCAAACAAGTGGTTTCCATGTGGTTGATGCCATTCCAGCCATTATTATGAGCCGTCCTCCCCTCAGCAGCCCCCACTGGTTACGTCCCTAATTTGCATGGTCCTGCTGCTCGGCTCTAACCCCTATACCCCTCCTCCCTTATTCTTCCCTGTCAAACTGCTCTCTCACTGCTCTAACCCCGATACCCCTCCTCCCTTATTCTTCCCTGTCAAACTGCTCTCTCACTGCTCTAACCCCGATACCCCTCCTCCCTTATTCTTCCCTGTCAAACTGCTCTCTCACTGCTCTAACCCCTATACCCCTCCTCCCTTATTCTTCCCTGTCAAACTGCTCTCTCACTTACTGCTTTTTCTCTCCACCATGTTGGACTTGTAATGTAGTTGTTATGCATAGAGAATTGTTACAGGAAATAGTACGAAAACTAATACCCCTCGTATTTGATACGTTTTACATGGATTTATTTTGCTGCCTCATGAGCCAGAATTGTATAAAGAATTTGGATTTATTGGAATTTGGATTTTGCCATGTTATCTAACATCACAAATTCCAAGCTTCAGCTAATCTTTCACGAGTGGTTCCCCATATTTACGAGTTTAAAAATCTAGGCCTAATAGTTCCTCCAGTTTGAATTGAATGGAAAGCTGTTGAAGTGTTTCTGCCAAAGTTCTTAAGGATAGATACCTGAAGATGTATCTAACTTGGTAGCTAGAATACCTGAAGATGTATCTAACTTGGTAGCAAGAATTCCCATAGAACCCTCTAGTGTAGAACATTGCTACTAAGAGAATGGTATCATTTCACGTACAGTACCTACTAGCAGATGTCCATACACAAATATTTACATATTGTAGTACAATCTCATCATTTCTTAATGATTTCCATAGGAAGCTATGAAAGCGAGCCACAAAGTATTTGCCTAAGAGATCCAGCTGCACTTCAAACAGACCGGGCATGCAAACGGTAGTACTATTACTATACAGTGTAGTCTTGGGCCACTAGGATCATTCTGATTATCAGTTATGGGCACCAGTAGGATTAAGGCCTCCCCTGGTCTGTAGGAATATACCATACCTTGGTTCTGATATCAATGGGTTACAGACTATTCAAGACTTTCAACCTTCTCAGGATGGAAGCACATTGTAAAGCAGCTCTCTAGTTCTGTAATTGTACCTATTATCAATGTTTTCTTCAAGTATTCTGCAAGCAAAGCACATTAATTTCTAGTCCCCAGAAATGCTACAGTACATACCGGTATTTCATTTCCATTTCCAGCCTTATAACCCTTCATCCATCCACATAGGCCGCCTGAACTATTCTATTATGTTGCGCCTTTTCTGATATTGACTGTGTGTGTTTATGTACCAGGTCTATCGTGGCGTACCAGCCGGAGGGGGACAACAGTCACACCTTTGAGGTGATGGCCATGTTGAAGTCCTTCGGGGTGTTCCTGGGTGTCTTCAGTGGATCCTTCGCCCTGGGGGTGGCCACCGGGGTCATGACAGCATTCATATCCTTTACTCAGTGATATACTTCCTGTGTGATTTGAGTGTCTAGAAATACAGATTAATATTGCAATAACAAGGTTAGAAACAGATGGAAATGCTTTTGTTCTTGTATTAGAATGTATTTAGTTGTGGCTTTTGGTATTATTTACTTGCTAGTTGCTATATGTTGACCTTAATGCTCTAAGCTTCTCTGTCATGTGCAATAGCTAGTTTATGGTGAGTTGTGTAGTGTGTACAAAACATTAGGAACGCCTTCCTAATATTGAGATCCCCCCCTTTTGCCCTCAACAGACTCTACAAGGTGTCAAGCGTTCCACAGGGATGCTGGCCCATGTTGACTCCAATGCTTCCCACAGTTGTGTCAAGTTGGCTGGATGTCCTTTGGGTGGTGAACCATTCTTGATACACACGGGAAACTGTTGAGTGTGAAAAACCCAGCACCGATGCGCCTAGCACCTACTACCATACCCCGTTCAAAGGCACTTAAATCTTTTGTCTGGCCCATTCACCCTCTGAATGGCACACGTACACAATCCATGTCTCAAGGCTTAAAAATCCTTCTTTAACCTGTCTCCTCCCCTTCATCTACACTGATTGAAGTAGATTTAACAAGTGACATCAATAAGGGATCATAGCAATCAAATCAAATTGTATTGGCCACATGCGCCAAATACAACAGGTGCAGACATTACAGTGAAATGCTTACTTACAGCCCTTAACCAACAATGCATTTATATTTTAATAAAAAAGTAAAATAAAACAACAACAAAAAAGTGTTGAGAAAAAAAGAGCAGAAGTAAAATAAAATAACAGTAGGGAGACTATATATACAGGGGGGTACCGGTGCAGAGTCAATGTGCGGGGGCACCGGCTAGTTGAGGTAGTTGAAGTAATATGTACATGTGGGTAGAGTTAAAGTGACTATGCATAAATAGTTAACAGAGTAGCAGCAGCGTAAAAAGATGGGGTGGGGGGGGCAGTGCAAATAGTCCGGGTAGCCATGATTAGCTGTTCAGGAGTCTTATGGCTTGGGGGTAGAAGCTGTTGAGAAGTCTTTTGGACCTAGTGTTATGTGAATTATTTAACAAACTATTTTAGTGTCTCTGTGCGTCTCCCAAAAGGTTGTAAGTCTTTTGGGATTTAAGTAACGGCCAGAGTCCCGGTCTGCATAGTCAGAGATATTTATTCATTGAGAATTCTGCCATCACAATTTCAGAGTCCATCTTTTATACTCATACGTCATACAAAAAGAAATCCCTCCCCTCTGTAGGCGGGCTGTAGTTTTCCACTCTAAAACTGCTCTACTGACCTTCAGTTCACACACACACACCAATATACACACATGCATACACACATACAGTGGGGGAAAAAAGTATTTAGTCAGCCACCAATTGTGCAAGTTCTCCCACTTAAAAAGATGAGAGAGGCCTGTAATTTTCATCATAGGTACACGTCAACTATGACAGACAAAATGAGAAAAAAATTTCCAGAAAATCACATTGTAGGATTTTTCATGAATTTATTTGCAAATTATGGTGGAAAATAAGTATTTGGTCAGTAACAAAAGTTTCTCAATACTTTTGTTATATACCCTTTGTTGGCAATGACACAGGTCAAACGTTTTCTGTAAGTCTTCACAAGGTTTTCACACACTGTTGCTGGTATTTTGGCCCATTCCTTCATGCAGATCTCCTCTAGAGCAGTGATGTTCTGGGGCTGTTGCTGGGCAACACAGACTTTCAACTCCCTCCAAAGATTTTCTATGGGGTTGAGATCTGGAGACTGGCTAGGCCACTCCAGGACCTTGAAATGCTTCTTACGAAGCCACTCCTTCATTGCCCGGGCGGTGTGTTTGGGATCATTGTCATGCTGAAAGACCCAGCCACGTTTCATCTTCAATGCCCTTGCTGATGGAAGGAGGTTTTCACTCAAAATCTCATGATACATGGCCCCATTCATTCTTTCCTTTACACGGATCAGTCGTCCTGGTCCCTTTGCAGAAAAACAGCCCCAAAGCATGATGTTTCCACCCCCATGCTTCACAGTAGGTATGGTGTTCTTTGGATGCAACTCAGCATTCTTTGTCCTCCAAACATGACGAGTTGAGTTTTTACCAAAAAGTTCTATTTTGGTTTCATCTGACCATATGACATTCTCCCAATCCTCTTCTGGATCATCCAAATGCACTCTAGCAAACTTCAGACGGGCCTGGACATGTACTGGCTTAAGCAGGGGGACACGTCTGGCACCGCAGGATTTGATTCCCTGGCGGCGTAGTGTGTTACTGATGGTAGGCTTTGTTACTTTGGTCCCAGCTCTCTGCAGGTCATTCACTAGGTCCCCCCGTGTGGTTCTGGGATTTTTGCTCACCGTTCTTGTGATCATTTTGACCCCACGGTGTGAAATCTTGCGTGGAGCCCCAGATCGAGGGAGATTATCAGTGGTCTTGTATGTCTTCCATTTCCTAATAATTGCTCCCACAGTTGATTTCTTCAAACCAAGCTGCTTACCTATTGCAGATTCAGTCTTCCCAGCCTGGTGCAGGTCTACAATTTTGTTTCTGGTGTCCTTTGACAGCTCTTTGGTCTTGGCCATAGTGGAGTTTGGAGTGTGACTGTTTGAGGTTGTGGACAGGTGTCTTTTATACTGATAACAAGTTCAAACAGGTGCCATTCATACAGGTAAAGAGTGGAGGACAGAGGAGCCTCTTAAAGAAGAAGTTACAGGTCTGTGAGAGCCAGAAATCTTGCTTGTTTGTAGGTGACCAAATACTTATTTTTCACCACAATTTGCAAATAAATTCATTAAAAGTCCTACAATGTGATATTCTGGATTTTTTTTTCTAAATTTGTCTGTCATAGTTGACGTGTACCTATGATGAAAATTACAGGCCTCTCATCTTTTTAAGTGGGAGAACTTGCACAATTGGTGGCTGACTAAATACTTTTTTCCCCCACTGTACATACACACACACACACACACACACACACACACATATCCTACTCCCTGCATTACTCAGTTATTGCCGTTCTCACAATATTATGCACCATGTTTTCATAAGTTTCTCCCCTCCCTAAATTGGGAGGCCTCTTTATCTTAGTTTCTCAGTTGTCTTTGTTGTCTGGCCTAACTCTTACTCACATTGCTAAATAGTGGCTCAATGCCATAGCCTTTACTGGTCCTACACTCACACATTTCTAACACATTATACACAGTTTCAGGGTGTAATAATTAGTCATTAATAATTAATCTATCAATTCCACCCTTTGACTAAATATTACACACATACAAAATATATGTTGTTATAGAAATGAATCTCACTCATTGAAGTATATGTTGGTTTGCATATAAAAACATTACAGGTTCATCAGGGTTACCCCATGATTAAAAGCATAATGTTAATTTTTAACAATGGTAACTAGTACATCATACTTAAAATGAGACTTTAATACACAAAAGATCATTACAATAACTTTTAAACTAGAGATTTATAGTTCTAGGAAAACATCCAGTCTCAAATTATCTGGATCGTCGTCGTCCTCCACCAAGCCTGGTTTCATTCCTTAGGTCGGAGTCCGGGATTGGGCCGTATCTCACCATCTGTTGGGAAACCACCTTCTCCATCTCCTTTCTCACCAACCCTCAGACACAGGGAATAAGACAACATCCACAAAGAACAAGTATACCCATAGAAGCTATAACTTCACCCAGAATAGTTACAACAATAGTTTTCCATTTACCAAATATGTTATCAAACCAACCGTTTAGGGAGCTATCAATACCAGAGTTCTCAGCCAGTTCGTTCGTCAGCGTGGTGAGTCCCTGAAGCGCTTTGGTCACGGACCCGTCCGGTGCTGTATTGTTTGAGGATGAAAGTACAGCACATATATCCAAACAGAACACAAACCCTGTCCCGCTCAGCCAAAAGCATATCTAAAGCTATTCTATTCTGCCATGCTATTAAGCTAGTTGCCGCTGTCTGCTCAGCTAATCCCTTTATTGCATCACGAGTGTGGTTTATAAATCTTTGCTGGTTATAGTAAATATAATTCATCCAATCTACGTTTTTATTAATTGTTGACCACCAGAAAAGACTTGATTCAAACCCAGCTGCGATTTGATTCCTAGCTTTGAATTCTTCTGGAACCCCTCGAGGTACTCCTATCCCATCAATATATATCCTTTCATCAAAGGATCCCGGGAGGAGGTCCCACTTTCTACGTGACAACTCACCAATCTCTGACACGTTTGATTATTTGCGTATGTAGGTGAGTTCACAATCTGTTATCACCACACAACCATCAGATGTCAGCACGGGCCTGGTTTTGGTTCCTAAAATCCTCTGGCTGCAACAAAGAGGAGAGATTAGTCATGGTCTCTTTAGTTGTGACATTCTCTGTGTGGGAGCAGGAGCTAAGATGCCCAACCCTGTATCCTATCTTACTAGTCCTAGAAAAACAATAAGAATCCCCTGAGACTTCAAACGGAGGCAACCTAGGTCGGGGTGACTTTGTTATCGGGGGATACAGATAGTGCAAGTTACTACAAGACTCCTTCACCACAGCCCCGGTCTGACTACCTCCCTCAGAGAGGTTTACAATATAGGGTGCCCCAGTTGAAGAGGATATCTCACTTGTTCAGGTCTGTAACCTGTTTTAGCGTAATTCAGACTTTCAGACAGTACCTACCCTTATATGGGTCGCACTGCCATTTCTGGTAATTCCCTACTTTCACAATACTACACCTGTCCTTAAACTGTGTATGGAGATTGACATATCCCCCCCGCTTGGTATGAGCGACTACATAGTCCCAGGATATACATGGTGACATACATATGGTGATGTCCTTCCCTACAGTCCCTAGTACTTCCCCTTCCCCTACGTCTAGTTGTCTCCTATGCCTTCATAGACTGTGTTAAGGTATTATTTTATCAACTTGTGTTAGGTTAACTACTACTTCTGGCTGATCAGGAGGGTTTGAGTGTGCTAGGAATATGGCCCCCACAATCAGACAGCTACCTACCGTCAGGAGACCTGTGAATCCCCACCCTCGCCCTGAGAACATGTCAGACGCCAGAGGCCAACCCATTGCTTTACCTTCTATCGAACTCACACAGGGATGATCAGACAGGGTAAGGGAATCTTCGTTAAGGAGCCAACCCCCGAGCCCTAGTGGTGATCGGTTCTTTCTCCTAACTCTGTGTTTGTTTGTCAGGTGTAACTGGGTTTACCTTTTTGCAGTGTGTGACATGCACCCAGATGGATCTCTCAGCTATTCTGCTGGCAAAGGCAGTAACCAATAGGACTTGGTAGGGCCCTTCCCAACAGGCCTGCTTCCAGTTTTTCTTCTTTTAGGGGCTGGATGCTCACCAGTCTCCTGGTTAGATAGAGTGGGTCACCTTCTCCTTTAGTTCACCTGTGGGGCACAAAACCTCTGACATACAGGTGTGGTTAATAAATTATCTTCTCACATGTTCTGCTAGGGTGCTCTCTAGTTATATGTCTGCCTGTCTGGTCCTGCCAACTGTGGCATTCTGTAAGGTCTTCCAAACACTTTCTCAAAGGGGGATAACCCATCTTTATCTGGGGTTACTCTAAATTTCTTCCCTTCACTCCGTGATAACTCTATAAAATCCATTTCCAATTGCTGGAAAGGGTACTTAGCCGGAGGTCACTGCCCATGTGTCAATATTATCACCTACCTAACAATCACTTAGGTAATATTGGTAATTTATCATCCAATTGCCATCCCTTATTTTTATTTATTGGTAAAATAAACTATCTTAAAGTCCTCCTCTCCTGCCTTTAGAATTTACCAGTGTGGATGATTAATTAACACCAGAAAGTTAAAACAGAGTTCAGAGGCAATTGAAATTCCATCCCATAGTATACCAAACATTACCATTATTCTAAATATTTAATAAATGTTACTTATCCCAAGTGTTCATTAATCCTCATGACATTCATTCTCATAAGAAATCATATATACCCCAAACTCAGCCAAAACCTAAAAAACTCCATAAAATTCACTGTGTGCTCCTCTAAGACCTATCACCCTTGACCTGCTGAAAACCCCCCAAAATTGAAACAACAACCCTTTATAAACATCATACTAGGTGTGTTGTTTTTTATTTGAAAACCCCAATTAAAAAACAACAACCAAACAGCCAGGTCATGAGGACTCCTGATTTCTCTCTTCCCCTTCTGCCTACAGTTTCTTAACTGGTGCCCTTTCCTTGCACAGTAACTACACGGTTCCTCACATTCTCTAGCAAAATGTCCCGTTTTGTCACAATTGTAACACTTCCACTCACTCCTGTCTCCACTATTACCATTTCCTTCTTGTCTGTCTTTGCTACCGTAACCTCTCTTCTCTCCTAGGTATTGACTAATAGTCTCACTGTCTCTAATTCAACACAAAACCCCATCATCAAATGTACTCCCAGCAGAACTGAAAAAAACAAAACAGACTGTGATTTCCAGGACACTGCACCTTTGTTTCTGGCCTCACTATCTCCCCGGGAATTGGCCCTCCCTCAAGGTCCCTCCCAATCTGCTCTTGGTAAACTGCAAACCTTTTATTGCTTCTGGTTTCATAGGGTATTGCTTCTGATATGGCCTATGATTAGATTTGGGTATCACCTGTACTGGAATTACCCCTCTTATTAATCCTACGTCTGCTGGACCCCGGGACCACAAATGCTCTGGAACTTATTTTAAGTCTGACTCCTGTTCTGTCAACAGGTATTCCTCTCCTCAGCATCTGCTATTCTCATCTAAATGTACTATCTGTGGATGAGCTGTGTTGATCGCCACTCACAATATTGACCCAATCAGTGATCCTCTTACCTTTTGGAGACCCACTGGCCCATGTCTTTCCAGTCCTCTGCTGGCTCCTTTGCTAGGGACACATGTGGGCTCCATCTTTCCCTGAACTTTGGGGCCCTAGTTCCACCTCCACTGCTGCGTGGGTGTTGTCATAGTGAAACCATTTCAAGGCTATAGTCCTTTCTGTGGTTTTAAATAATGCTTCCTCATAGATTGCATCTGGACCTGGGTGTTTGTTATACCAGAGAGTACAGTGTAGGTCATCGGGGGACATTTTAGTGGGGCCTGGTACTACATCATCAGCAAGTTCCATCAAGGTTCGGGGAATATCAGTTATTCCCCCCCTTAACAAATCTTGCCTATACCAATAACATGGCTCCCCTTCCCCACAGACCACCATATTGTCTCTGACTATGTGTACTTTCATTCCCCTCTCAGTGGAAATGACGGCCACATTCAATTTAGTCATTACATCACGTCCTAGTAAATTTACCGGACACAGCTTAGATATCAGGATGGGAATGGTTGCCTCTCATCCTGATTGGTCATGTTTTAGGGTTATTGGGGCTGATACCCTTTCAATAAATTGATGACCAGAGGCAGATCGCACTATGATTTTCTCCCCATCAATCCTGACTCCATCTGGCTTGTCTGTTGCACAGATTGCTGTCCTGCAGGCTCCCGTATCACAAAGGAATTTAATTTTCTTACCCATTACTGTCAATGTCAAATAAGGTTTCTGTTCCTGTTGAAGTGCTAAGTCAATAGTAGCCAATTCAAACACCTCACAATTTGGATCAAAGGGTTCCTTAGTCTTCCCCCCACTAGAGTCTACTATTTCTCCCTCAAGGACTAGTCACGCCTTATCTTCCTCTTCCTCACGCTCAAAGCTGGGGGATGGAATTCTCTCTTGTTACAGTTAAAGCCCCTATTCTCCCCACGTGGCCTTCACTCTTTCCTGCCTTATCTCCTCTCTCTCCTAAGTTCTACCCGCCATCTCTCCCAGAGTGGCAATTAGTTACTCTGCATCTTCCTCTTCTTTCTTGGCTCTGTCCTGTCTGTTATTCTGCTCATGATGGATTGCATGTCTCTCTGAGGCTATTACACAATTCAGTTAGTTTCCCAACATACTCTCCGTAATCGGCCCATGGCAAAAGTGTCCTCTGGGCATCCCCTGAAACCCACTGCCCTCTAACGGCAGCCCAAACCTTACTATTCCTGTTTTGGGGTGGGTCATTCCTTCTACCGCTCTGGCCACGTCCTCTTGTGTTCATGGCCTGTCTGCTAAATGGCATATTATTATTATTATTACTGTATACATCTAAGGTTGCTGGGGCCCCTTTCATTCCCCGCCAATAGATTAGGTAAGGCTATCAGTGGGTACTGGCCCCCTCCTACTCTCTCTCTCTCTCTCACTGCTTATTTCTCCTTTACACACCTTATGTATCTGTTTAAGCATGGATTCGAGTTTATCTGCGTCTAGACGTCCCTCAAAACCATACCTCTCCCTCCACCTGGTTACATAATGGAGATTTCTTCTATCCCTGGATTCCATTTTAATTACATCAAGTATTTCTCGTCCCCAGTAAATTCTGGGACCTCTTGTGAGGATTTGCCCCCCCATGGTTGGTACTGTTAAAAATCCCTTAGCCACCTCTTCTATATAACAAGTCAATTTAACAAGTAATTCAAAATAGCTTCACACAACAACACCTTGAATCACCCCTTCCTGTATATGTAATCTTGACTAGTCCCCCAGAATTATCTCATACTTTTACAGAGGGATTGATCCCCACAATGTAATCTTGATAATTCCTGACAGTCTCATACAACAGGAATGGGTTCTCCCTCCTCTATACAACCACCTGGAATTATTCATGTGACTTTTGAGCAAACATTAGGTCTCACACGTATACAACCTTACATGATTATTGGTGTTATATCGGTAACCTGGAGTTTATAAGGCTCCAGAACGGATAGAGTTACAGCAAAATCTACAGTTGTTTTTGACTTTACTAATATTCTATTTCTCACACATGCTATTTTAATTCCTTCTGGTGTATTTTTTGTATTTGTTTAACCCGGATTATTTGTTGACTGTTCAATAATCTCTTACAGGTTCCATCCCATAGGTGTACTTTTAATAGTTCCTTCTATTTCAACACCGGGTAGTTTCTTTTGGTAATGGCCTATTACCGTGAATCGTTACGGACCCACCAACAGGTTGACTAGTCCCCCAGAATTATCTCCTACTCTACGGAGGAGTCTATCCTCACAATGTAATCTTGATAATTCCTGACAGTCCCCTACATTTCACTTAAAATGGCTACGCATTGATCAATTTGCTACTTTTCAATATTTTAGCAAGTTCTCAAATCAATTTCACCAAGTAATGAATAAAGTGGTCCTCTGTAGCTCAGCTGGTAGAGCACGGCGCTTGTAACGCCAAGGTAGTGGGTTCGATCCCCGGGACCACCCATACACAAAAATGTATGCACGCATGACTGTAAGTCGCTTTGGATAAAAGCGTCTGCTAAATGGCATATTATATTTATTATTATTATAAAGACTACTGACCTTATCCTTGCAGCCGAGATTCAATGTAGGTTTGGATTCCGTCACCGTCTCTGTCATTAATCAGGTGTCCTCTGGCCTGTTTTAACCCTTAATGTCAAAGGGCAGGACTTTCTATTTACGAATGTATCATTCGCCCGTCGACGGTTTTCAGAGTTACCTGGAATGACAGAAACAGGGTATTGGAGTCCGGCTCAGAAGGACCAAGCTGTTATGTGAATTATTTAACAAACTATTTTAGTGTCTCTGTGCGTCTCCCAAAAGGTTGTAAGTCTTTTGGGATTTAAGTAACGGCCAGAGTCCCGGTCTGCATAGTCAGAGATATTTATTCATTGAGAATTCTGCCATCACAATTTCAGAGTCCATCTTTTATACTCATAAGTCATACAAAAAGATATCCCTCCCCTCTGTAGGCGGGCTGTAGTTTTCCACTCTAAAACTGCTCTACTGACCTTCAGTTCACACACACACACATATACACACATGCATACACACATACATACATACACACACACACACGCATATCCTACTCCCTGCATTACTCAGTTATTGCCGTTCTCACAATATTCTGCACCATGTTTTCATAACAGTTTCTCCCCTCCCTAAATTGGGAGGCCTCTTTATCTTAGTTTCTCAGTTGTCTTTGTTGTCTGGCCTAACTCTTACTCACATTGCTAAATAGTGGCTCAATGCCATAGCCTTTACTGGTCCTACACTCACACATTTCTAACACATTATACACAGTTTCAGGGTGTAATAATTAATCTATCACCTAGACTTGGCACTCCGGTACCGCTTGCCGTGCGTTAGCAGAGAGAACAGTCTATGACTAGGGTGGCTGGAGTCTTTGACAATTTTGAGGGCCTTCACCTGGTTAGTCTATGTCATGGAAAGAGCAGGTGTTCCTAATGTCAGTGTTGTGTTTTCATGTCGTATTTTCTCTTTGACTGTTCTCCTCACGTCACTAAGTTCACTAAGCTGAGAGACTTCCAGCTACTGGAGACTGCTCTCTTCTTCCTCATGTCCTGGAGCACCTTCTTAATGGCAGAGGCCTGTGGCTTCACAGGTAACCCTCATCTTACTGTACCTCTACACACAGGTCATGGTCCCACCCCACAGCTTATTTTTCATGACCCAGCTTATTATGGTTAATCATGATGTGGGTATGTGTCTGCAGGTGTTGTGGCGGTGCTGTTCTGTGGGATCACTCAGGCTCATTACACCTTCAACAACCTGTCCCCTGAGTCCCAGGAGAGGTCCAAACAGGTGAGGTCAACGTTTACCATTGCAGTTATTTACCGCAAGCTACTGTGGACATCAATGTCATCTGCTAAATGTTGACATTCCATCAGTGTCCCTGAAATGTTGTTTTTGTGTTGTCCTGTAGTTGTTTGAGCTGCTAAGCTTCCTGGCGGAGAATTTCATCTTCTCCTACATGGGTCTGGCCCTGTTCACCTTCCAGAACCACATCTTCAACCCCACGTTCATCGTCGGGGCTTTTGTATCCTTACTCACACTATAATACTTCAATTAATATTTAACTTTTGTAGGGAGTTAATGTGCAGTATGGACTATATTGCATGTACAGTTTGGAAAACCAGAAAAGTCATGGTAAGAAAAAAAGTATATCGTTTATTATTTATTTTTAGAGTGCAAATATTCAGTAGACTGTGGTGGGTTTCTTTTCCTTCTCTGGACTGTTTGGAGCCCTCCTTGACAGCGTTCCCCTCCCAGCTGGCAGTGTTCCTGGGCAGAGCAGCCAACATCTACCCCCTGTCCTTCCTGCTTAACCTGGGACGAAGGAACAAGATCAGCTCCAACTTCCAACACATGATGATGTTTGCTGGTACAGTGTGTGACATGGTCAGGCAGAGATCTGGCGCCACAAGTTTAATTACTAGAATATATAACTTTGTATTTACTTGAAGAGAAAAGGCGGTGTGAAGGAAAATAAGCTATCCCTTTCTATCCAATTTCAGGGTTTCATGGGAGGAAATATCAGCCAGAATTATTTAAAAATATATATATTTACAGTACCAGTCAAAAGTTTGGACACACCTACTCATTCAAGGGTCTTTCTTTATTTTTACTATTTATAATAGTGAAGACATCAAAACTATGAAATAACACATATGGAATCATGTAGTAACCCAAAAAGTGTTAAACAAATTAAAATATATTTTATATTTGAGATTCTTCAAATAGCCACCCTTTGCCTTGATGACAACTTTGCACACTCTTGGCATTCTCTCAACCAGCTTCACCTGGAATGCTTTTCCAACAGTCTTGAAGGAGTGCTGAGCACTTGTTGGCTGCTTTTCCTTCACTCTGCCGTCCGACTCATCCCAAACCATCTCAATTGGGTTGAGGTCGGGGGATTGTGGAGGCCAGGTCATCTGATGCAGCACTCCATCACTCTCCTTCTTGGTCAAATAGCCCTTACACAGCCTGCAGGTGTGTTGGGTCATTGTCCTGTTGAAAAACAAATGATAGTCCCACTAAGCCCAAACCAGATGGGATGGTGCATCGCTGCAGAATGCTGTGGTAGCCATGCTAGTTAAGTGTACCTTGAATTCTAAGTAAATCACAGACAGTGTCACCAGCAAAAAAAACAACACACCATAACACCTCCTCCTCCGTGCTTTACGGTGGGAACTACACATGCGGAGATCATCCGTTCACCCACACCGCGTCTCACAAAGACACAGCGGTTGGAACCAAAAATCTCAAATTTGGACTCCAGACCAAAGGACAAATTTCCACCGGTCTAATGTCTATTGCTTGTGTTTCTTGGCCCAAGCAGGTCTCTTCTTCTTATTGGTGTACTTTAGTAGTGCTTTCTTTGCAGCAATTGACTTTGAAGGCCTGATTCACACGGTCCCCTCTGAGCAGTTGATGTTGAGATGTGTCTGTGACTTGAACTCTGTGAAGCATTTATTTGGGCTGCAATTTCTGAGGCTGGTAACTCTAATGAACTTATCCTCTGCAGCATCCCCAACTATAACATTTTCCGTCTAGATAGAACTGCCAAAGGGGGTGGAGTTGCAATCTACTGTAGAGATAGACTGCAGAGCTCTATCATACTATCCAGGTCTGTGCCCAAACAGTTTGAGCTTCTACTTCTAAAAATCCACCTTTCCAGAAATAAGTCTCTCACTGTTGCCGCTTGCTTCAGCCCCCAGCTGTGCCCTGGACACCATATGTGAATTGATTGCCCCCCATTTATCCTCAGAGTTTGTACTGCTTGGTGACCTAAATTGGGATATGCTTAATACCCCAGCCATCCTACAATCCAAGCTAGATGCCCTCAACCTCACGCAAATTATCAACGAACCTACCAGGTACAACCCTAAATCCGTAAACATGGGTACCCTCATAGATATCATCCTGACTAACATACCCTCTAAATACACCTCAGCTGTCTTCAACCAGGATCTCAGCGATCACTGCCTTATTGCCTGCGTCCGTAACGGGTCCGCGGTCAAACGACCACCCCTCATCACTGTCAAACGCTCCCTAAAACACTTTAGCGAGGAGGCCTTCCTAATTGACCTGGCCCAGGTATCCTGGATGGATATAGATCTCATTCCGTCAGTAGAGGATGCCTGGTTGTTCCTTAAAAGTAATTTCCTCTCAATCTTAAATAAACATGCCCCATTCAAAAAATACAGAACTAAGAACCGATATAGCCCCTGGTTCTCCTCAGACTTGACTGCCCTTGACCAGCACAAAAACATCCTGTGGCGTACAGCATTAGCATCAAATAGCCCCCGCGATATGCAACTTTTCAGGGAAGTTAGGAACCAATATACACAAGCAGTCAGGAAAGCAAAGGCTAACTTTTTCAAACAGAAATTTGCATCCTGTAGCACTAACTCCAAAAAGTTTTGGGACACTGTAAAGTCCATGGAGAATAAGAGCACTTCCTCCCAGCTGCCCACTGCACTGAGGCTAGGAAACACTATCACCACCGATAAATCTACAATAATCGAGAATTTCAACAAGCATTTTGCTACAGCTGGCCATGCTTTCCATCTGGCTACCACTAACCCGGCCACCAACTCTGCACCCTCTGCTGCAACTTGCCCATGCCCCCCCCGCTTCTCCTTCACACAAATTCAGACAGCTGATGTTTTGAAAGCGCTGCAAAATCTGGACCCCTACAAATCAGCTGGGCTAGACAATCTGGACCCTTTGTTTCTAAAACTAGCCGCCGAAATTGTCGCAACCCCTATTACTAGTCTGTTCAACCTCTCTTTCATAACGTCTTTTTTTTTATTTTTTTTAAATTTTATTTCACCTTTATTTAACCAGGTTTACTTTACAGGAATACTTTCGAAAGGCAGGGCAGGATGGATATAGGTCTGTAGCAGTTTGGATCTAGAGTGTCACCCCCTTTGAAGAGGGGGATGACCGCGGCAGCTTTCCAATCTCTGGGGATCTCAGACGTTATGAAAGAGAGGTTGAACAAACTAGTAATAGGGGTTGCGACAATTTCGGCGGCTAGTTTTAGAAAGAAAGGGTCCAGATTGTCTAGCCCAGCTGATTTGTAGGGGTCCAGATTTTGCAGCGCTTTCAAAACATCAGCTGTCTGAGATCCCCAGAGATTGGAAAGCTGCCGCGGTCATCCCCCTCTTCAAAGGGGGTGACACTCTAGATCCAAACTGCTACAGACCTATATCCATCCTGCCCTGCCTTTCGAAAGTATTCGAAAGCCAAGTTAACAAACAGATCATCGACCATTTCGAATACCACCGTACCTTCTCCGCTATGCAATCCGGTTTCCGAGCTGGTCACGGGTGCACTTCAGCCACGCTCAAGGTCCTAAACGATATTATAACCGCGATTGATAATAGACAGTACTGTGCAGCCGTCTTCATCGACCTGGCCAAGGCTTTCGACTCTGTCAACCACCGCATTCTTATTGGCAGACTAAATAGCCTTGGTTTCTCAAATGACTGCCTCGCCTGGTTCACCAACTACTTCTCAGATAGAGTTCAGTGTGTCAAATCGGAGGGCCTGTTGTCTGGACCTATGGCAGTCTCTATGGGGGTGCCACAGGGTTCAATTCTTGGGCCGACACTTTTCTCCGTGTATATCAATGATGTCGCTCTTGCTGCTGGTGACTCTCAGATCCACCTCTACGCAGACGACACCATTTTGTATACATCTGGCCCTTCATTGGACACTGTGTTAACAAACCTCCAAACGAGCTTCAATGCCATACAACAATCCTTCAGTAGCCTTCAACTGCTCTTAAACACTAGTAAAACTAAATGCATGCTTTTCAATCGAACGCTGCTAGCACCCGCCCACCCGACTAGAATCACCACTCTCGACGGGTCTGACCTAGAGTATGTGGACAACTACAAATATCTAGGTGTCTGGTTAGACTGTAAACTCAACTTCCAGACTCACATAAAGAATCTCCAATCCAAAGTTAAATCTAGAATCGGCTTCCTATTTCGCAACAAAGCCTCCTTCACTCATGCTGCCAAACATGCCCTCGTAAAACTGACTATCCTACCGATCCTTGACTTCGGCGATGTCATTTACAAAATAGCCTCCAACACTCTACTCAGCAAATTGGATGTAGTCTATCACAGTGCCATCCGTTTTGTCTCCAAAGCCCCATACACTACCCACCACTGTGACCTGTACGCTCTTGTTGGCTGGTCCTCACTACATGTTCGTCGTCAAACCCACTGGCTCCAGGCCATCTATAAATCACTGCTAGGCAAATCCCCGCCTTATCTTAGCTCATTGGTCACCATAGCAGCACCCACCCGTAGTCTGCGCTCCAGCAGGTATATCTCACTGGTCATTCCCAAAGCCAACACCTCCTTTGGCCGCCATTCCTTCCAGTTCTCTGCTGCCAATGACTGGAACGAATTGCAAAAATCTCTGAAGCTGGAGACTCTTATCTCCCTCAATAACTTTAAGCATCAGTTGTCAGAGCACCTTACCGATCACTGCACCTGTACACAGCCCATCTGAAATTAGCCCACCCAACTACCTCATCCCTATATTGTTATTTATTTTGCTCTTTTGCACCCCAGTATCTCTATTTGCACATAATCTCTTGCACATCTAGCATTCCAGTGTTAATACTATTGTAATTATTCTGCACTATAGCCTATTTATTGCCTTACCTCCATAACTTGCTACATTTGCACACACTGTATATATATTTTCTGTTGTATTTCTGACTTTATGTTTTTTTTTACCCCATATGTAACTCTGTGTTGTTTTTATTGCACTACTTTGCTTTATCTTGGCCAGGTCGCAGTTGTAAATGAGAACCTGTTCTCAACTGGCTTACCTGGTTAAATAAAGGTGAAAAAAAAAAAAAAAAAGATTCTGTGGCGGTCCTCATGAGAGCCAGTTTCATCTTAGCGCTTGATGGTTTTTGTGACTGCACAGTTCTTTAAATGTTCCGTATTGACTGACATTCTTGTCTTAAAGTAATGATGGACGGTCGTTACTCTTTGCTTATTTGAGCTGTTCTTGACATAATATGGACTTGGTCTTTTACCAAATACGGCTATCTTCTGTGTACCCCCCCTACCTTGTCACAACACAACTGATTGGCTCAAACACATTAAGAAGGAAATAAATTCCGCAAATTAACTTTTAACAAGGCACACCTGTTAATTGAAATGCATTCCAGGTGACTACCTCATGAAGCTGGTTGAGAAAATGGCAAGAGTGTGCAAAGCTGTCATCAAGGCAAAGGGTGGCTATTTGAAGAATCTCAAATATAAAATATATTTTGATTTGTTTAACACTTTTTTGGTTACATGATTCCATGTGTTATTTCATCGTTTTGATGTCTTCACTATTATTTTACAATGTAGAAAATAGTTGTAAAAAAATTATGAAAAACCCTTGAATGAGTAGGTGTGTCTAAACCTTTGACTGGTACTGTATATATTAAATATTTTTTGGGAATTTGAAATATGTGCAGAGGCTGGAATATCCTCCCAATTTTTTGTTCTAAAGCTTTTATATGTTGATTTATGAGTCTGCTTTCGTGTGTCGAGTGATTTAGGAGACACTGTTTTGCTAATACAGTACATCCTTGACATTCTACAAATGTAGTAACTTGAGTCATACCATCACCTGTTGTTACACTGACCCCTATGGACCTGTTGTTACACTGACCCCTATGGACCTGTTGTTACACTGACCCCTATGGACCTGTTGTTACACTGACCCCTATGGACCTGTTGTTACACTGACCCCTATGGACCTGTTGTTACATTGACCCCTATGGACCTATTGTTACACTGACCCCTATGGACCTGTTGTTACACTGACCCCTATGGACCTGTTGTTACATTGACCCCTATGGACCTGTTGTTACACTGACCCCTATGGACCTGTTGTTACATTGACCCCTATGGACCTGTTGTTACACTGACCCCTATGGACCTGTTGTTACACTGACCCCTATGGACCTGTTGTTACACTGACCCCTATGGACCTGTTGTTACACTGACCCCTATGGACCTGTTGTTACACTGACCCCTATGGACCTGTTTTAACTGATTGTCATGTGATCACTATAATTGGAAATGTTCAGAGTTCCCACACCAGCGACGTTATCTAACAAAAATCTATTTTAAGTGATATGACTGACTTGTGGAGACACACACTGCTTGTATAACTTGTGCAATCACACGTCACTTGCATGCATATATATATATATATATATATATATATATATATATATATATATATATATATATATATACACACACACACACAGTATTACCGCTCCTTGTTTCCAGAAGATGGCGCTGACAGACATGGCAGCTCTGCTTCTAGCTCCTAAGCAACTTTGCAGTATTTTAGTTTTTTTGTGTGTTATTTCTTACGTTATCCACAAGCATTTCGCTACACCCGCAATAACATCTGCTAAATATGTGTATGTGACCAATCACATTTGATTTGATTTGTCCTCCACAGGTCTGCGTGGGGCGATGACCTTTGCCCTCTCCATCCGGGACACGGCTACGTACGCCCGTCAGATGATGTTCACCACCACCCTCCTCATCGTCTTCTTTACTGTGTGGGTCTGTGGAGGGGGAACCACTCAGATGCTCTCCTGCCAGCACATACGGTAGGTCCACCGCGGGGGTCAAAGGTTAGGGGGTGTTGGTGTCTGCCTATTATTTTTGTTGCCTTCAAACGGAACCTTTGTTGAATTGATGTTTATTCTAATCTAGGATAAGGTTGTCTGTCCGTCTTCAATATGATCGTCTGTGACCACTGTGATCTGGTAGACTCATTTATGTATATCTGCATTTCTAACAGTGTTGGAGTTGATTCGGACGCAGATAACTCAGTGAGTATTAAGCCTATGAAAGTTGAGTTATTTTACTTGAACGCTGTAATCATCTGATTGATGAAGTCCTGTTGTTTTGAGTGGATCTCTGTATCTGTCTTGTCTGTCTCCTCAGATGAGCATTGCAGAGGGATCAGAGTGGAGGAGCACCAAACACGAGAGTGCCTGGCTCTTTAGGATCTGGTACAACTTTGACCACAAGTATCCTTTGTCACTCCCATCAGTACACAGCAGATGGCGCTCCAGTGACCAATTTGTTTTTTTATATATATATTTTTTTCACAGACAAAGCTTTTATATTCTCTATTCAGTGTATTAACTCCTGAGTATGAAACCATGATTTGTCCAGCATAACCAAAATGATAATGTGTATATATGTGTGCAATTACTGAAATAACCTGCTAGCCTATTACTGCAATAACATACTAGCCTATTACTGCAATAACATACAAGCCTAGTACTGCAATAACATACAAGCCTATTACTGCAATAACATACTAGCCTATTACTGCAATAACATACAAGCCTAGTACTGCAATAACATACAAGCCTAGTACTGCAATAACATACAAGCCTAGTACTGCAATAACATACAAGCCTATTACTGCAATAACATACTAGCCTATTACTGCAATAACATACAAGCCTAGTACTGCAATAACATACTAGCCTACAGCAGTGGAGGCTGGTGTATTGAGGAAGAGGAGGATGATTCTCCTATAGGAAATCTCCATGACATATTTGAGCAGTTAGTAACAAAACAATGTTACACAGTTGAGGACTTGACTCTACGCCCTCTCCAGCTACCTGAAGCCCATCCTGACCCACAGCGGCCCCCCACTCACCGTCACCATGCCTGCCTGCTGTGGACCGCTGGCCAGATGTCTCACCAGCCCACAGGCCTATGAGGTCAGTCCCCACAAACCATGTGTCCATATTAACCCCGTGACCCTATAAGGGTGATTATGGTAATAGCGATGACATGTAGTGAGGAAGTGTTTTCTTCTTTGTTTTAATGAGTATCACAACGGATAGTGTATGTTTGAATGAACTCAAATGAAGAGTTGCTGATTTCATAGAAGCTAAAGCATTAGTTCAGTTCTAGCAGGAGTATCTGATTAGTGAGAACCATCATAATCAAAATGTTGTCTAATGATGACCTATTTCTAAATGTTCCACTCTCTTTCCTGCCAACAGAATGAGTGCCAGCTGAAGGACGACGACTCGGACCTCATCCTGACGGACGGGGACATCAGCCTGACCTACGGTGACATCACGGTGAGCACGGACGCCAGCGGTGCCCACACCAGTGCAGGGCCCGCGGGCACCACCTCTGCCGTCATCTCCGCTGACGACTTGGACCGCGAGCTGACGTACGGGGACCACGAGCTGGTGATGAGGGGTACTCGTCTGGTCCTGCCCATGGACGACTCCGAGCCCCCCCTCGCCGACCCACGACACCGTATGCGGATGTGAGGCGAAAGAGAGGCCAGCTAGCCAGATGACCAATTCACTCTACGTCCTGCTCACCTCAGGCTGCAGGAATTAGATAAACTAAGATCAGCAAGAGACTGGTCTCTCTCTCTCTCTCTCTCTCTCTCTCTCTCTCTCTCTCTCTCTCTCTCTCTCTCTCTCTCTCTCGTTCTCTCTCTCTCGTTCTCTCTCTCTCTCTCTCGTTCTCGCTCTCTCATACACCGCTCCTCATCTGTCTTTCTCACTCGCTCTCTCACTGCCTCTCCTCTTTGAGTTTCTCAAGTGGTTAATCCATGTCTCTACCTCATTCTTCTTTGTTCATTTCTACTCCTGTCGCCATAATAATAATATTCATTATTTATTCATGTTTAATATTCTTTTGATTTTGTTAAACCGATAGCTTTTCTCAGTTTGTCTTCTAACCGGACCACACTGAAATCACGTGGCAATCTGCTCACAGTAGCGTTGCAGAGGAGTCTATACACATCTGTAGCATGCATTAGTCTGTATGTGGAGGTCACAGCTAGCTTAGCTAATACTATTTGTCTCTGTATCACAGGGTGTATAATAACGTTGTTGTTTTTTTATGCGTGGGGAGTGGGTAGGTTGAGGAGCTGACTGAGTTTGTAGCCTTGTTTTTGGGTCTGATTCTGAATGTTGCTGCCTTCTCTGTGTGATCCAAGGCATGCTGGCTGACTTAGTGGCTCTGCGTTGCATTGTGTTGCTATGCATACGGTTAGAATCAAGTGCCTGAGTGACCATTGGTTTATGTTCCCTTTTAAAAGTAATGCACTCCTCCGTCCACAGGGTGGCGACCTCTCTACGGGTGACAGGCTGCCTGCGTTTGAGCCATTGGTCTGTAGATAGTTAACAATGTTCTAGCCTGGTTCAACCAAGCTAACAATGTAATTCAGCTCGCTCTGTGTAACCTGGCACACGTCTTGGATCTCCCACAATGACCTTAGACTGTGACTTTGGGAGGGTTTGACACCTTATTTTAGAAGCTGGCCATGTCACTCACCACAGAAGCAGAAAGAAGGGCTGTCGTTTCGAATACGAGTTCCAAATCTCCTGTACGGTGAAAGTTGGTGCCATTCCTCCTGCATTGACATTTGATGAAAATTGAGTGCAGGCAGCCTGAAAATACTTGATGTATTTTGCAACATACTATAAGTACTTTAGCTACATCCTAGTTTTCACTGTAATTATAATACTATACACGTGTAACATGGTGTATATTTAAGCAATAAGGCACGAGGGGGTGTGGTATATGGCCAATATACCACGGCTAAGGGCTGTTCTTATGCACAACGCAACACAGAGTGCCTGGACACAGCCCTTAGCCGTGGTATATTGGCCATATACCACAAACCCCCGAGGTGCCTTATTGCTATTATAAACTGGTTACCAACGTAATTAGAGCAGTAAAAATAAATGTTTTGTCGTACCCGTGGTATACGGTCTGATATACCACGGCTGTCAGCCAATCAGCATTCAGTGTTCGAGCCACCCAGTTTATAATTGACATTAGGGATTGAAATTCTACTAGAATCAAACCTAGAGTGTACTTTAATTTGGGCTAAGCCCTTGCTTCCTACTGGCTAAGATCTATCTGGTTTATTCACAGCAGTGGAATAGTAGAGGGAATATGCTACAGTAGCTCTTAATTAAGGATCTAATTTGCTTTGTTTTAGGCAAATTGATCTGAAATTGACATTGGTGGATAGACATTCATTATTTCTTATTCAATTCTATTTCAAGTCGAATTTGCTTTGTTGGATAATTCATGGAATTGGCCTGAGGATGTCCATGTCAAACATTGTTGAGGTGCTGCAGCTACACTGTATGTACTGGACCGCAGTTCAACTGGTAACTGGCCTGAGTTATTGACTACATAAGGGATTGGTACATACTATCAGAAACAACTTGAATAGTTGAGTTGGAATAATAACATATCGGATTAAATGATCCAAAACTACAGACATATTTGATATTGAAACAATCATTTCTGGATTGATATGATTCAGAGTAGATATTTAGAGAAAAGCTGGTAGGGATCACTTGAAGAAAACAAAATCGTTGTAGAAAAATGTATGTGTGCTAATCTTTATTTGTGTAAAATAATGATACAATAGGTTTGTATTAGACTTACACTAGTCTAATGTATCCCATATGCCTCGCTCTACAATGTATGGGGGCTGGGTTGATTTATAGCTGATGTCTGGCATCAGAGGGAGTAGCTCCTCTGAGCTGCTTGGCTACATGGGGTCTGGGATCAGTGGTGGCTGTTAATGTGGTGTAGCAGGAAGTGTTGACCGGACACCACCCTGACAACACACTGTTGATGTGGATGTAATCAGGCCCTGTGCCAGACAGCACTACAGAGGAGAGAGAGAGAGAGAGCAGAGGGGGGGGGGGGGGGAGTGAGGGCAGAGGGGGGGGGGAGTAGGAGAGTGAGGGCAGAGGGCAGAGGGGGGAGGGAGGGAATAGGAGAAAGAGAGGGACAGAAGCAGAGGAAAGGGAGGTAGAGGGATAAATAGTGGACATTCTTCCTTTATTTAATGTCATTCACTTTTGCACCTGGGGTGGGGAGGGGAGGGTAGAGGAGGGCAGTGTACCACTCAGTGTTATCTCCTGTTGTGCAGGAACCTCTGACGGGGCGTGTGGTCTCTTCTTCTTTTTTTATCAGGCATGCCTCTTGACACCAAAATGTGCAGGAAATGATTTTTTCCCACCATTTTATGTATGGTTTTTTTCTCTATTTTGTTTATTCTTGATGAAGAAGGGAAGTAAGCGAGTGTCGGGGATGGCACAGCATTTGCACTTGTCTTTTAATAATCCTTTGTTTGAATTTGCTTTTGATTGTCTTGTAAGTGACATTTGTCATATATTTTTGCTGTTTTTAACTGGCTTGTGTTGGGGTTATGAAGGAATTGACATGAATCCAGTGAATTATGATTTTTAGTAGAAACTCATGGAGTCATGTCATAACTGTCAGAGGTCACAAACTGAAGGGTGGTATCCATTGATGTACAGGTTGTTATGATTTATGTAACCAAGAGAAACAAGATTGGCCTCATTGCTTTTCCATGCCATTGACTCTGACTCCGTCTTCTAAAGAAAAAATTAATTAAGCAAGATCAGGAGTGTGTACCAGTCTATCACTAACAGATAAAATAATGTCAAAAAAGACCCATTATAGGTCAACTTATACCTTGCCTGTACTGTTCTTACAGTATGTGTTCTATTGTTTTGAACTATGAATGGTAACTTGTAAATAACATGTTGACACTAGTCTGAAGTAGCTGACCAAAGGGGCTTGTTGTACTCTGTGTTTTCAGACTGTCCAATGTGTTTATACTGCTACTTGGCTGTGTGTGAGTGTGAGAGAGAGTCTCTGCAGTGTGTCACACTCTGTGCTTCCTCAGTGTTGCAGGTACTGACTGTTTACATCTCTGTAAATATCCTCACCCGTTCATGTTGCGTGCAATGGTCAATAAACAGAAGCCTGTGCTTTTGATTAAACCCTCTGTAATGTCTCTTTATTGACCTGCTGATTTCACATCAACATGATGATGTAGACATGGTCTGGTTTGTCTCTGAACATGTCCTGGTGGAAGAATGTAATGTTAGCTAATAGCTTACCAGATCCAGAAAGTCTCAGATCCAGACTTATCCAGTCCTGACCTTCCCTTAAGGTTTGGCCAGGAATGAGAACAGGAAAAACTTAAATCATCCCAGTAATTTCTCCACCAGCCTTCAACCCTTAACACTGTATCACATTCCCCTTATGGACAGCCTGAGTCTCAGCCCTCTCTTTTCTTTTTTCACCTCTCCAGAACCTCTCCTTAGCGAATGGTCCATCCTTCTCATGGACTGACAGGCTGAGGTGGGGTAAGGTTTCCTCCCAGGGCAGAAGTAGGTAAGGGAGGTGCACTTGGAGATTTTCCTGACCAAGAATAAGGTTGTCACCATAGCCACAAAGTCAAAATTGACTATTGTAAACAAGTTATGAAAACAAATATTAGCTTTTTTGTTTTTCATTTAAGGTTAGGGTTAGGCATAAAGTTAGCTGTGTGGTTATGGTCAGGGTTAAGGGAGTACTTCGGAATTTTGGCAATGAGGCCCTTTATCTACTTCCCCAGAGTCAGATGAACTCGTGGATACTATTTATATGTCTCTGTGTCCAGTATGAAGGAAGTTAGAGGTAGTTTCACAAGCCAATGCTAACTAGTGTTAGCGCAATGACTGGAATTCTATGGGTGCAAGTACCCATAGACTTCGTCATTGCGCTAACGCTAGTTAGCATTGGCTCACGAAACTACCTCTAACTTCCTTCATACTGGACACCGAGACATAAAAATGGTATCCAAATGTTGCCAAAATCATTGCCAAATTCCAAAAGTATCCCTTTAGGATTAGGTTTAAAAATCCTATTTTAAGAAGATACATTTTAGAAATAGGCCGGGTTTTGCCATTTCTGACTAGTGACGACCCAAGAATAAATAGGACCCAGAGTTTTCCATGGTCAGGAGACACTACTGTCCTGACCCTAACCATAGTCTAGGGATTGACATTTCCCATTCACCTTTCCAGGCAGGAGATGTGTTTCAGATGAGAGGCAGCTCTCTCTACTGCCAGATTGTTAGGCGTCCTCCCTCTAGCACATTTCCTCAGTGCAGATATCAGGTAACATTCTCCTAATATGGGCAGAACTCTCCTCAAGAATGCCTGTTTGGTGCCATTACAGCACAGGGAGGAAATATCAACTTTATTAAAGGGAGACTGGGACTACCTCATGTTCTCCTGAGGGTCTTTCACACTTTCTTTCTTTCTCTCTCTCTCTCTCTCTCTCTCTCTCTCTCTCTCTCTCTCTCTCCTCCTCCTCTCCCTCCTTCCCTCCATTGTCTCTCTCGATCGCACCCCTTATCTTCTCTCTTTCTCTGTCTCTCTCTCTCTCTCTCTCTCTCACTCTAACAGAAATGCATCTCCTTGGCAGAGCCTCTTGTAAGTTTGACCCTCTATGGAGTGTCTGTGGGTGTTCACAGTGTACGGTGGCTTAGCAACCACTCCTCACCTACTAAATTGTAGCAGGGACAGGAAAGCGACAGTGGGGAAAAAAAGTATTTAGTCAGCCACCAATTGTGCAAGTTCTCCCACTTAAAAAGATGAGAGAGGCCTGTAATTTTCATCATAGGTACACGTCAACTATGACAGACAAAATGAGAAAAAGAAATCCAGAAAATCACATTGTAGGATTTTTAATGAATTTATTTGCAAATTATGGTGTAAAATAAGTATTTGGTCAATAACAAAAGTTTCTCAATACTTTGTTATATACCCTTTGTTGGCAATGACACAGGTCAAATGTTTTCTGTAAGTCTTCACAAGGTTTTCACACACTGTTGCTGGTATTTTGGCCCATTCCTCCATGCAGATCTCCTCTAGAGCAGTGATGTTTTGGGACTGTCGCTGGGCAACACGGACTTTCAACTCTCTCCAAAGATTTTCTATGGGGTTGAGATCTGGAGACTGGCTAGGCCACTCCGGGACCTTGAAATGCTTCTTACGAAGCCACTCCTTCGTTGCCCGGGCGGTGTGTTTGGGATCATTGTTATGCTGAAAGACCCAGCCACGTTTCATCTTCAATGCCCTTGCTGATGGAAGGAGGTTTTCACTCAAAATCTCACGATACATGGCCCCATTCATTCTTTCCTTTACACGGATCAGTCGTCCTGTTCCCTTTGCAGAAAAACAGCCCCAAAGCATGATGTTTCCACCCCCATGCTTCACAGTAGGTATGGTGTTCTTTGGATGCAACTCAGCATTCTTTGTCCTCCAAACACGACGAGTTGAGTTTTTACCAAAAAGTTCTATTTTGGTTTCATCTGACCATATGACATTCTCCCAATCCTCTTCTGGATCATCCAAATGCACTCTAGCAAACTTCAGACGGGCCTGGACATGTACTGGCTTCTGCAGGATTTGAGTCCCTGGCGGCGTAGTGTGTTACTGATGGTAGGCTTTGTTACTTTGGTCCCAGCTCTCTGCAGGTCATTCACTAGGTCCCCCCGTGTGGTTCTGGGATTTTTGCTCACCGTTCTTGTGATCATTTTGACCCCACGGGGTGAGATCTTGCGTGGAGCCCCAGATCGAGGGAGATTATCAGTGGTCTTGTATGTCTTCCATTTCCTAATAATTGCTCCCACAGTTGATTTCTTCAAACCAAGCTGCTTACCTATTGCAGATTCAGTCTTCCCAGCCTGGTGCAGGTCTACAATTTTGTTTCTGGTGTCCTTTGACAGCTCTTTGGTCTTGGCCATAGTGGAGTTTGGAGTGTGACTGTTTGAGGTTGTGGACAGGTGTCTTTTATACTGATAACAAGTTCAAACAGGTGCCATTAATACAGGTAACGAGTGGAGGACAGAGGAGCCTCTTAAAGAAGAAGTTACAGGTCTGTGAGAGCCTGAAATCTTGCTTGTTTGTAGGTGACCAAATACTTATTTTCCACCATAATTTGCAAATAAATTCATAAAAATTCCTACAATGTGATTTTCTGGAAAAAAAATTCTCAATTTGTCTGTCATAGTTGACGTGTACCTATGATGAAAATGACAGGTGGGAGAACTTGCACAATTGGTGGCTTGACTAAATACTTTTTTTCCCACTGGCTAACACATGGCATCAGCTAGCTAACTCTGCTAGCCAGCCAGACCCTCAAATTACAATGGAAGACATAGCACACGTGTCTAAGATTCTATTTCCTCTAGATTTGTGGCAGTATGTCAGGAAAAGCTGTCATCCATAGGAAATATGTCATGCTTTCATTTACACAGAGGTTATTGAATCTCAATAAAGATGCCCTTGGTATCTACAGGAAGACAATAGCATCACCTTCATCATCATCCTCATTAGCATACAGAGGAGGCCCAATGGCTGGGTCTTATCATCAGTTTATGGAAGGAAAGTGTCATGGTTTCTTGTTAGCCATCCAAGAGAGAGGTATGTGTTTACTCTCATTAACTGTGTTACCAGTGCTTGTTTACAACTAAGTGAGATGTTAATCTCTCTTAGAGTAGATGGGAGCATTCTCTCCATGATACTGTGCATTTGTTTCTGCTTGAGAGAGAGAGAGAGTGTGTGTGTGTGTGTGTATGTGTGTGTGCGCACGTGTGTGTGCTTGTATGCATGTGTGCGTGTGTGTGCTTGTGCACGTGTGTGTGTGTGTGTGTGTGTGTGAGACAACACTAACCAGATCAGTGTCATCCTTTACCCTCTCCTTCAGTAGAAATGAACACCAGCTCTACATAAGTTCAGTTCACATATTTCATGATGTTTGAACGGCCCAGACACCAAGAAAACATTACAGACTCAAGTCGACCAACTCTCTCTCATTCTCTAAGTGAAAAGTACCCTCTGTGACTCTCAAATCACCATCTGTGACTCTCAAATCACCATCTGTGGCTCTCAAATCACCATCTGTGACTCTCAAATCACCATCTGTAACTCTCAAATCACCATCTGTGGCTCTCAAATCACCATCTGTAACTCTCAAATCACCATCTGTGGCTCTCAAATTACCAGCTGTGACTCTCAAATCTCTAAAAGGTAAAGATGGTTAGATTAGTGATTTTGGAGTAGAGATATACACAAACTGAAACCAAGTTACGTTACAACTGTTTGAGAGAACATTTTATTCTTGTTGAAAAGTTTAGCTGGCTATTGCCATAGACTTGTTGTAAGTGGACTGTAGCTTAGCCAATTTGTTAGGCATCCATTGCCTATGAAATTGTAAAAGACACCATAAAAATAAAATGGGAGTTATTTACAATGAACAAAAATATAAACGCAACATGCAACAATTTCAAAGATTTTACTGAGTTACACAAGAAAATCAGTCAATTTAAATAAATAAATTAAGCCCTAATCTATGGATTTTAAGACTGGGAATACAGATATGCATCTGTTGGTCACAGATTCCTTAAAAAAAAGTAGGGGCGTGGATCACAAAAACCAGGCAGTGTCTGGTGTGACCACCATTTGCCTCATGCAGCACGACACATCTCCTTCACATAGAGTTGATCAGGCTGTTATTGATTGTGGCCTGTGGAATGTTGTCCCACTCCTCTTCAATGGCTGTGCAAAGTTGCTGGATATTGGCAGGAACTGGAACACGCTGTCGTACACGTCAACGCAGAGCATCCCAAACATGATCAATGCCTGACATGTCTGGTGAGTATGCAGGCCATGGAAGAACTGGGACATTTTCAGCTTCCAGGAATTGTGTACAGATTGTTGCGACATGGGGCCGTGCATTATCATGCTGAAACATGAAGTGATGGTGGCGGATGAATGGCACGACAATGGGCCTCAGGATCTCGTCACGGTATCTCTGTGCATTCAAATTGCCATCGATAAAATGCCATTGTGTTCGTTGTCCATAGCTTATGCCTGCCCATACCATAACCCCACCGCCATCATGGGGCAGTCTGTTCACAATGTTGACATCAGCAAACCGCTCGCCCACACGACGACATACACGCTGCCAAACATTTGTCTGCCATCTGCATGATACAGCTGAAACCAGGATTCATCCGTGAAGAGCATACTTCTCCAGTGTTCCAAGTGGCTATCGAAGGTGAACATTTGCCCACTGAAGTCGGTTACGACGCCAAACTGCAGTCAGGTCAAGACCCTGGTGAGGACGACGTGCATGCAGATGAGCTTCCCTGAGACGGTTTCTGACAATTTGTGCAGGAATATATCGATTGTGCAAACCCACAGTTTCATCAGCTGTCCTGGTAGCTGGTCTCAGACGATCCCGCAGGTAAAGAAGCCGGATGTGGAGGTCCTGGGCTGGCGTGTTTACAGGTGGTCTGCAGTTGTGAGGCCGGTTGGACGTACTGCCAAATTCTCTAAAATGACATTGGAGGCTGTTTATGGTAGAGAAAAGAACATTAAATTATCTGGCAACAGCTCTGGTGGACGTTCTTGCAGTCAGCATGCCAATTGCACGCTCCCTCAAAACTTGAGACATCTGTGGCATTGTGTTGTGTGACAAAACGGCACATTTCATGATCATACTGTTTAATCAGCAAAGGAGAAATGTTCACTAACAGGGATGTAAACAAATTTGTGCACAAAATTTGAGAGAAATAAGCTTTTTGCGCATATGGAACATTTCTGGGATCTTTTATTTCAGCTCATGAAACATGGGAGCAACACTTTACATGTTGCGTTTATATTTTTGTTCAGTATAAATTGAGTCCAGGTCTCTCTGGATACTTTAGCTTTTATTTATTTATTTGTAGAGCATTACAAGAGCTCCCAGCCAAGCCTCCTGCCATGCCCTTGAGACAGCTAATCCTACAGGCCCTGGCAGCGCAGCTGGCAGCCCAATCTGGAGCCCTTCCAGCAGGGTAACAGAACCACTGGGAGAGGGGTGTGAACCCCCAAGGGATTTCCCATCCATAAATGCCAATAGTAAAGCCAAGTCATTTCTATCTTTGTTGATCGAATGATGCTTTTGATTTGAATGATATAATAGAAAATATGGTTATTCTTCTGTCATTGATACAGTACCTGACATGATAGAACGTGTGTGGTTCCATTGTATCCAAAATAATATTTACTTGTGTTATTCCTTTGTAGTAACACAGCTGTTCAGGCTCGAGGAAGGGTAAGCAAGGATACACCTAATGTATCTACTTAGCCTGAGTGTGACTCATCTTGTTGCAATCTCTCTCTGCAAAATATATACATTACCAAAGAAGGAGGTGCGGGTGCACTGGAGAATACTGGCATACATACTGTATGGATAATATAGATGACATATAGATGTCAACCTGTTCATCCTTAATTCGTTTTCTGGACAGCACAAGTCATCCTCCTCAGAGGGCAATGAAATCTATGTATGTAATGAAAAAAGCATAGTGCTTGGGCTACACCAAGAGATGCAGGCCATACTAAAACATTACAAACTTCTATTGAGTTTGCTTGATTCATATACCTGTTCTCAAAGAGTAGCCTATTGCGCTTTGTGAAGCAGAAGCCCTTTTGAATGCAACAGAATTGCTTCCATTACCTCCAGTGTTAGCCAGTGAGAACCTATTAGCTACAGCTTGTAAATTCCTGGCTGAGGTCATTGTTGATATGAACGGAGTGGTTTGGATCATATCCTGCAGTTTTTTTCTGAGCTCCACTTGCTTTTAAGGAGCGTCAACGACGCGTCTGGTACATCCCCGCTAAAAACCTTACCGTTGGACGCTTCGGTGTGGAGACAGGTGAGTCAAATCCCATATTATGAGAATTAAAAAACAATCTAAAAGCTATGAAAGTATGTTATAAAGTTGGAATCAAGTTTTTCTTTGACTGGGAAAGTTCCAGTGGACCGACTGTGCGTAAAATGTGAACTTTTTTGTTATAACATATATTTCTTTACTCCGGTTATGTCTATGACATGAGTAAATGTTTGAATTACATTTGTTGTCAGTTTTTGTTAATTTCTGACATTGGGTCAATGCAAAAAACATTAGACACAAGGTGCATGTGCATTTTGGGCATTGAATGCTGGTTTACAGAATCATATTCCTTGTAGTGGGCAGCATAGCTTTGAAGCAGCTTAAGAGGTCTGATAAGGAGGGCTGGAATTGTAATAGTCAGTGATATAAAGTAATTTCCCATACCTGGAGGCATGTGCTGTTATTATTCGTAGTGCATGTTAGCCTATTGGCAATCATTAATCTCAAGTATTTTTTGTAAAGTAGCTGCTGTACATTTTGTTGACCACAATATATAGATTTTCAAAGTTCAGATAAAACCAAAGATCTATAAGTGTCTATATGCATATGGGTAGTGTCTGACTTGGTAATTTACTGTAGCCTATGTGGTCAGCTTTTAATGGTTTAAAATGAGCAGTTTGGTCAATTACATTTACTAATGATTGTTATTCCAAGTTTCATAGTTTTACTGACATAAAGAACAATTATTCACTGAAAACCTTTTTATAGACGGTTTATTGTGTTCTGTACACGCATGATGTAATCGATTCAATCAAATCCTGAAACCAGGTTTCTGGCAAAGGTCAAAAGCAGCATTTGTCTACCTCAAGCAAAATATTGTTTACAATGGGACACAGAAAGAAACTGGACGTCACAGAATGCTGTTTTGGACATATCCTGTAGTTTAAATCTGGTAACCCGTTTTAATTGAATAGGGCCCTGAGCCCATGTTGACATCATCAGTGCTAAAAAATACCATCATAATAGTAGCCTACATTTAGTAGCCTACATAACGACTGGGCTATTCAAGGTCAGCCCAAAAACCCTCCCTTGAAACACACAGTACAGTAGGTTGCCCTCAGCCCTGCTACACTTTACTGGTTTGGCCAGCTGCCAAGCCAAATGTATGATGTCATTTTCTTCTAGCAGCAGCAGCCTCAGAACACCTTGGGAGGCCCCTCCTCCTCTACTGTGACTGGCTCTCATTGTACCAATGACATCACCATTTTAGGCAATAAAATACTGAACAATGTTCTCTTTGGGTTGGGTTTAGTGCCCATATCTTTTCATAATATGGTAGATACATTATCTGGTACTTTACAGTACACTCCTTGTCTCTAACCAGACTAATTGATTCAGTTCTGTTCGTTCATAATGTGAGCATTTGTGCCTTCATGAAGAATTTGTTCATGCAAAGTTGAGTCATATCAGCCTGACACACCAGCAATAGCAGCAGGACCCAATGTTCACAGACAGGGTGCCCATTGGAACACATTGTGACAATGATGATGTTAGATCAGTGGGCTCAGTTACTGGAGGACCTTGTGTTTCCTGTATGGCCCCCATCAGTTACTGGAGGGCCTTGTGTTTCCTGTATGGCCCCCATCAGTTACTGGAGGGCCTTGTGTTTCCTGTATGGCCCCCATCAGTTACTGGAGGGCCTTGTGTTTCCTGTATGGCCCACATCAGTTACTGCAGAGCCCAAGAAGACAGCCTCTGAAGCATCAGTGTCCTCTGTTTATTCTAGTACAGACAATCTTCATTCATCTTAGTAAATGGAGCAAGTCTTAGTGCCTCAGAGCAGTAGCCCTCGTCTCTCCATCCTCACTGTGTGTGTGTGTGTGTGTGTGTGTGTGTGAGTAGGACAGAGGGAGGGAGGGATAGCGAGGGAGTGTAGATGAGTAGAGGATATGAAACAATGATACAGCATGCTCCCTTCCAGCTGACTGCTGAGAAGATCCTAATTAGGCAATGTAGTATGTCTGACTGACTGGCTGGCTGGCTGTGAGGGTGGGTGGGTAGCATTCTCAGAACTGTACCTCTCTGCCTTACCCCTCTCCTCATCCACACCTCTCTCTGTTATTGTGAGAGAGAGAGAGAGAGAGAGAGAGAGAGAGAGAGAGAGAGAGAGAGAGAGAGAGAGAGAGAGAGAGAGAGAGAGAGAGAGAGAGAGAGAGAGAGAGAGAGAGAGAGAGAGAGAGAGAGAGAGAGAGAGAGAGAGAGAGAGAGAGAGAGAGAGGTGGAGAGCGAGGTAGAGAAAGAGAGAGGTAGAGAGAGAGGTAGAGAGAGAGAGGTAGAGAAAGAGAGAGCTCATAACCCACTCCCAGATCTGCTCTCCCTCTTTCCCATTAGTTGTGTGTCACTCTTCAAACCCTATACTGATGTAATCATACTTCTCCGTCCCATGAATTTAACCATATTATGCAACTTGGGGCCTCACCACTTTTTAAGTGCGGTCTGCTGGCTTATAGGGACGGATGAAGTCAGTGGGAAATTCACGCCCATTGAACAAGTGAGTCTGTCTTTCTTTACGTGCTGTTTCCATTGTCCTACTGATCCTATCTTGTCAACTTGACATATATTGGGGACAGATTTCTTTATCCCTATCCTATGAACCGAGCAGACTGAGCTATTGGAGCAGTTGACCTTTTCAGAGTTCCAGAGAGCTGTGAGTCATGCAGAAGCAATGGGAGCTTGAAGTGTTGGCCTGCCCACCGTGAAGTCTTTATCAATGTGTGTGTGTGTGTGTGTGTGTGTGTGTGTCTGAATTCTACATCATGGAAGAACAAGTTTGGGGGCTGTTGAATGTAAAAACACACACATACAGTAATCCTCCCACGTACCCCACCCTGCTGCCCTTGACGTACACACACACACACCTCTGTGCGCGAGTACGAGTCATTCCTGAATCGAGTGTTGTGGATATTATGTCCCGTCCGGTTGTGAGATGTGGATATGGATGTGACAATGTCAGTTGTTGACAAAATGGCTGTGGCCTTTCAGCCTCGTGTCCACTCAGAAATCACACATATTTGACCCTGTCAGTCTACACCTCACAACTCTACCCGCACCTCTGTTGTTGCTAGGTAACGTGTGTTGATATACAGTAGTGCTGTGGCTCTCACTGTCTCCCTGTGTGTGGTGGTCAGTCAGTAATACTTTAGTACTCCTCTGACAGAGATAAGATGACCCTATCACTACCCTGTCCACTGACCAGGACCAGGAACAGATGGTGACTGAGTCACAACAGAACTCAGAGAGACCAGGACCAGGAGCAGATGGTGACTGAGTCACAACAGAACTCAGAGAGACACACAGAGGGAACCATCTGAGAAATGAACCATTGGAAAGGCCGGCCTTTTGTTTCTGTCTGGGCTATAACAACTATCCATTAACTCATTTATGTATCATGATTAGAGACTGGCATTTGTTGCCAGAGTACTGGTCCTGGAAAATCTGTTATTGACAAGTCAAACACCTACACAAACACCAAATGAATAATGCATGTTGCCAGTGGACCTCGGTGATATATATGTCTGTCTCACAGGGAACAGTGCTATGGTGATCTTAGGTTGTGTCTGTATGCTAGTCTGCACAGTAGAAGAGGTGGAGGCATGTTCTAATGACCTAGTCAGGACCTATTCCTGCGTTTGGTCAGGAAGTCCACTCCAGGCGTCCTATTTAATCCCCCTGGTAACATGAGCAATAAGACTCTGTCTGGTTAGATATGTGATGTTTATGCCTTATCCATCACCACCACCACCACTACAGAACTGCTGCCAGGTTTTCATCCGAACAGCCTCTTTGATCTCTCCTAGAGAGAGTAGAGACTGAGGCCACACCCCAGAGAGAGAGGAACACTCCATCAACACACATTACATCTAATTTGTGTTGGAAATAGCTTTCCATGCACTAGATCTCTGGTTATATTGAGACTGTAAAGAGTCCCCATCTCTGTTGGACAGGCAGACACACTGCAACATGACACAGTAGATTAGAAAGATGGTATTCCATTTTCCTACAGTATGAGTCACATCTGAATGGCTATTGGCTAACTAACCACATCTTGTACATCTTGTAGTTAGAAAAGCTCTTTGTGGTTCTGGTGAGGTTTGTTGTTGCTGATGGAGCCAGGGTGAGTGTGTTGTGCTATTTCTGTCCTGTATAGGGCAGGACCTAAGGGACTGACAGGTGGGCAGGTGGGCCCACGTTCCTCTGCTACTGTCTACCAGGAGAATAGACACAGTCTCAACAGCCGAACCCGCAAACGAGCCTGTCACACCGCTGTCAACATTACACACACGCATGAGCACAGGGATATGCACGGACAATCGCACATTCACACACACACAAACACACACACACTGATTTATATTGTTGTACAGTACTAAAACATAGACAGCTTTAAAGCTTTAATCAACAAAACAACTGCCTGTTCCAGACAGACGGCGAGATGAAGGGAGAGATGGAGGGAGAGAGAGGGAGAGATGGAGGGAGAGAGAGGGAGAGATGGAGGGAGAGAGAGAAATTAAGAGAATAACTGATGGAGGCCGTACAAGGCAGAAAGGGGAATTGTGGGGGATGAGCGTACAGATGTAGGATTTTAATTTGATCACCCTGTTGCAGGATAAATTTCCTGCAATGCAGGAAATGTTAAACTTGTAGTGTGTTTGGGGTTTAAAAAGGCTTCTGAAGTTGGACATTTCTGAGTTGATTTTCCCTTACGAAAAACATATCAACCCCTACAAAACTGTCCATTCATTATAATCCACAAAATAATTCACATTTCCTGTTGCTGCAGGATTATTTTCCTGCTGTAGCAAACTGGCTCAAATTAAGATCCTACATCTGTACTAAACAGAGAAGAGAAGACAGGACTCTTCCTCAGGGGGCTTTAACATTTACATTACATTTACGTCATTTAGCAGACGCTCTTATCCAGAGCGACTTACATTATTATAATTTTTTTCATACCCCCTGTGGGAATCGAACCCACAACCCTGGCGTTGCAAACGCCATGCTCTATCAACTGAGCTACATCCCTGCCGGCCATTCCCTCCCCTACCCTGGACGACGCTGGGCCAATTGCGCGCCACCCCATGGGTCTCCCGGTCACGGCCAGCTACGACAGAGCCTGGATTCGAACCAGGATCTCTAGTGGCACAGCTAGCACTGCGATGCAGTGCCTTAGACCACTGCGCCACTCAGGAGACATTAAGTGGTGTGGTGTGGTGTCCATGGTGCCTGCCTGATCATTAATGTTTCTCTGTGGGTTTAGTTTGAGGGACAGATGATATAAACAGACCGGCAATGACTGAATAAACATCAGTAATGGGACAAATCAAATCTGCAATTACGACCAGATGCCTTAAACAAACAGCCACTGCTTTCTATTCTCTTCTGTTGGATCTGTTGTCCCCTGTCTGGCCTGTAATGTTGTTGTTCTCCTGATTGATATGGGTTTTGTCCCAAATGGCACCCTATTCCCTATATAGTGCACTGCTTTTGACCATGGTCCAAAGAGCTTTAGTCAAATGTAGTGCTCTGTGTAGAGGATAGGATGTCATTTAAGTGCGGAGACATGGAAGACTCATTAGGGTAACAACAAACAAAGGGGATCTCTTTACTCTGGTCATTGACTTGATGATGAGTCATGATTATTCAGTTCTTGACACACTCTAACTGGTGCGCCTGGCACCTACTACTATACCCCGTTCAAAGGCACTTCAATCTTTTGTCTTGCCCATTCACCCTCTGAATGGCACACACACAATCCATGTCTCAATTGTCTCAAGGCTTAAAAATCCTTCTTTAACCTGTCTCCTCCCCTTCATCTACACTGATTGAAGTGGATTTAACAAATGACATCAATAAGGGATCATAGCTTTCACCTGGATTCACCTGGTCAGTCTATGTCATGGAAAGAGCAGGTGTTCCTAATGTTTTGTACACTCAGTGTATGTGATCATATACAAACGTAAGCAAGGTTTGAAATTATTATGTTTTAGTCAAATGTTATATCTGTTTGGGCTTCTTGCGGTCAATTTGCAGACTACAAATTATTTGTAATTATGTTCCGGCCCCACGACCATCCGCTCAAGAAAAAATTGGCCCATGGCTGAATCTAGTTGATGATCCCTGGCCTGTGGCGTATAGTTCCCTTGTGTTACAAATGTCATCTTCGGTACCTTCAAGGAAATGTTTTTGTTGAGAACCACTAAGGTCATAGAAGTATTCAACACTGAAAAACAAAGTGCTTGAAAATAACCTTGGCTGGGAGCGCTTTAGAACATAGTTTTTAGCACACATCATTGAGTTATGTAAATACAGACACACACACAAATACATACTGTAGACACACACAGGCACACACATGCAGACGCAACATGGGCACGCACGCACGCATATTTCCTAAAAAGCCTTCCACCATGTTCTAAGTGTTTATGGTAATATAAAGGGTTACTGCAGTGCTTCACTCTCTCAGCCCTTCTTCGGATGTTTGATATGAACCTATTCATGTACTAAAACACATTCTACACACGAACAAACAAATATCATAGGGGCAGTGGCGGTATACTATCTGTTGCCTCTGGTGGTCCTCATTCCAGACCTTAGGAATCCCTCTTTGCCCCCCTCCCATACACTCTATTATATTGATGCATATCCTAAAATGGAATGGTTCATGATTTGGGTGTGGGGTTAGGGGGTGTGGGGGTTAGGGGGTGTGGGGGTGAGGGGGTGAGAGGGTGAGGGGCAGCTGTGGGCGTGGATCAGAGGGCGGGTATATATAGCCTATACCTTGTGGATCACCCTGTGTGGATGCAACTCTCTCCTCCGGTCCTTGGTTCTGTCTTTCGCCTCTCCTTACCTGGACCTAAACATGGCTTACAGACTTTCAGGTAAAGAAATAGGCTGTTGCATTGTGATTGATGCTTGTCTTGTTCATGTGATTTTATTCCATTACTGATACCTAGTGCTGGAATAGTGGTGGTGGTTTGGGGAGATTTTCTCAAGTCCGGTCAGAGACACTGACTGGTGGGTTGTGGGAAGTTCGTCTTGGGTCTTGGTTAGAAACATGGGTTTGTTTAGTGGGTCAGAATTGAAAAACGTTTGGGAACCTGGAGTACTTTTTCTGATTATTGATACTTTTTTTGGTGGAAGGAAACAAAGGTCTTGTGACATCACAGAGGGAGAAAAAAGGTCCATAGAGGTTGAAAGATTTTTTTTGGGAGAAAAGTGACAGTTTGACCTTTTTCATGGCAATGCTATTTACAGCAGGATTAATGCACTTAATGGAAATGAAGTCCTTGGGACAGCATCATTTAGGCAGTCAGTAGTGAATCAAAGATGATTCATTCAATGTTAATTTGGTACATTATGAGTCAGACAGAGGTATCACATGGTAGATACTAACAGTTGATCTGCCTGACCTCCATAACTCTCTCTCTGGGAGCCGTTTGGCTTTGATCTGCCATCAGTGAGCCATCAATGGTGGTGAGAGCCAGGCTCCCTGGCACCATCCTGGTTCACCACTCACTGTGCTCTTACTCGGACCTTTCCACTGTAGAGTGCTTCCCACCCCAGGGACCAAAGTGGTATACTCCAACCCCTCCTACAGAACGCTGGTGCATACCATTTCTGTTTCTGTGGGGGGAGCTGTGTGATTGGCGGTAGCTGAAAGGCTTAGCGTTTAATTACTCTGCCCTTTTATTAGGCATCTAGACCCACAATGGTCACGGTGGCACAGTGGCACCCATAGTGTCCTCAAAAGTCACTCCTCTGACTGTGGGCCTTGATCAAATCAAATAAAACATTTATTTGTCACATGCGCTGAATACAATAGGTGTAGACTTTATTATGAAATGCTTACTTACGAGCCCTTTCCCAACAATGCAAAGTGAAAAAGTATGAAAAATTTGCTAAATAAGAAAGGAAATAGTAACACAATAAAATTACAATAACGAGACTATATACAAGGAGTACCTGTACGTACCGGTACGGAGTCAAGGTGCAGGGATAAGAGGTAGTTGAGGTAGGGGTAAAAGTGACTAGGCAATCAGGATAGATAATAAACATAGTAGCAGCAGCATGTGAAGAGTGTGAAAGTGTGTCTATGTGTGAGTGTGGCGTCAATATGTATGTGTGTGTTTTGTGTGAGCATATGTAGTGTGTGTGTATGTGTGTGTTGGAGTGTCAGTGTAGTATGTGTGAGTGTGTGGGTAGAGTCCAGTGAGTGTGCATAGAGCCAGTGCAAGAGAGTCAGTGCAAAAAAAAAAGGGGGTCAATGCAAATAGTCCGGGTAACCATTTGATTAACTGTTCAGCAGTCTTATGGCTTGGGGGTAGAAGCTGTTCAGGAGCCTTTCGGTCCCAGACTTGGCGCTCCGGTACCATTTGCTGTGCGGTAGCAAAGAGAACAGTCTATAACTTGGTTGACTGGAGTCTTTGACCATTTTTGGGGCCTTCCTCTGACCACCTGTTATAGAGGTCCTGGATGGCAGGGAGCTCGGCCCCAGTGATGTCCCTGCCACAAGGGCACAGTGCTTACAAACCAGAATGGAATGCATGGTTTACTCAATTTGAGATGGATTCGGGCTTCTGAGACTGTGATACTTTGCTACCCTACTCCCCCTAATCTAGCCACTGATCCAGTCCTGCCAATTTGATTCTGATGGACTGATCCTGATTGGCTCGTACCACTGAGATAAGAATGGGGGTGACTCACCGGTGACTCAGTATCGGGGCTTAAGCCAGGCTGCCTCCTTTATCCCTCTGGCACAGCTGAAGACAGGCCTCTCTCTTTCCCCTGTTCCACCCACCCATCCATCCTCACTGGACACTACAGCTGGGAGAGAGCACATACCACAGCGTCTGAAACTAATCCTGTTCAGTTCACCACACACCACACACATCCCCAGACACCTCGAAGAGCACCAATTGGCTTTTGTAAATATTTGCAGTGTTCCCATGGCTACCAGGATATAATGTCATTCCCTCATTAGTATTTCTCTCCATCACTCTCATTTTTAAACCGGATTAAGATACTTCTCAACTCTCATCTGTTGTGTCTCATAAATCACAGATAATTTCGTTCTGGCTCCCAAACGGCTAACCCCAGCATAGAGATCCAGACTGATTGACCTTTGGTAGTTTTGGCGTAATTTAGATGATCCAGATGACACATACGGTCGCTGAAAGGCTGAAAGAGCATGGTTCATTCCAGGGAGGCCCTAGAACACATACACACACACCAATCTCTTCCAGGAAACAGCTATGTCTCTGCCCATTGTGATGGGAATGTTGGTATGTTGATGAGAGGAGCAGGGGGACGTTTTTGTTTACACTAAGAGCCAATGAAACGACACTGCCAAAAAGGTCACAAAGGTGAGAGAGGAGGTGGTTGGATGGGGTGTGTTGGAGTGAGTGAGACAAGCGCTCTAAAAATATGGCCTAAACTTTCCAGAAAAGCCTGATAAAGTCACCCAGTCCCCGTGGGGCCGAGTCAGACACAGAGTGATGACTACACGCTAAAGCTCTGTTCAGGACAGGCAGAAATCTGTGGGCCATTTTGAGGCAGTCATTTTCCACTTCCCTCAGCTGTTTGGCATGCCGGTGCTAAGCCCCTCACCTGGCTGGTTCTGATTAGAGGACAGGACACTTACTGGGATGCCAGCTTGAACATGTCTCTCTTAGCTTGGATGATGGATAGGTTTTTGTGTGTCTGGGTGCCCCATAGACAGGACCATGTTTTGTCAATCAGTACACATGACAGGCCGTGTGTGTGTGTGTGTGTGTATGTGTTAATGGCAGGTGAGGACTTTGGAAGGCCCAGGGTCATTACGCAGGGAAGGGTTGCAGAGAGCTGAGGATCATAGTATAAGAATATGATGAATATTAAGTATTACATAAGTCATATAGGTATTACATGTCCCTGGATACTCTCTCGTAGGCTCACATGGACCTTATTGAGATCTAGGGCTCTATTCAATCTGTATCGCAGAAGTCTGTAGTGGTTGACTCAATCAAAATGTAACCTACACTGCCTCCCTGTGGTGACTCTGGGACATCACATCCAACTAAACTAGAGCCTTGACAGTTTACATACTTCCAATCAATGAATCTCTAATTACATTTATTTACTTGTCAATCAATTAATTTGACGAGTTAATCATGTATACATGACTTGATCCCCAATAGTAAATGTGATTGTTGTTTGTGTTGGTACAGGGCCGAGGAGCTACGCTACTTCCACAATGACTGAACGCTTCGACTGTTACTATTGCCGTGACAACCTGCATGGGAAGAAGTATGTTAAGAAGGAAGAGAAGCACGTGTGTACAAAGTGCTTCGACAAGCTCTGTGCCAATACCTGCGCAGAATGCCGTCGCCCCATTGGGGCTGATGCCAAGGTGGGTATTGTGTTTGTGTGTGTAGGACTGTCCTTGTGAGTGTGCGTGTTTGTGTGTGCCCTTAAATGTGTGTATGTGTGTGTGTTCAGTAGGCTGACTGGCTTCAGTTCATATGTGCAGATTAAGGCCAGTGTTTCTTATCTGTTCTTCCTCAATAAGCAGCAACAGTCAGCATTCAGTCACGGACACAGATTTTTTAAAAACGTTTTGTGATTTGTGTATTGTTGTGAATTGTTAGATACTACTGCACTGTTGGAGCTAGGAACACAAGCATTTCGCTACACCCGCAATATCAATTTTATTTTTTATTTTATATAGCCCTTCTTACATCAGCTAATATCTCGAAGTGCTGTACAGAAACCCAGCCTAAAACCCCAAACAGCTAGTAATGCAGGTGTAGAAGCACGGTGGCTAGGAAAAACTCCCTAGAAAGGCAAAACCTAGGAAGAAACCTAGAGAGGAACCAGGCTATGAGGGGTGGCCAGTCCTCTTCTGGCTGTGCCGGGTGGAGATTATAACAGAACCATGCCAAGATGTTCAAAAATGTTCATAAGTGACAAGCATGGTCAAATAATAATCAGGAATAAATCTCAGTTGGCTTTTCATAGCCGATCATTAAGAGTTGAAAACAGCAGGTCTGGGACAGGTAGGGGTTCCATAACCGCAGGCAGAACAGTTGAAACTGGAATAGCAGCAAGGCCAGGCGGACTGGGGACAGCAAGGAGTCACCACGGCCGGTAGTCCCGACGTATGGTCCTAGGGCTCAGGTCTCTCAGTTGGCTTTTCATAGCCGATCATTAAGAGTTGAAAACAGCAGGTCTGGGACAGGTAGGGGTTTCGTAGCCGCAGGCAGAACAGTTGAAACTGGAATAGCAGCAAGGCCAGGCGGACTGGGGACAGCAAGGTGTCATCATGCCCGGTAGTCCTGACGTATGGTCCTAGGGCTCAGGTTCTCAGAGAGAAAGAGAGAACGAGAGAATTAGAGAGAGCATACTTAAATTCACACAGGACACTGGATAAGACAGGAGAAGTACTCCAGGTATAACCAACTAACCCCAGCCCCCCGACACATAAACTACTGCAGCATAAATACTGGAGGCTGAGACAGGAGCGGTCCGGAGACACTGTGGCCCCATCCGAAGAAACCCCCGGACAGGGCCAAACAGGAAGGATATAACCCCACCCACTCCGCCAAAGCACAGCCCCCGCACCACTAGAGGGATATCCCCAACCACCAACTTACAATCCTGAGACAAGGCCGAGTATAGCCCACAGAGGTCTCCACCACAGCACAAACCAAGGGGGGGGCGCCAACCCAGACAGGAAGATCACGTCAGTAACTCAACCCACTCAAGTGACGCACCCCTCCCAGGGACGGCATGAAAGAGCACCAGCAAGCCAGTGACTCAGCCCCTGCAACAGGGTTAGAGGCAGAGAACCCCAGTGGAGAGGGGAACCGGCCTGGCAGAGACAGCAAGGGCTGTTCGTTGCTCCAGCCTTTCCGTTCACCTTCACACTCCTGGGCCAGACTACACTCAATCATATGACCTACTGAAGAGATAAGTCTTCAGTAAAGACTTAAAGGTTGAGACCGAGTCTGCGTCTCTCACATGGGTAGGCAGACTGTTCCATAAAAATGGAGATCTATAGGAGAAAGCCCTGCCTCCCGCTGTTTGCTTAGAAATTCTAGGGACAATTAGGAGGCCTGCGTCTTGTGACCGTAGCGTACGTATTGGTATGTACGGCAGGACCAACTCGGAAAGATAGGTAGGAGCAAGCCCATGTAACGCTTTATAGGTTAACAGTAAAACCTTGAAATCAGCCCTTGCCTTAACAGGAAGCCAGTGTAGGGAAGCTAGCACTGGAGTAATATGATCAAATTTCTTGGTTCTAGTCAGGATTCTAGCAGCCGTATTTAGCACTAACTGAAGTTTATTTAGTGCTTTATCCGGGTAGCCGGAAAATAGAGCATTGCAGTAGTCTAACCTAGAAGTAACAAATGCATGGATTAATTTTTCTGCATCATTTTTGGACAGAAAATTTCTGATTTTTGCAATGTTACGTAGATGGAAAAAAGCTGTCCTTGAAACAGTCTTGATATGTTCGTCAAAAGAGAGATCAGGGTCAAGAGTAACGCCTAGGTCCTTCACAGTTTTATTTGAGACGACTTTACAACCATCAAGATTAATTGTCAGATTTAACAGAAGATCTCTTTGTTTCTTGGGACCTAGAACAAGCATCTCTGTTTTGTCCGAGTTTAAAAGTAAAAAGTTTTCAGCCATCCACTTCCTTATGTCTGAAACACAGGCTTCTAGCGAGGGCAATTTTGGGGCTTCACCATGCTTCATTGAAATGTACAGCTGTGTGTCATCCGCATAGCAGTGAAAGTTAACATTATGTTTTCGAATAACATCCCCAAGAGGTAAAATATATAGTGAAAACAATAGTGGTCCTAAAACGGAACCTTGAGGAACACCGAAATGTACAGTTGATTTGTCGGAGGACAGACCATTCACAGAGACAAACTGATATCTTTCCGACAGGTAGGATCTAAACCAGGCCAGAACTTGTCCGTGTAGACCAATTTGGGTTTCCAGTCTCTCCAAAAGAATGTGGTGATCGATGGTGTCAAAGGCAGCACTAAGGTCTAGTAGCACGAGGACAGATGCAGAGCCTCGGTCTGACGCCATTAAAAGGTCATTTACCACCTTCACAAGTGCAGTCTCAGTGCTATGATGGGGTCTAAAACCAGACTGAAGCATTTCGTATACATTGTTTGTCTTCAGAAAGGCAGTGAGTTGCTGCGCAACAGCTTTTTCTAAAATTTTTGAGAGGAATGGAAGATTCGATATAGGCCGATAGTTTTTTATATTTTCCGGGTCAAGGTTTGGCTTTTTCAAGAGAGGCTTTATCACTGCCACTTTTAGTGAGTTTGGTACACATCCGGTGGATAGAGAGCTGTTTATTATGTTCAACATAGGAGGGCCAAGCACAGGAAGCAGCTCCTTCAGCAGTTTAGTAGGAATAGGATCCAGTATGCAGCTTGAAGGTTTAGAGGCCATGATTATTTTCATCATTGTGTCAAGAGATATAGTACTAAAACACTTAAGTGTCTCTCCCGATCCCAGGCCCTCGCAGAGCTGTGCAGATCCAGGACAGCTAAGCCCTGGAGGAATACGCAGATTCAAAGAGGAGTCCGTAATTTGCTTTCTAATGGTCATGATCTTTTCCTCAAAGAAGTTCATGAATTTATCACTGCTGAAGTGAAAGCCATCCTCTCTTGGGGAATGCTGCTTTTTAGTTAGCTTTGCAACAGTATCAAAAAGAAATTTTGGATTGTTCTTATTTTCCTCGATTAAGTTGGAAAAGTAGGATGATCGAGCAGCAGTGAGGGCTCTTCGGTACTGCACGGTACTGTCTTTCCAAGCTAGTCGGAAGACTTCCAGTTTGGTGTGGCGCCATTTCCGTTCCAATTTCCTGGAAGCTTGCTTCAAAGCTCGGGTATTTTCTGTATACCAGGGAGCTAGTTTCTTATGACAAATGTTTTTCGTTTTTAGGGGTGCAACTGCATCTAGGGTATTGCGCAAGGTTAAATTGAGTTCCTCAGTTAAGTGGTTAACTGATTTTTGTCCTCTGACGTCCTTGGGTAGGCAGAAGGAGTCTGGAAGGGCATCAATGAATTTTTGTGTTGTCTGAGAATTTATAGCACGACTTTTGATGCTCCTTGGTTGGGGTCTGAGCAGATTATTTGTTGCGATTGCAAACGTAATAAAATGGTGGTCCGATAGTCCAGGATTTTGTGGAAAAACATTAAGATCTACAACATTTATTCCATGGGACAAAACTAGGTCCAGAGTATGACTGTGGCAGTGAGTAGGTCCAGAGACATGTTGGACAAAACCCACTGAGTCGATAATGGCTCTGAAAGACTTTTGGAGTGGGTCTGTGGACTTCTCCATGTGAATATTAAAATCACCAAAAATTAGAATATGATCTGCTATGACTACAAGGTCTGATAGGAATTCAGGAAACTCAGAGAGGAACGCTGTATGTGGCCCAGGAGGCCTGTAAACAGTAGCTATAAAAAGTGATTGAGTAGGCTGCATAGATTTCATGACTAGAAGCTCAAAAGATGAAAACGCCATTTTTTTTTTTGTAAATTGAAATTTGCTATCGTAAATGTTAGCAACACCTCCGCCTTTGCGGGATGCACGGGGAATATGGTCACTAGTGTAACCAGGAGGTGAGGCCTCATTTAACACAGCAAATTCATCAGGCTTAAGCCATGTTTCAGTCAGGCCAATCACATCAAGATTATGATCAGTGATTAGTTCATTGACTATGACTGCCTTTGAAGTGAGGGATCTAACATTAAGTAACCCTATTTTGAGATGTGAGGTATCACGATCTCTTTCAATAATGGCAGGAATGGAGGAGGTCTTTATCCTAATAAGATTGCTAGGGTGAACACCGCCATGTTTAGTTTTGCCCAACCTAGATCGAGGCACAGACACAGTCTCAATGGGTATGGCTGAGCTGACTACACTGACTGTGCTATTGGCAGACTCCACTAAGCTGGCAGGTTGGCTAACAGCCTGCTGCCTGGCCTGCACCCTATTTCACTGTGGGGCTAGAGGAGTTAGAGCCCTATCTATGTTGGTAGATAAGAGGAGAGCACCCCTCCAGCTAGGATGGAGTCCGTCACTCCTCAGCAGGTCAGGCTTGGTCCTGTTTGTGGGTGAGTCCCAGAAAGAGGGCCAATTATCCACAAATGTTATCTTTTGGGAGGGGCAGAAAACAGTTTTCAACCAGCGATTAAGTGCTGAGACTCTGCTGTAGAGCTCGTCACTTCCCCTAACTGGGAGGGGGCCAGAGACAATTACTCGATGCCGACACATCTTTCTAGCTGATTTACACGCTGAAGCTATGTTGCACTTGGTGACCTCTGACTGTTTCATCCTAACATCGTTGGTGCCGACGTGGATAACAATATCTCTATACTCTCTACACTCGCCAGTTTTAGCTTTAGCCAGCACCATCTTTAGATTAGCCTTAACGTCGGTAGCCCTGCCCCCTGGTAAACAGTGTATGATCGCTGGGTGATTCGTTTTAAGTCTAATACTGCGGGTAATGGAGTCGCCAATGACTAGGGTTTTCAATTTGTCAGAGCTAATGGTGGGAGCCTTCGGAGTCTCAGACCCCGTAACGGGAGGAGTAGAGACTAGAGAAGACTCAGACTCAGACTCCGACTCGCTACATAATGGGGAAAACCGGTTGAAGGTTTCTGTCGGCTGAATGAGCGACACCGGTTGAGCATTCCAACAGTATTTCCCTCCAGAAGCCATGAGAAAGTTGTCCGGCTGCGGGGACTGTGCGGGGGGATTTATACTAACGTTACTGTCTGTACTTACTGGTGGCACAGACGCTGTTTCTTCCTTTCCTACACTGATATTACCCTTGCGTCTGAAGCTGGGCTTGTAGCACAGCTATTCTCGCCGTAAGGCGAGAATTCTCCTGTATATTATGAGTACAGCGACTGCAATTAGAAGACATCATGTTAATGTTACTACTTAGCTTCGGCTGTTGAAGATGTTGATGAACCATGTCCAGATAAAGCGTCCGGAGTGAAAAAGTTGAATAAGGGAAAAAAGTTGCGATGGAAAAAAGGAAAATAACGTAAAGTTGGCAGCTAAAACGCACAGGAAAATGACTCTTCTGTCTCGGGATAAACGTCCGGGGTGAAAAAGTTTAACGAAAAAAGATGAGTGAGGACAAAACTAAAAAGTTGGTAAATTTGTTGAACACAGAGATTGATTAAACGTTTATTAAAAGTAAAACGTGAATAGTTTGGCAGGTAGCCAAGTAGCAACAAACAGCACAGCAGTACGGAGACTGCAATAACATCTGCTACATTTGTGTATGTGACCAATCAAATGTGTTTTGATTTGATACTTGTCTTAAAGACACTATAATTACTAACTAACCCTGTAGGATCGTTTCACCATTGCTGTCTACCTCAGACTGCCCGTATTGGCTGGCAGTCCTTCATGCTACGCTGCACTCAAATTCACTTCATCTCCAATGCTAATAATGCTTTCCAGATGGACATAGTCTGTTTTATGGCAAACCCTTCTGAATACCGTAGCCTACAATTGATTAAGAAATGAGCCTCAGTTTAATGAGGTGTGTATGAAGCTCATGTGAATGAATGTATCTCACTCCTCACCCTCTCCCCTCCTCCATGTCCAGGAGCTGAACCATAAGAACCGCCACTGGCATGAGGACTGTTTCCGCTGTGCCAAGTGCTACAAGCCCCTGGCCAACGAGCCCTTCAGCGCCAGGGACGACGGCAAGATCATGTGTGGCAAGTGTGGCTCCTGCGAGGATGGCAACCGGTGCCAGGCCTGCTACAAGGTGGTCATGCCAGGTGTGCTTAACCATAACCACAATGCACTTCTTCATCTGTCCTTAACGTGACCTAGCACTATGCACGTGGCTGCTGTTTACATTTTCAATTCCCACACTGTATGAAACAGGTGTTTTTATTGTAATCTATTGTATCTTTGATTGCCAGGCACCCAGAACGTGGAGTATAAGAAGAAGGTGTGGCATGAGGAGTGCTTCACCTGCTTCGAGTGCAAGCAGCCAATCCGCTCGCAGAGCTTCCTGAACAAGGGCGATGACATCTACTGCGGCCCGTGCCATGAGAAGAAGTTTGCCAAGAAATGCTTCCACTGCAAGCAGGTGAAAAACAAAATCTGCCCCTTCACACACCCACATACAGAAAAACATATTTCATTATATTGTGAATTTTGCCCTTATATTGTGACCCTCCCCGTTTACTGTAAAACAAATTGAACATCCTCCCCCTCATAGAATTAACTCTAAAGTATGTTTACGACCACACATAACGAGAACTGTAGTGACCCTGTGTTTATAAACGTGGATATCAACTTTGCCACTTCAACATGGTTTTGTGGCACAGTCAATGCCACGTAGGGCTAGGGGCCAGAAGGTTGATGGTTCACCGACCACCACAGACGAGCTCACACTCCCTGCCTGTTTCATTACACTACGATCAAAGCCGGCTGCAGACTAGGGGGAAATCGGATTTTCAACATTTTGATGCCATATTTATAATTATATAAAATATATGCAACGAATGTTCCAACAACAGGTTTCTGTGCCAATGCAACACACAACCAATAAACAAAGCAAAAAATAAAAAATAATATAATAAGAAATAAGAAATTAAAAAAACAAAGCATACCGACTTCGGGCACTTCAATATCATGGTTTGCGTTTTCAACACCACAATAAATAGACTATGTCAATCTCAACAAACAGTGGCCGCTGCACAGTTTGAATTGACTGATTGATTGATCTTATTTGTCCGTTTAAAAAATACATACATATACACAAATATTTTAAAAGTGACCGGGATTGCACAATAAAGTCAGGGACTTATTTCCATTGTGGTCCCTATTTTTTTAAACATAAATACATAAACAATTACATAGATACAGACACATTACATAGATACAGACACATTACACAGATACAGACACATTACATAGATACAGACACATTACAGAGATACAGACACATTACATAGATACAGACACATTACACAGATACAGACACATTACACAGATACAGACACATTACAGAGATACAGACACATTACATAGATACAGACACTATTATTATTATTATTATTATTATTACATTACAGAGATAGATACATTACAGAGATACAGACACATTACAGAGATACAGACACATTAGAGATACAGACACAGATACAGACACATTACAGAGATACAGACACATTACAGAGATACAGACACATTACATAGATACAGACACATTATTATTATTATTATTACATTACAGAGATAGACACATTACAGAGATACAGACACATTATAGAGATAGACACATTACATAGATACAGACACATTACATAGATACAGACACATTACATAGACACAGACACATTACAGAGATACAGACACATTACATAGATACAGACACATTACATAGATACAGACACATTACATAGATACAGACACATTATTATTATTATTATTACATTACAGAGATAGACACATTACAGAGATACAGACACATTACAGAGATACAGACACATTACAGAGATACAGACATTACAGAGATACAGACACATTACAGAGATAGACACAGACACATTAGAGATACAGACACATTACAGAGATACAGACACATTACAGAGATACAGACACAGATACAGACATATTACATAGATACAGACAAATTACATAGATACAGACACATTACATAGATACAGACACATTACATAGATACAGACACATTATTATCATTATTATTATTACTACATTACAGAGATACAGACACATTACAGAGATAGAGACGAAAGAATGCTCAACCTTCAGATGAGGAGGAAGTACAATTCTTACAAGCTTGTTTGGCTGCTAGCTTATTCTTTCTTTATCCTTAGTCTTTTATCTTTAGATGTTTGGAGCTGCTGGTGAACAATGCTGTGCAGGCATAAGTGACACTGGACTAGCGCCCTTGCCAGAGTCTTTAGGGGGTCTATAGCTAGGTTTCCATCCAATTGGAGACAGATTTTCATGTGAATATTCTAAAATCTTCATAAAAACAATATGCCATTTCAGAGTTTCCTGTAGGAAAATTTGGCACCGGACAACATGACAGGGAAGATTTTAATTTACCGGACAGTTTAGAAATTTTATGGACATCCATATTCATTCAGATCCGACCTGGCGCAGCCAGCGCCATCAATAAACAAGGGATGTTGGCCAAATGAGTCACATTTACGTGTCCTTAAAAACAGCCTATAACAAATTACAAAAACACCATTTTTTTGTGTTTCGATGTGCAGCATATGCAAAACTTTACAGCCTATTTTTTTTTTTTTTTTGGGGGGGGGGGGGGGGTTAGGCTACTTTCCTAAAACAAGAATTGTCCAGCTGTCAGAAGTTTCAGCACTAAATGCATCAGGGCATTGCATGCAAAGGCCTATCTATGGCTTAGGTGTCTGCTGTATGATATTAATATCATATACCCCAGAGAGATAGAGATATGCCGGCAGCATGCTACGACACCAACATGCATTTCTTTATGTCAGATGGGTACTGCATCTGCTGTACAGATATAGATGTACACAAGTAATTTGTACATTTTCAATCCAAATATTTTGTATAAAGATAAGCATTATATTGTTAGATTATAGGAGTAACTCTGGTAGGCCTGAAACAGTCTTCCTCACCTCAAGTTCAACTGTTGGAGTCAGTCTTCATATCATAGGCCTGCAGTAGCTAAAGCTTAATAATAACCACACCATACCAAACCTTTACAAACGTTTCTAAACTTTATTAGGGTAATATCAAAAGTAAGTCAAGCCATTGTTTATAGGGAAAATATGAGCAGAAGAGGGAATGTAAACCAGGGAAACCATACAACCCTCCCCAAAGCCAAAAACTCATGTTTGACAACCCTCCCCTATTTTGGACCACACCTCCCCCAGTACATTTTTATCTGTCCCGTATGACAGTGTAATTACAGTAGACCTAATTATAGTATTCTTAAGGTACAAGTTAAAGGAAATGCTTTCTGTTTCTCTCCCCTCAGCCCATCACTTCAGGTGGTATAAGCTACCAGGACCAGCCATGGCACTCTGAGTGCTTTGTGTGTCGTACCTGCCGTAAGAGCCTGGCCGGAACCCGCTTCACCTCCCATGAGGAGCACGTCTACTGTGTGGACTGCTACAAGACCTCCGTTGCCAAGCAGTGCAACGGCTGTAAGAACCCCATCACAGGTCAGACACCCACACACATTTTACATGACCATGTATGCCTGATATTTATTGTATGGACAGATGCTCTGTTTTTATATATAATATAATATAATATAATATGCCATTTAGCAGACGCTTTTATCCAAAGCGACTTACAGTCATGTGTGCATACATTTTTACATATGGTAAAAGAGATGATAAAGGATTTAATTATGTGCAGGATGTGGCATTGTTGAGATTATATTTTGGCTGTAAACGGCACTGGTCATCAAATATCTGGCCCAATACTATGCTGACTGCTGCAAATACCATCTCCCATAATACAGGGTTTGGCCATGGGACCAACGTGGTGAACTATGAGGGCCACTCCTGGCATGAATACTGCTTCAACTGCAAGAAATGCTCCCTCTCCCTGGCCAACAAGCGCTTTGTCATCAACGGAGAGAACATCTACTGCCCTGATTGTGCTAAGAAGCTGTGAGCACAGCCAGCCAGAGGGCCAAACAAGTTATGTCTGTCAGTCATGTTTTGATAGGGCCAGAACATCAACTAGTGCCAACTAACTCAAGTTGAGCGGTCAAGCCAAGGGTTAAAACTACAGAGAAAGGTCAATTACCTGAATTAATTTGAACAGCAGCTGAATATGAATCTTGTTCCAGTGTTTTGTCATTGATGAATACTAACACACGCCAACTGGTTTGCTTTTGTGGGCCTGCGATATGCAATACTAAAAAGCTTGAACACTGCATAGCCATATTAGGGAATGCTATTTTCAGTGCCTTACTGGACCAGTGCTTTGAGAATACTAATATGGCAATTACATGTTTCCTGTTGCTTCTTGAATTATATTCTAGCTTTCCTAAATAATCAGTCATGGCATCTCTGAAGTGATGTTTGCAGAGCGGTTATGTATGAGGGTTTCGACATATAACGAACGCTTCATGTAATAATCAGTATGGACAAAGTAGGTATTTTTTGTAGGTATCAAGTGGTGTTATGAGATAGTAATCTAATCATGTAGTCATACTGTATCTTTTTGAAGTGGAGTGAAAGTTTGGGATGTGAATGCACATTATGGTGGATCAATAAAGGCAAGCAACAAAATTGAGTTTATTTTCACCTGCTAGACAGAAATAACAAACGCCTACTTTTACTTAGCAAAACTTTATTTTTTTAACGGTTCATATCTTCCCAGAACACTAGATATATTTACAAATATAATTTGTGGACATGGCTTGGGTTAGGGTCTGAAAAGCCTCCAGAAAGCTATTGATATTCACACTGTAGCCCTGGTCGGGTAGAATGATTGTCATGGCCGAAGTAAGGAGACGTGACACATTTGATTAGTTATTAATTACTATAAAATAAAAATACAGTCTTCTCAATCTAAGGCATTCTATTCTACTGTCATAGCGACTGAATCATGAGATCATTAAGAACAGTTAGCTCTGTATTCAGGCCCACAGATGCAGATAAGGATCGGAATTAAAAAACATAACAGGACCTGGAACATTTCTAGTATTAGAGCAGCGACTCATGTATTGGCCCTATCTACAGTATCTGTGACTGAATGTGCCAGCGCCACTGCCATGTAGCACTGACCAAGGAACAATCCTGTGTTTCATTCTAAACCAGTCTACAGCAATCCCCTGCACTTTTGAATAGATAAAAGGTTTGTCAAGTCAAGGAGGGGAGTTCATAGACGGCCTGGATGGGAGGAGACAGGAGAGAATAGAGAAACAAGAATACCACACCTCTCCAACAGGCCTACACAGTAAAGCTACTTCTTGGTGATAAGTTAACCCCATCTCCAAAATGTAATTCATTTCAGAAAGCTTTTCAACCCTTTCTTTCTAAAAGTGGAAAACCTCCCACAGTGCAAAGCGTCTGATGTTGTGATGAATAATACAACTGTTTGCACATGAAAACAAAAAAGTTTATCCTCAGAGAGAGAAGCGTGTTAAATTATTAAGGGCTTGTTTGTTTAGTAAAAGTTACATTCTCAAAGCTCATGGGCCTCCGTCTAGACATTTATAATATAAAGCCGTTTCAGAGAAACCTTCTGGTTTATTAGCGTGACAGAGTCAACAAGTTTATTATGAGGCAAACAAGGTCCCCAAACCTCTCTGTTTTGGACGATTCAAGCATAGGGAATTCAAGCTTCTGGACACAGCTTTTAAGGAACCCATAAACGAGACAAGAACAAGACTGACCAAATGGCATTTGTTGCCGTCTCCATCATTTAGTGGTAGACTCACTCCGTCACACTGCTGCTACACAGAGAGGTGTGTGGCGTAGTGGCAGTCCATATTAACGTTCCTATTGTAACCTTCAGACACCATCCCTGCAACCTTTCACACCATGTGAAAAAGCACTAGAACATTTCTGCGTCTTCCACCCCTCAGTTGGGAACCAAGGCAATTATCAGAGGTGGTTGGGGGATGAAAAGTAGAACCTTTTAGAGCCTCACAAAATGCCCTCAATCAACGTACACAGACATCTTCCCTCTACAGTATGAGGATCCCCTGCCCTAGGCTTATGGAGTACTGGAGAAGAGGGTTTCCTGTAGCCCTATGGGTAACACCCAAACCTGACCTGAGTCAATTCCACACCAACTCTTAATCCCTATCCCTTGAGGTGATTTGTAAGTATTTGATAGGTATAAGCAATATAATCGCTTAACCTTGTGGAATCGTTGCCATATTGCTTACACCGATCCAATCTACAAAAGTACCCAGTGGGTAAGAGATAGGGCTTGATTTAGAACAGAGCATAGGGTAACAGCACTGACTACCCTGGCAAAGGGCACGAGTCTAACAGAACCAACATTTAAATAAAGTAACAGATAACGAGACTTAACATCCATTCCCAGTACACCACCCCACCCATGGGTGCATTGGCTCAATACTGATTATATACATAATACAATAACACTTAAATATGTCGAAATATATTTTCATATACTGTATATAAACAGACAGCCAAATTATTATAAAAATAATTGATACAAATGTTTTTTTGCTCTTTGTTTTTTTTTTTGCCAGGAGAGGTAACAGAAGCTTAGTGGAGAAGCACTGGAATTAGTCTTGAACAAGCTACACAGACAGACAGGGAATGTATGAGACACTGCATACATCTACAGCCGGGTCAAAACAGCTCTGAGATGCCTGACAGAACATACATTTTAGCCCTATAAAGGAACGTTGGGCGTCGTAAGAGAGAACTTCCAACCATTCAAGTTCGTTTCTGGACTAGTACACCCCTCAGAGAAAAGTCATTAGCAATTCTGAAGTGACGTAAAATGAAACTCATGGACCTCGTCTGACTGCAATTAACCAACATACACGTTACTCCGTTATGGGCTATAGCCATTCATATGGTAAGAATATAGATTCATGCAGTCATTGCTGGGGGTCAAGTTATATTTCAGTGCTCAGGATACAATTAAATTAGAATTTGATATGAGTTAGTAAACCATTAAGTCTATATACATGTAAAACCATAACATGTCAAGATCTTAGGACATAAACCTAAAGACCAGGAACCGAAAGTTAACAGCAACAGTTAAAATATTTACTAAATCACCAGTTTGTCAAATTCCTACATCCTTCAGTTTGTAAATTCTAAGTAGTAGGCAACCACCCTCAGCGGTGTCGGAGGAAAACCGGAAACATCCGGGTTTCAGGCGAAAAGCAGCGAAGAGGCGAAGCTTGAAAACTGTATGTTTCCGGTTTCTTCCGACCCCGCTCAGGCATTGATTTTCTGCCTGCTACCTTAGGTTAGCAGGCAACAGTCATTTCATAAAACCATTTGTTTGATTTATAGACATGAGTGCCTCCTAGTGGCCCTAAGGAGAAGAGCAGGAGTGAGGGAGTGGTGGGAGATGGCGAGGGAGGCAGAGGGGCTCTGACCAGCCCTTTGGGGCACAGGGGAGAGGGGTAAACCATGGAAGAATAGGGCCTAGAGAGTTTAAAGGAGAGCAAGTCTAGGAAAAGCCGCCAGCCAGACAAATCCAGAATTCTAGGTCGGATTACAATTTGGGTAGGATGGGATTAGAGTTACATAGTGCTGCTCCTGGCTTGGGCACCGGCAGGTCATAACACACGTTTGTGTAACTGCTCCCTCACCCACTGGAGATGCTTAGGGCCCCTGTAGGCAGACCCTGAGAGACTACAGTACCCAGGTGCCCCAGCCCACTCCCCACCAATCAGAATGTGTTTTATCACATCTGGGGGGGGTACTAGAGTTTCCTGACTCAATCATGACATGAGAAGTAATGAACTCATAGCCATCATATAGCAAAGTGTTATGTACATACATCCTGGAATATTCTCAAACAAGACTAACCCCCCTAAAAACTAGACATGAGATAACAGTAATTACATTTTACGAAGAAGCCAAAATTAATAAATTACGTTGCACGCCCTGCCCAACACTTAAAAAACATAAACAGTATGAACAAAACAACATTTAAAAAAAGAACCGAGTCAAATGTTGTAAGTATGGAAGGATGAGAGCCCTTGCAGCGAGTACATTGAAGGAATAGAGATTTTCCCTGAAGCTTTGTTTCTCTTTTTAGATATTTGAAAACTTTTTTTATTTTCTTGTGGTGGGGGGTGCAAAGTTAGCGTTCTGGCAGTCACCGTCTCCCCCTCACCCCATGTGCTCTTCCTCTGGCTAAGGGCTGGTGTGTGTATGTGGGTAGGTGTGTGTGGAGGGGGTAGGGGGGTCTGGAGCTCAGCTGGACAGGAACTCTAGGAGCGCAATATTCACAGGCCTCTGAAGGGAAAGCTGCAGCCTCACATCTCTACAGAGAGAGAGAGAGAAAACAAGTGTCAATATTTGATATTCACAAAGCTATTCACTTTTCTATACAACATGTGCAGTACAGTAGCAGTAAATCAACTTTACAAACAGTTGTTTCTAAAATACTTTTATCTCACCTGACAGGGCTTCGATGGGCTGACTGGAGGGGTGGAGGGTGGCCACGGGGGTCCCCTTGTCCTCGAAGGCCACCCTGGGCCCCTCGGGGGACCCGTCACAGTCGATGAGGCCCTGGTTGTGGCCGTCGGCATTGATGAGGGGCCGGCCCTTGGAGTTGACGCCCAGGTCAATGAGCTCCTCAAAGCTCCAGGGGCCAGGCTTACCATTCAGCCCCGGGGCCAGCATGTTAGAGTCCTCATTCAGGAACTCTGAGCCCCCAACTAAACAACCCTTAGGCACTGGACTGCAGGGGAGAGAGGGAGAGAGGGAGGGAGTGAATGAAAGATGCCTATAGCCAAAATAGTCCTATATCATTGTGTCTAGAGCATTTGGGAGTGGCATTCTGTGTGTGTGTGAGAGTGAGTGAGTCATACCTAACAGCCAGAGGCTCCTCAGCGCTGGTTCTGTTGCTGTTCTCCTTGTCGTCCGCCTCCGGTTTCCCGTTCACGCTGCCCAGCGGCTCCTCCCGCACTCCCATTGGCTCGCTGCGGATCAGTCCACGCTCCTCCTCATCCAGGCCGTCCGTCTCCAAGGCGACGTCTCCGGTCTGGGCTGCCTCGTCGTCTGCAGGGACAAATAAGCAGATGGCAGATAACTCAATATGCACACAGAGGGAGTGGTGTCTGTGCAAACAGACAAGCCATTCACATACAGTGTATGCACCCACTACACACACCAGGGATGTGACAAATCGAAAGAAATTATTCATGTTTAAACTGCCATTCACAATGCAGCTGTGCTGCCTGCAACGGTTTGGGTCTCACGGTGTGTTCCTTTCAGATGGTTAAGCACTGCACCTGTACTACCATCACTGTACCTCAATTCCACCTCGCAAAATTAGTATTTTATTCTCATTTAACTTCGGCCTTCTCTGCTGTCGCTGGCCTTTCTCTTTTCTAAAGTTAACGCCGATGACGTAGTGGTGGAGAGTCGACTCCAAAATGATTTATTCCTCCACTCCTTGCATGTCGACTCCCGGTGTCGACTCCCATTTCTGAGTTAAGGTTCGATTCCGCTAAGAATCGGCTCCTAAGATTTTTTGGGAATGGAGGAGACTGATTAGTTGCTATACTTCCGAGAACACAAAACACTCGCATCTTTCAGAGCGAGCTAGCAAGGGACGGAGAGGGGGGGGAGGGGCACACTATAGGCAGGTCGGCCAGCAGGCAGTCATTCAGAACCGTGCACTAGGCCTATCTATCAGTATAGGGCAGGTCAGCCACCAGACAGTCAGAACCGTGCACTAGGCCTATCTATCAGTATAGGGCAGGTCAGCCACCAGACAGTCAGAACCGTGCACTAGGCCTATCTATCGGCAATCAAAAGCTGTATCACGCAATGGAATGCTGTATCTCGCAATTTCTTGGCTTGCCATGTCTCGCAACTTCAGTAAAGCAGGGCCTATCATCAATGAATAGGCTAGGATATTCTACACTCAACACACCGAAGACTGAACACACACTAGCATCATTAGCAAAGACTCAGAGGAAGAGGCGAAGCGAGAGGTTTCACTCGCCAAAATCAGTCTAAAATAAGCCCAATGCATTTCTATGGGCTTATTTTGGACCTGAGCTTGTCGCCTGCCTTCCCGCCTTTGGGACAACGACTCCTATTGTTAGGGCGGAGACATGAGCATATCGTCATCATATACAGGTCTCTGGCGAAGAGCAAGAGCAGGCAAGCCAGAGCGAGGGAGAGAGAGGAGGGGCAGGCAGAAAGAATGTCTTGGTAATCTGGATCGCACAGCGTCTTGGTTTGCATGCCTTGAGTAGCCTAAAGTTGGCCTCTTCCCCTCTTTCCCCAGGCCTTTATAGCCTATCGTCTAGTTAGGCTATAGCACAGAAAATAATATGTTTTGTTATAACTGCATTGTGATTAAAATTTTGCAATACAAAAATACAACTTTGTTTTTTGGTTAGGGATTTTTCTTAATGTTAAGGATCCCAATTTTGTTGAAACATTTGAATGCCTTATTCTAAAATGTATTAAATAAACAAAACATCTAATCAATCTACACAATCCTCCATAATGACAAAGTGAAAACAGGTTTAGAAATGTTTGTATATTTATTAAAAATAAAAAACAGAAAGACCTTATTTACAAAAGTATTCAGACCCTTTGCTATGAGACTCAAAATTGAGCTCAGGTGCATCCTGTTTCCATTGATCAGCCTTGATGTTTCTACAACTTGATTGGAGTCCACCTGTGGTAAATTCAATTGATTGGACATGATTTGGACAGGCACACACCTGTCTATATAAGGTCCCACAATTGACAGTGCATGTCAGAGCAAAAACCAAGCCATGAGGTCGAAGGAATTGTCCGTAGAGCTCCGAGACAGGATTGTGTTGAGGCACAGTTCTGGGGAAGGGTACCAAAACATTTCTGCAGCATTGAAGGTCCCCAAGAACACAGTGGCCTCCATCATTCTTAAATGGAAGAAGTTTGGAACCACCAAGACTCTTCCTAGAGAAGGCCACGCGGCCAAACTGAGCAATCTGGCGACTCTACCAATCAGGCCTTTATGGTAGAGTGGCAAGACGGAAGCCACTCCTCAGTAAAAGGCACATGACAGCCCCCTTGGAGTTTGCTAAAAGGCACCTAAAGAATCTCAGACCATGAGAAACAAGATTCTCTGGTCTGATGAAACCAAGATTGAACTCTTTGGCCTGAATGCCAAGCGTCACGTCTGGAGGAACCCTGGTACCATCCCTACGGTGAAGTGGCAGGGACTGGGAGACTAGTCAGGATCGAGGAAAACATGAACGGAGCAAAGTACAGAGCGAGCCTTGATGAAAACCTGCTCCAAAGCTCTCAGGACCTCAGACTGGGGTGAAGGTTCACCTTCCAACAGGACAACGACCCTAAGCACACAGCCAAGACAACTCAGGAGTGGCTTCGGGACAAGTCTCTGAATGTCCTTGAGTGGCCCAGCCAGAACTCAGACTTGAACCTGATTTAACATCTCTGGAGAGACCTGAAAATAGCTGTGCAAAGACGCTCCCCATCCAACCTGACAGAGCTTGAGAGGATCTGCAGAGAGAATGAGAGAAACTCCCCAAATACAGGTGTGCCAAGCTTATAGTATCATACCCTAGAAGACTCTAGGCTGTAATCGCTGCCAAAGGTGCTTCAACAAAGTACTGAGTAAAGGGGCTGAATACTTACGTAAATGTTATAGTTCCGTTTTTAATTTTGTATAAATTAAAAACCTGTTTTTGCTTTGTCATTATGGGGTATTGTGTGTAGATTGATGAGGAAAAAAATCAATTTAATCAATTTTAGAATAAGACTGAAATGTAACAAAATGTGGAAAAGGTCAAGGGGTCTGAACACTCTCCGAATGCACTGTAGCTACAACATCTAAAGTAGTAGTTGCAGTACACATTAATGTTATCATGTTAATCGTTCTATTTAAAAATCGCTATAATTCAGTCAATTTATGATATGGGTTTTTGTTCATATCACCCAGCTCCAAGGGATGGTTAATTGACGGTGGACAGTTACCCTTGGTGTCGTCACAGTTGGTTTCTTCTTCGCCCCCCTCCTCCTCTCCCTCTTCATCCTGTATGTCATCATCATCATCATCATCATCATCATCTTCATCTCTCTACACAGGACACAGGGACAGAGTGCCGGTCAAAATGCGTACAAGTTAAAATATGTATCAAGTATGTGCAAGGATTACTAGGTGTGCTTATCCAAGCAGACTTGGCTATTGTAGAAAGCACAGTTTCCATGGAGATATCATAGCTTGAGAAATTTGAACTCACCTTTTCTTGCTCCCCTTTTCTGGTTCTCTTCATGATCTCCTCAATTCTCTGCAAGTCGAAGAGCAACAGGGAGATTCATGTCAACAATTTCTGGCAAATTACACCGTGCAGACATGCTCAATGTAATACAAGTTATAAAATGGTTGGACTGCTTTTACGTTAAAGTGTTCGTATACAGGGAGTGGATGTAGGGGCTATTTTCACTGAGTGTGCATACTGAATGTGTATGATGAACATGTTACTCAGAACATACAGTCAATGTGTGCAGTGTGTATGATAAAGCATGTATGATGAAATGGTGATTCTCCACCCACCTTCTTCCTCTCCATGCGTTCCTGTTGGTTCTGGGCCATTACCCTCTCCCTCTCAATGCGGACCTTCTCTGCATCAATTGCAGCCTGTGCCTCCGCCTCTTCACGCTGCGATTGGACAAACAGGTTGTCAATCACACAAGCAACCAATCAAACAATAAATTACACCAACAACACTGTCAATGTGTCTGCGTGTCCCTACCTCTTTCTGTAGCTCAGCCTGTCTCTCGGCCTCCTCTGCCTCCAGTCTCTCTCTGTCTGCCTCTGCCATAAGAGCGTCCTCCTCCTCCTTTTTCTTCCTCTCCTCCGCCAGCCTCCTCTCCTCCTCCAGGCGTTTCAACCGTGCCTCCTCGGCCAAGCGTTTCTCTTCCTCCTTCCTCAGCCTGTAGATAAGATAGGAGAGGTCAATGTCCCCCCACAGAGAGATGGTGAGACGACCTGAACGGGTTCTAGTAGCATCAGCCGTTTCCTTACTTCTCCTCCTCCTCTCTCAGTACTCGGAGTGCCTCCTCTCTCTCCTTCTTCTCCCGCGCCAGACGGCGGTTCTCTGCAAGGATCATGGCGGCTTCGGCAGCCGAGTTGGTGCCCGCCATGGACTTGTCTGAGAGACAGATAGGAGCCAACCAGGAGGTTAGTTAATATATCTTCTCATTAAAGGAAAAATCCACCCAAAACCACTCATTGCTTTAATTTACAGTGTTAAATAACACTAATATGTGAGAACATTATTTTTGTGAACAAATGTTTCATTTTGGTGTTATTATAAGGTTGGTAGCAACATGGAAAATCGTTGTGGAAATCTGTTGCGGCTGAAGTCGCCTGCAAAATCCACAATGCAATGCTCTCTCTATGGGCTACACACAATAATGCCAACAACAATATCAGCATGTGAAGTAGCTCGTTAACTGTAAAATCACCTAAACAAACTGCACTATCAATTTAGGAGTCTACAATCTCACCATGTTCAACCTGCAGATCGATGTGCCTCACAGAGTAGTCTGACATTCGTAACGGCAGATACACTTTTGAGGTGATAGGAAATGTCAAATGGGCCACGCGGTGCATTCTGGGCGATTCTGGGAGAAGGAGCACTCTCCTTCAAGGAGTGAATGGGAGTCTATTGGGCGCTAGCTCAAAAACCCAACATTAGCACGAATTTCGTCAACAAGAAGTACAACATTACAAATCTTTTCCGAGATGTGAGATAATTAACTTGCCATCTATAGTATCGTATAGCTTTAGAATCGTGACATTACGTACTTTCGAGGAAAATAGGCACGTTTCTCGACATATACACTGACTTTGAGAAGGGATTGCGCGACGATTACCTTAGCAACCGCTTGACACAGCATCACAACGTTACATTTACATTTTAGTCATTTAGCAGACGCTCTTATCCAGAGCGACTTACAGTTAGTGAGTGCATACATTTTCATACTGGCACCTAACGTGAACGCAATTGGTTGACAGTCTGCTTGGTGGGGCGTTATACGTTCCTTCATTCATTGGATTCCTATCTCATTTCTATAATATATCTGGCAACAGCACCATGCAATGCACCCTGGACTAAAGAGGCAGACAAACAGGTAAAATGTGTTAGACCCTCCGTTAAATAACACATTGATAGATGGTAGGAATATCGCAAAAATATGATTAACGGTTCATTCGAGAGATGACATCCTCCCGAGTTATGACATCGGCCAGAATTGAAATCTGACGTGTATGACAGACTTATTCCTATTAACTTCCAGTGTAGTGAGAGCAACTTTATCACAATGCTACGTCATAACAGACGGATTTCTGCCTGCTCGAACGCCAATTACTCAGATACACATGAAATGACCCTGGGAATCGATAGAACATCACTCAGATGCACTAAAACCATAAAACATTCAAAATGGGTGAACCTTTCCTTTAAATGACATAACCAAGACACAACATAATAACCACACAGCAGTCATAGCACCAAACACTACAGATGCATACCTAAACTACTAGGGAGTACAGAGAGAGAGAGACACACACAGAAAGTGAGAGAGAAAGAGAAAGGAAAAAGACAGTAAGAGAAAGGAAGAAGACAGAGAGAGCAAGAGGGTAAAACAAAGTGTGGAAACCGATTTCACACGACCATCTCTGTGGCTGCTGGTCATAATGAGATCTCTGTCTCCTACTGCAGAATAAGTCATATTGGGAGCAGTGAGGGGCTGCAGCACACACACCATCCATTAACCCTGGCCTTAACCATCTCCTAATGAGTTCTACAGTAGTAGTACAGGACTCTGACCAGAAGGGGGTACTAGACCTCTCTAGGGCTAACGGGATGTAACTACAGCTGGTTGTGCTGGTCCACAGAGAATTTACAGCTACACACTAAGCTGCTGCTGGGGCTGGCATGTCACTTTCCCTTGCTAATGAACCGCACAGGAGAGGAACCCACTGTGGTGAAACTGAGGTATTAAGCCATGTGAATTTTCATTGTTGGACATACACACATACATATAATATATATGTGGTCCTCTGTAGCTCAGCTGGTAGAGCACGGCGCTTGTAACGCTAAGGTAGTGGGTTCGATCCCCGGGACCACCCATACACAAAAAAAAAATAATTATGCACGCATGACTGTAAGTCGCTTTGGATAAAAGCGTCTGCTAAATGGCATATTATTATTATTTATATATATATATATATATTTTATTTTTTATTTTTTTAACACCAGGAAATCAGCTACAAGTGATTTTAATTTGGGAAATCTGTTCCCTAGTACTTCCACACATAATAGAGAGATCATATACAAATGTAAACAAGGTTTGAAATGACATTTTAATCAAATATTATATCTGTTTGGGCTTCTTGCAGTCAATTTGCAGTCTACAAATTATTTATAATTATGTTCTGGCCCCCCCGACCATCCACTCAAGAAAAAAAATTGGCCCGCGGCTGAATCTAGTTGATGATCACTGCCATAGATAATTTAGATACATCCGGATAGAGGACAGAGCAGAGGCTGATGCCCTTTATGGGAACTGAGTAATACAATACAGGGTTTCCAAACCACTGCCTCAGGGGCTTACAGTCTCATTATTAGAAGAAAGTGAGTCTCATAAGACTGAGATTGTTGGCGTTTATTCTTGCTTAATCTGAGCTCGGCAAAGTCCTTACTCAAGTGAGATTTTAGCCCTATGTCATGACTGTGGTACTACCAGAGGTAAATAGCTAACTCAGCCCAGAGAGAAAGGTGATCTTAGTGAGGTTGACGTATGTAAGGTTGGAGGTCCTCTTTACTCACCGTCCTTGTCTTTGGTCTTACTGGAGGTGGTAGTTGTAGGGGTCGGTGTTGTGCTGGTCTGGGGGGGTTCTGGGGACTGGGGGGCCACAGCCTGGATGGGACACAGGTCCTTTGGCTTGGAGTCTTTCTTCCGCAGGGTGGGGGGGCCGGTTGGGGTGAGGGCCGGTCTCTGGATGGGTGGTGGCTTGGCAGAGGTGGGCTGGGGGGATGGGGGCTTGGCCGAGCTGAGCTGGGGGGAAGGGGGGCGATGTTTGATACCTCCGGGTGACGGGGGACGGTTACGGGGGCTTTGCCTGTAGAGGGGAGACAAGATTTGACAGTTATCAATTATCCAACAAATCTAAACAATTTCAATAGTACACAATTAAACAAGAAATATTGAATATTGTTTTATATGGAATATTGTTAACACATTTTCTAGGGAGAGATGTGATGTCTTACTTTGCTGCACTGGGGGAGGGGGTTCTCTTGCTGGCGGGGAGAGGGGCGGGGGAGGGCGAGCGGTGGCGTCCCGCTATGTTGGAGGGCGAGGCGGGGCGTTTCCCTCCGGGCGACGAGAACCGTTTCTCCTTCTGTCGTTCCACAAAGAGAGAGAGAGGGACAATTCAGTCCATTACGTCTTAGCATCCAAACTGGAGCGAGTCATCCGGCTAGGGTATCCTTAAAATAACACATGTAGGATTAACACTAGAAATGCAACCCTTCATGAGAATACAGTGAACCAGTAGAAGTGCATCAATAACATGGAGTGACCAGATAGCACCTGATCCATGACACAGACAGACACAGTCTCCCATGTTGTCACAGCAGGCTTTAAATAACGTCACAGCACTGACCGTCACCGTGAAGGTTACCATGTGGGCATGTCTGATTCAAATAAATCTATTTTTTTAAAGCCGACATGCCACGAGGGGGGTCTGAAAACATGCTGACGGGCACAGCAAGGTCACCCTCACCTGGCAAAACAACAGACGGACACACACGTAAACTGACACGCATGCCAAACTCAGGAGAGGTTTGTGTGTGTACGGCTGTATAACTATTTAGTCAGGGTTTATCTGAACACTGCTTAGTAAAAGAGCAGTGTGCATTTAGTGCTAAACTATTTGCTTCATGTGGGGTAGAAATAGCTTTCAAAGCTTTCACAAAGCAGACAAGACAAAGCGCATGCGATGTATGATCATTCTACTGTGAGGAGAGGAGACTGGAAGAGAGGGATGGTTTTATACGAGGAGCGCCGTCCCCTCCTATTCGTCACCACACAGAGTACCTTCCATTCTCACTGGAGATTTACACCAGCTAATCACTGAGAGGAAAAGTGCATGGACAAGCACACACACAAACACACTGGCATGTCTGCCCGCATCATAGGAGCAGCATGTCTCCCTTTAAATGTGCACTCTGGATAGCGCATAGATGTGTCCTCTAAAGCATTGGGGAGATACCTACCCATGAGTCTCTCGGTCTCTGCAATCTCTCCCTAGGCTGTACTTGACTGTCTCCTTGAATAGGACACTCGAGGACACATCTCAATAGTCTAAAGGGGCTTCATCTCCTTATCTCATTCATCCTTGCTGATCTGGAAACACAGACTAGGTCAAAACAAGATGGAGGCTACCTACCAGACTAGGTCAAAACAAGATGGAAGCTAACTACCAGACAAGGTCAAAACAAGATGGAGGCTACCTACCAGACTAGGTCAAAACAAGATGGAGGCTACCTACCAGACAAGGTCAAAACAAGATGGAGGCTACCTACCAGACTAGGTCAAAACAAGATGGAGGCTACCTACCAGGAATTTGCTTTCACCTGTCCAGTCAGTGGAGGAAAAGAGACAAGGGGAAGAAGCCACCTTAGGCTATTGAAAGGCAGCCCAAGACCCAGGGTGTGGCCCGCTCTTCTGCCTGTCTTGCTCTGCATGGCCTGACCCAGCCACAGCCAGCCACTCCTACTGTACTCAGCCTGTTGTGGGCTCCTTTGTCCATCTGTCTGTGACAATAGTGCTCCTTCATATCCATGGAGTAACATGGAGAAAGGACAGGGAGGGAGAGAGAGCCAGGCAGTGGAGGACACTGAACGAGCTTGCCTCAGGCTGCATGGAACATGTCTCGAGGCTAACATGACTCTGTTAATGCCCAATGAATCTACTTGGGGGCTAAAACACTTGAACGCAGTAGTGGCATCCTGGTCTTATTGAATTGTTTGGTAAACATCTTTAATGCACCAAGAGTGAACAAAGCTTTTCTCTAGTGAACAATGTCGTGGGAGAGCAGTGTGATTCTGAGAGAACACAGCTCTCAGATCTGTATCATGGATGGATAACCCACAGGGCTGCTTTGACTGGCAAATTATACAGGATGCATGCATATAAATGAGTGACATTTGTATACTGGGTTTATTTTGTCTAACACCGTATCATTGCAGGTTTGGCGAGATAGTGTTATCATGGCTTTAAGCACCTTGTTCCTGTAACTTTATCCTGGTGTCCAAAGGGCTTCTGGGAAAGACAACCCACACACCTTTACATGGCCTACATTTCCACTGTCTCCTTCACCTGCTCCTTCATTCATTTTGATGATCTGGGAGGGGACTGTCCCTGCTAAGAATGCAGAAACTATGCATGCATAGCTGACTACTAAGTCGCTACATTTAAACAGTCGAGACAAGACCTGATCACAACCCCATTAACAGTTTTCCATCATGCACATGAACACATTAGTCCTAAGTGCTCTATGCATGCCCCAGACCATATGTCCATTCTGCTAATGCTAATTCTATGTCTTCCATGTCCATTCTATTAATGCTAATTCTATGTCTAACAAATGTCCATTCTATTAATGCTAATTCTATGTCTACTAAATGTCCATTCTATTAATGCTAATTCAATGTCTTCATAGGTCCATTCTATTAATGCTAATTCTATGTCTTCATATGTCCATTCTATTAATGATAATTATATGTCTTCATATGTCTTCCAAATTCATGACGTCTCACCAGTGAGGGGTTCAGTTGGTCTGCCGAGGCGGAGGTGGGCAGGGTGGCGCTCTTCTGCCGGTCGATGCTGCGGCTGCGCAGGGGTCCTCGCTGCATTGGGTTCAGGGGGCTGGCCGAGGCTGAGCGAGGACACAGGTGACACTCTGGTAAAGGACACAGTCATCGCAGCGCAGGGAAACCAGCCAATGGGAGCGAGGGTAGAAGCAGCCGAGTTGGGTGAGCAAAGCAGAGGCATGGGGAAAAAGAGAGAGAGTAGAAAGAGAGGAAGATGATGGTTCGGGGGATAAGAGCACAAAACACAACCTAGTGTTAGATTATGGTAACACACGGTTGGTTGTTGAAGCATGGCAGGGCTGGAGGGTGGAGCCAGAGAGAGGCAGGGACAGACTGATGGACTGGCATCCCCTGATTGGTGCCAAAGCTCCGGTGCTGCACATAGCAAAACACATTGACACACCACAGCAATGAGCACACCCCCACATCAGACACTGAACACAGGTCACACACAACCCACCACCGTCACAAAATCATCACACCAATGCAGCATACGCTGGCAGCGCTCACATACACACATTAGTCTAGAAACACCCCAAACCATCACAATCCAATAGCAACACTCAAGCATGCTGGAGGAGGGCTTAATTGCTAGTACTCATTCATAGTGATGGGGGGGAATGTTGGGATATAATCTTTTACGATATATATTGCAATATTCTTTTTGACAATATCACAACATTATTTTTGCTCTAGTCGGCTGTACCAAAACACCAGTATTTTTCCTTCATATCTTGTTCTCAGTCTTCTTTTTAAATCGGGAGCCAATTTGTTTTCAGCACTTTTACACATATATAAATCGTGAGAATCACAATATACTGTATATCGTATCGGCTCCTAAGTCCAATTTGTAAGTCGCTCTGGATAAGAGCGTCTGCTAAATGACGTAAATGTAAAAGTATTGTGATAATATGGTATCGTGAGGTCCCTGGTCAGGATTTCCAGCATTTCCTTTGTTTTAAAGACAGTGCTTTGGGGGCTTAGCCTAGTATGCCAATGCCACACAATATTCTTTCCAGCTTGAATCCAATCCAAATCAAAAACCCCAAAGTTGAATAGGACAAATTCTTCACGTCAGCTACACCACTGCGTATTCCAGTATATTTGGCTACATCATGCTCACAACCCTTACTTGCCTAGTCAATTTGTAACCCACAATGAGTAGCTAGCCCCTCTATAAGGGTGCTAAAGGAGTAAGTCTTTCATATAGCAAGCCAGTGTAAGCTGCTGGTCTGTGGTTTGAGACTCAGGTTCTTACTACTGTCTAGCAAGTCTCCAGCTCTCTGGGTTCATTACCAGCACAAACAACAACACTCATTCTCTCTCAGGCAACCAGCCGCGGGCTGCACTGGGCCCACAGGAAAGCAGCTTAGTGCAAAGCCACCCAGCGTGAACTCTGATTCCCAAGGCTCCTCAGGCACACCAAACCAGCTCCCAGCCAAGGAGGGCGGCAGGTAGCTTAGTGGTTAAGAGCGTTGTGCCAGTAACCGAAAGGTCGCTGGTTCTAATCCCGAGCCGACTAGGTGAAAAATCTGTCGATGTGCCCTTGAGCAAGGCACTTAACCCTAATTGCTCCTGTAAGTCGCTCTGGATAAGAGCGTCTGCTAAATGACTAATTATTATTATTATAATTATTAAGACTCTACACACACCCCAGCCAATTGTGTCTGAGCTCTGAGTGCATGTGAGCAGGTCCTGCACGTGTATGTGTGTGGCGTACATCTACATATGTATGCACAACCTTGTGATCACGAGAGTACTTTTACTGGAAAATACATTATGTTCAAGACATGTACCACTGACCAAGCAGGGCCTGTCAACAGTAATATAGCCTTAAGCCACCCCTGTACTCGAGACTATAGCCACCCCTGGACTCCAGCCTATAGCCACCCCTGGACTCCAGCCTATAGCCACCCCTGGACTCCAGCCTATAGCCACCCCTGGACTCCAGCCTATAGCCACCCCTGGACTCCAGCCTATAGCCACCCCTGGACTCCAGCCTATAGCCACCCCTGGACTCCAGCCTATAGCCACCCCTGGACTCCAGCCTATAGCCACCCCTGGACTCCAGCCTATAGCCACCCCTGGACTCCAGCCTATAGCCACCCCTGGACTCCAGCCTATAGCCACTGGACAACATAACCACCACCACAAAAAATAACACAGGCCAGTTTGCGTCAAAGGATTTGCCTAGCCAGCAGCAGGAGTCTGGGCTAGAGATATATGTCTATACATCCAGTGACATAATAGGGACCTGGGGTGGGTGTTTTATAGCTACTAACTGGTGATATAATGGAGGACAGGGGTGTGGCTTGAGGTGGTATTATCTTATACTGTAGCTAGTGATATAATGGAGGACAGGGGTGTGGCTTGAGGTGGTAATATCTTATACTGTAGCTAGTGATATAATGGAGGACCGGGGTGTGGCTTGAGGTGGTATTATCTTATACTGTAGCTAGTGATATAATGGAGGACAGGGGTGTGGCTTGAGGTGGTATTATCTTATACTGTAGCTAGTGATATAATGGAGGACAGGGGTGTGGCTTGAGGTGGTATTATCTTATACTGTACCTAGTGATATAATGGAGGACAGGGGTGTGGCTTGAGGTGGTATTATCTTATACTGTAGCTAGTGATATAATGGAGGACAGCAGCGGGGTGGGGGGGTCCCTGTGCGTTGCTGGGTCCTCACTCTCTACAGGGGGTCTCTTCTGTGGGGGTTACCTGGGGCGTTGCCTCCTTCGGCCGACAGGGCTGCAGCGCTCTTGCTCCTAGCTAGTGAGGCCTGGGTGGGGGTGAGCAGGCGACTGAGGAACCCTCCGTCCACTTGGCTCGCCAGGGGCTTGCGAGCTACACGTCCGGAACAAGCCGAACCCCCCAAAAAATTGAGAAGCCAAAACAAGAAGAAAAAGAAGGAGGCGAGGGGTGGGGGATGAGGGTCAACACAAAGAAAGGGGTGGGATTTGGGGGGGGTCACCATGTGATTTCAACCAGTAACAGGAGAGAATCCACATAAGAAACCAAGGCTGTGTCTCAATAGTCTTAAAGGGAGTCCTTGTGGAAACCTAGTCCTTTCACCCATTCCACCCAGTGGGAATGAAGACAAGGAGACCAGGAAAGAGTATTGGGACACAGACCCAGAGTGATTGTCGAGCAACTTAAGAGGACTACAAGTGAGGTCTAATCAAGGTGTCCCTGGTGCAGAGGGGATGCTGGGGGGTAAAAAGGGTGTTAGTGAGCTCAGTCCCCAGACAGGAGAGGGGGTGTGCTATGGGGTGGATAGGGAGGACATGGAACATGGAGGTAAGGGCTCAAAGTAAGAGTGCGCAAGTACTCTCTGGTTTCTACTGTTCAGACTATAGCAGTGCTTTGTATTGGAAAGAACAAGAATTTAGTCTTAAATTGAAATTGCCAAACCAAGACGGTAATTCTAGGCCCTGCCCACTATATGTGAATAGACAGTGGAGTACCGATCACTTGTACATATTAGCAGGAGACCTGGAGTCTGACAGTAGAAACCAAGAGCTCTTGATCTCACGAAATGAAGGAATACAGTTCCCCCTTGGTTCCTATGGAAGCACAGTATCCCAGTAGCAAAGGTTGATAAACAGAAATGTTAAAATAAAATTGTCCGTTGCTCTATATTCCTGTTTGGCACTTTGGATGAAGGGATTTGCATCGAGGCCTCCTTCAGGCTCCCTGACAGAGAGGGGACATCTGTTGCAGACACTAATTTGTTAGATGTAGAGTGGGCCAGCCTCTTAAAGCATGGAGCCAGACCCCTAAACTGCTTCAGATCCAGTTGTGAAGCTGCAGACTGATTGGAGGTCAGGGTCGGCTAGGAAACGTGGTTAGGAACGGTTGGGGATGGGAGAGTTTTCCCTGTCTGGTTAGTGAAGGGATCCAGGTTTTAAGAACAGACATGGATGGCTCGTTGTGGGATTCCTCTAACACAGTATGGGAGATTCAAAGATTGTTATCAACTCAAACTAAAAGGATATTTAAACAGTTCATGGCATCTCACATCACTGAGAAACTATTTGCCCTGTAAATGAGAACAACTACTACAAGACATACAGTATGTTAGATGCAGTGGGATATGGTTAACAGACATACAGTATGTTAGATGCAGTGGGATATGGTTAACAGACATACAGTATGTTGGATGCAGTGGGATATGGTTAACAGACATACAGTATGTTGGATGCAGTGGGATATGGTTAACAGACATACAGTATGTTGGATGCAGTGGGATATGGTTAACAGACATACAGTATGTTGGATGCAGTGGGATATGGTTAACAGACATACAGTATGTTGGATGCAGTGGGATATGGTTAACAGACATACAGTATGTTGGATGCAGTGGGATATGGTTAACAGACATACAGTATGTTGGATGCAGTGGGATATGGTTAACAGACATACAGTATGTTGGATGCAGTGGGATATGGTTAACAGACATACAGTATGTTGGATGCAGTGGGATATGGTTAACAGACATACAGTATGTTGGATGCAGTGGGATATGGTTAACAGACATACAGTATGTTGGATGCAGTGGGATATGATTAACAGACATACAGTATGTTGGATGCAGTGGGATATGGTTAACAGACATACAGTATGTTGGATGCAGTGGGATATGGTTAACACAGTGCTTTCTAGACCCTAGGAGCTACAGTGGGATGGCACTGACACACACCGTGGGGCACGAGACCCCATGTGTCAAATCCACTGCTTACAAACGTCATCTGCAGGCAAAACAACAAACACATTGTGACCAACAAACAAAACATTGTGTTAGTTAGGAGCCATTCCTGCTGCTTAGCAGCTCAAAGGAACGAGAGAGAGGGGAGAGAGGGGGGGGTTAAGACAAGATTAGCTGAGAGTTAAACACAGCAGGCAAGCAACAATAGAGGAGAGATCTGTTAGAGAAAGAGTGTGGTGAGTTTGTGACACGAGGCACCAGAGAGAGCCCCTGGTAGAGTGGGGTGATTTAGTGACGAGGCACCAGAGAGAGCCCCTGGTAGAGTGGGGTGAGTTAGTGACACGAGCCACCAGAGAGCCCCTGGTAGAGTGGGGTGAATTAGTGACACGAGGCACCAGAGAAAGCCCCTGGTAGAGACCAGGGACAGACAGAGGGACAGGAGTTCGGGGCAGTCGAGGGTGTACAGTGTTGGCTAGAGAAGAGCACACCTGGAGAGAGAGAGGGAAAGAGTGGAGGAAAGGGATGAAGGCCGGTTTGGAAGTTACAAATCACTACCTTGTTGCACTTTACAATCACTGCACCAACAGTATGCCTGAACTGCCTAACCCTCCCCAGCTTGCGCATACAAAATCAGCACTAGGAGCTGAATGAGTGAAGTGAGTGAGCAGACAAATGTCGGAGAGGAGGAGATGCGTGCTTGTTATTACAAAAGGAGGAGACAAGGACAAGAATATAAAATATAAACTTGGTTCATGCTAGCCACCTTGGTCGTCTGACGTCCCCTTATCGAGCTTGGAGGGGGTCGGCGTTCTGCCCCCCCCAGCTCGTGTCAGGGAGGAGCTTCTCTTCTTCAGGGAGGGGCCTACAGACAGGAGAGTGGGGTTACAGCCTATCAGTGACAGAGGGGGCGGGGGCATGTTCCCCGAAAGGCCCTCAAGAATCACGTGGATTTCAATAAAGAGTTATTGTTATATCATTACAGTACAAATCAATAGGCCTTGAAGTCCATGTTCGTGGACTGTGTGGCTAAACGACACTATGATCATAATCTGATTACTTGCTCTCTATCTCGATAGAGGGCTACATGATGTCTAGCACCACGGTAGTGTATCGTGTTAGCCTGGATCTGTCAACTAATCAGTCTTAAGAAAACCCTTTCTCTCTAACATGCAAAACATTTCTTGCCACTTAATACTCTTTAGATGAATTATGTTAATCTATATAGGCACACGTTTACTGTGCGGAAAGATGGCCTTGTCTAAAGCTTCAGAGCAACACCAGGCAATGGTTGCTCAGACCTATCAGAGGGAGTGTGGAGCATGAAGAGGATGGTTGTGTTGGGCGTTGATGGGGGTGTATAGAGATTGGGGCCTTAATATGCACCTGTCTGTTCCACCTGAAGCTTTTTTCTGCCTTCCTTAGAGGGCTGAGTGTCTAGGTCGACTGTCTTGTTTCTAGGCAACCGGTTCAGTGACGAACTCCTCACACGAGCACCTGAGAGACAACGAGGAGACAGCCACGGTGAAACGGTGAAGCTGTGACACAGCCATTTCTCTTTACATTCTCCTGTAGTTGGTCTTAGAGATTCTAAATAACACACACACACTGAAATATTGCTGCTGTTGGTCTTACAATTCCCATCAACTGACCATAGGACCATAGGAAGGCCCAGGGGGGGGGTGAGTGAGAGAGAGAGACAGAGAACAAACAACATTGTGTGTAAGGGCTCTTGACAATGGTGGAGGAAAAGGAAGCTGTGGAGAGATAAGGATTGGATTAGGGTTAGGTGGTAGCCAGATTTCCATACCTTCATACCGTTCCTGTTCCATACCGGGGTATACGGTATCACCAGCAGTGCACACAAGGGCCGCCATTTCTATCCAAATGTAAATAAATAATTGTATATACAGCACCAGTCAAAAGTTTGGACACACCTACTAATTCAAGGGTTTTTCTTTATTTTTACTATTTTCTACATTGTAGAATAATAGTGAAGACATCAAAACTATGAAATAACACATATGGAATCATGTAGTAACCAAAAAAAAAGTGTTAAACAAATCACAATATATTTTATATTTGAGATTCTTCAAAGTAGCCACCCTTTGCGTTGCACACTCTAGGCATTCTCTCAACCAGCTTCACCTGGAATGCTTTTCCAACAGTCATTAAGGAGTTCCCACATATGCTGAGCACTTGTTGGCTGCTTTTCCTTCACTCTGCGGTCCAACTCATCCCAAACAATCTCAATTGGGTTGAGGTTGGGTGATTGTGGAGGCCAGGTCATCTGAAGCAGCACTCCATCACTCTCCTTCTTGGTCAAATAGCCCTTACACAGCCTGGAGGTGTGTTGGGTCATTGTCCTGTTGAAAAACTAAATGATAGTCCCACTAAGCTCAAACCAGATGGGATGGCGTATCGCTGCAGAATGCTGTGGTAGCCATGCTGGTTAAGTGTGCCTTGAATTCTAAATAAATCCTTGACAGTTTTACCAGCAAAGCACCCCCATACCATCACACCTCCTCCTCCATGCTCCACGAGGAGATCATCCGTTCACCTACTCTGCGTCTCACAAAGACACAGTGGTTGGAACCAAAATTATCAAATTTGGACTCATCAGACCAAAGGACATATTTCCACCGATCTAATGTCCATTGCTCGTGTTTCTTGGCCCAAGCAGGTCTCTTCTTATTGGTGTCCTTTAAGTAGTGGTTTCTTTGCAGCAATTCGACCATGAAGGCCTGATTCACACAGCCTCCTCTGAACAGTTAATGTTGAGATGTGTCTGTTACTTGAACTTATTTGGGCTGCAATTTCTAAGGCTGGTAACTAATGAACATTCTCTGCAGCAGAGGTAACTCTGGGTCTTCCTTTCCTGTGGCGGTTCTCATGAGAGCCAGTTCCATCATAGCGCTTGATGGTTTTTGTGACTGCACTTGAAGAAACTTTAAAAGTTCTTGAAATTTTCCGTATTGACTGACCATGTCACATAAAGTAATGATGGACTGCCGTTTCTCTTTGCTTTGAGCTGTTCTTGCCATAATATGGACTTGGGTCTTTTACCAAATAGGGCTATCTTCTGTATACCATCCCTAACTTGTCACAACACAACTAATTGGCTCAAACGCTTTAAGAAGAAAATAAATTCCACAAATTAACAAGGCACACCTGTTAATTGAAATGCATTCCAGGTGACTACCTCATGAAGCTAGTTGAGAGAATGCCAAGAGTGTGCAAAGCTGTCATCAAGCAAAGGGTGGCTACTTTGAAGAATCTAAAATATAAATATATTTTGATTTGTTTAACACTTTTTTGGTTACTACATGATTCCATATGTGTTATTTCATAGTTTTGATGTCTTCACTATTATTCTACAATGTAGAAAATAGCTTTAAAAATAAAGAAAAACCCTTGAATGAGTAGGTATGTCCAAACTTTTGATTGGTACTGTATATACAGTGCATACGGAAAGTATTCAGACCCCTCGACTTTCTCCACTTTGTTACGTTACAGTCTTATTCTAAAATGGATTACATTGTTTTTTCCCCCATCATCAATCTACACACAATACCCCATAATGACAAAGCAAAAACAGGTCTTTAGCAATTTTAGTAAATTTATATATTTAAAAATCCCTGGAAATATCACATTTACATAAGTATTCAGACCTTTTACTCAGTACTTTGTTGAAGCACCTTTGGGTATGACGATACAAGCTTGGCACACCTGTATTTGGGGAGTTTCTCCCATTCTTCTCCGCAGATCCTCTCAAGCTCTGTCAGGTTATATGGGGAGCGTCGCTGCACAGCTATTTTCAGGTCTCTCCAGAGATGTTCGATCGGGTTCAAGTCTGGGCTCTGGCTGGGACACTCAAGGACATTCAGAGACTTGTCCCGAAGCCACTCCTGCATTGTCTTGACTGTGTGCTTAGGGCCATTGTCCTGTTGGAAGGTGAACCTTCGCCTCAGTCTGAGGTCCTGAGCAGGTTTTCATCAAGGATCTCTCTGTACTTTGCTCCGTTCATCTTTCCCTCGATCCTGACTAGTCTCCCAGTCCCTGCCACACAGCATAATGCTGCCTCTCCACCATGCTTCACCGTAGGGATGGTATTGGCCAGGTGATGAGCGGTGCCAGGTTTCCCCCAGACGTGACACTTGGCATCCAAATCATGTCCAATCAATTGAATTTACCACAGGTGGACTCGAATCAAGTTGTAGAAACATAAAAGGATGATCAATGGAAACAGGATGCAGCAGAGCTCAATTTAGAGTTCCATAGCAAAGGGTCTGAATACTTTTAAATTTGCAAAAGTTCCTAAAAACCTGTTCTCGCTTTGTCATTATGGGGTATTGTGTTTAGATTGCTGAGGGGAAACTATTTAATCAATTTTAGAATAAGGCTGTAATGTAACAAAATGTGGAAAAAGTGAAGGGGTCTGAATACTTTCCGAATGCACTGTATACATTTCTAACAAAAGTACTAACGAATTTCCATAGCGGATGCTAAATAAATGCTAACAAGCGCAAGAGAACATAAACTAAATGCAAGGACAGACAACCCAGCGCAAGTTATAGAACTATGTCAAAAGGCTACTCACACTTGATCCACGAGGGGATTGATTGTCTCTGCTGTAACCCAGAAGTTTGACCTTGCAAGCTAGCCACCTATACCTAGCAAGTAAGCAAACCAAAACGCATAGCTGGGGCCCTGAGCTGGAGAAAAATTATTTGGCACTTAGATAGTTAAAATTATAGTTATATGGTATTTAGCTGGAAAACAATAGTAGTGAATTTCAAGTGTAACTTGATCACCTCTCGTGCTGCTCAGTGGATGTCACGTCAGGAAACGTCAGTCTGCTCCACGTCCTCTTTGTAAAGAAGCATACCATGTGACAGGCTCAATTGATTTTTTGTGAATAAATAAAAATAAAAAAAACACATGAAAAAAAAGAATAGGGCCAGTATTGAAAATCATACCCTGGTATAGGGTATATACGGTATACCGCCCAAGCCTAGATTGGACCCAGAATGATTCTTCTTCTCAGAGGTCAGAAACAGCGCAATTCCTTGTGAATCAAACCAAGATGAACTTCATTAGGATAAGAAGGGAAGGTACAGTACAATGCCTACTGAAGAGCAGAGAAGAGAAAGTAGGTAGATCATAAACTGATTACTGATCCTTTGGCGCCCCTCCTTATGATTCTGAGACAGTTCTCGGTGTCACAAAGCGCACTAAAAAGTGGAAGTGAGCACTAAATGGATGCAATGGAATCACAAGTTCATGCTGGGTTTATTATTGGTTGAGGTCAGAGACAGCGAGCCACGGCATTGGATTACCAGTCTCTTAATGCTCCACTGATTGGCTTGTCACTCAGCTCCTGGACATGGGAAGGAGAGGGTCAACGCGGTGACAATAACAGTGACAGTGGGCTGAGACAGTGGCTGGGTGGAGGGTGGGAAGGGACTTACTTTTGTCGGGAGAGTTGATGAGGGTGGCGGAGGAGGAGGACAGGCGCTTGTTGATGCTAGAATCGGCCGGCTGTTTCAGGTTCATGGTGGAGGTGGAGGTGGAGCGCTTGTCAGCTAAGGGGAGGCAGGGAGAGAGACAGACGGGGAGGGATGAGGGGGTTATACAGGGAGACTCGGCGTGGGGGAGAAGAAATAGAGGGAGGGAGAGGACAGGCTTCTGCAGGGTCCAAATGCCCTGCCTGCAGCTAATACTCAACACATGTATATGGTATACTGCACTGGTGGGGCAATGTTTAAACCAAACATTGATCAATAGGGAAGGGAATAGCCAGGGACCTCACAATACGATATGTATTGTGATTCTCACGATTGTATATGTATTGTGATTCGATACTGCGATGTTATTGAGATTTGATGTTCCAAACATATTGCGCACTATGGCTGCGTTTACACAGACAGCCCAATTCTGATATTTTTTTCACTAATTGGCCTTTTGACCAATCAGAACAGCTCTGAAAAAGATCTGATTTGACCGATCACATCAGATCTTGTCACAAGACCAATTAGTGGAAGAAATATCAGAATTGGGCTGCCTGTTTAAATGCAGCCTAATTGTCTGCTGCAGAGAGACAAGACAGCATGAGAAAATGAGTTTGATCAGTCATGGAAATAAGTGCAGAAAACATGCTAGTTCATTATTTAAAAAGAAGATGGAGAACAAGTCATAGGATAAAAGAGTTTTGGCGCAGGTACAGCCAACTAGCGCTAGCTAACGCTACCTAGCAAAAAAAATATTATTAGATACTAGAAGTCATTGCATCGATATAATATAGTCCAAAATAATATTGCGATGTAACTGTATAGATTTTTCCCCCCATCACTATTGATCAATCTAAGGCACTTCTGAATATTGATGCATATTTTAGTGCTGACATTTGTTGGCAAATAGCATTACACTGTCATCTTTAATTCAAATAGCATTACACTGTCATCTTTACTTTTTACATTCTTTATACATGAACACCAAGGGCCAGACCAAAGCCATTCCAATTCTTAGCCAGGCAGAGTAGTTAGTGGAAAGAGTTGAAAATCCAGAAAACATCAACTGAACACACACCACAGCTGAACAGTCAAGAGAAAGTCGACATTAGTTGGCACATGCGTGAAACAGTCAACAGTAGTGCTGCTCGGAGAGCTCAGTGGCTCCATGAAAGTGAGTGAGAGAGTGAAAGAAAGAGAGGAAGTCAACAGGCGGTGTTTCCATTCAGCGAGCCCAAGGCACGTGGGACAGAAGAGACAGGGAAGTTCCCCTTACATGCTGATCTAAGGTCAGCCTTGCATTTTCCCTCCGGTTAATGTTAGGATTGGGGGAGGGTAAGCTGATCCTAGATCTGTACACACAAGCAACATCAACCCATCCCTGTGAGAACCAGGAAGATATTAGTGAGGCAGTGAGTGACTAAGAAAAGGGCTGGTGGTTAACATAACAGTGCCAGTCCGTGCTGCTGTGCTGTAGGTACAGTACAGGTATCAACCAGCACCTTGCGTCCTGGTGGGCTTTCCTGGAGACGCGGGGGAGATTACTATAGCTATCGGAGAGGGGGAGCCTGCGTCAGGGTCTCCTGTGGGTGAGAGAGAGGCTCTGGGGAGTGGAGAGAAGACACAAACAACCCCCCACATGGACAGAGAGGAACAGGGCTGGCTGACAACCATCAGTAGATTTCCATCTCTGACCGTCAGAGCCCACAACCCAGCTGCTAGGAAACAGGCTCACATGATAAGACTCGGGTGAGGCTCTTTGGGATCAGACCACAGAAATGTCAAATAAATACTGATAACCTACATATTTCTGCCCTATAATATGATCATTGGTTTTATACACAGATTAAGCCCAATCCTGGACTAAAAAGCACATTCAAATGGAGATTCTCTTCTGTCATGTTTTTAAATCCAGAACTAGGCGTAATCTGTGTCTGGGAAACTGCCCCCTATATGTACAATAAATGCCTTGTCTGATACAAAAAAATAAAACGTTCTTCATGATACAGTGTGGCAGCTATGTCACTACACACTAATAGTATGCGTCATTAACTAAAGGCATTCAGACTTCAAATAAAAACAGAAAACATTGAGGAACATTGGTAACAAGATATGGTCGTATATAGAACACACAGAGCCTATCAACATAACTCCAGCTGACAGTGAACCAATAACGAGCCAGTCAATGTGAGGATGCATCAGCTAATTTTACAGACTTGTGTCATTCAGCGTCCCGCTGTCACACAAGCAGGAAACCGAAACTCCTTACACACACGTGGAGTTCTATACACTTAGCAGTCCTATCTATATAGTATAGAGAGTAGAGTGGGAATGGTGTGATGGAGGGTTCCTTACCTGGTCGGTTGTCTGACTCTGAGAGCCCTCCCCAGGACCACCTCTTCTGCCTTTGCTCCACTCTCTGGCTGCGCTCCAGGGTCCGCCGCATCACCGCCTCATAGTGCTCCTGCAGCACACACACACACACACACAGAGAGAGAGGTGGAGTGGGGGGAGGGGGGAGATAGAGAGGGGGGGGGTAGAGAGAGCGAGGGGGATAGAGAGATGAGAGAGAGGATAGAGCGCGAGAGAGCGGAGAGGGGGATAGAGAGAGAGGGGATAGAGAGAGCGAGGGGATAGAGAGAGAGGGGATAGAGAGAGAGATGGGATAGAGAGAGAGGGGGGAGAGAGAGAGAGGGGGGATAGAGAGAGGGAGAGAGAGAGGGGATAGAGAGAGAGATATGAGAGAGGGGAAATACAGAGACAGAGAGGGGATAGACAGACAGCGAGGGGGGGATAGAGAGAGATGAGAGGGGGGATAGAGAGAGATGAGAGAGCAAGATGAGGGAGGATAGAGATGAGGGGATAGAAAGATGAGATAGAGAGAGATGAGAGAGAGGATAGAGAGATGAGAGAGAGGATAGAGAGATGAGAGAGGGGATACAGAGATGAGAGAGGGGATAGAGAGGAGAGAGGATAGAGAGATGAGAGAGAGAATATAGAGAGAGATGAGAGGGGGGAGAGAGATGAGAGAGAGAGGGGATAGAGAGAGATGAGAGAGAGGACAGAGAGATGATAGAGAGAGGGGACAAAGAGATTAGACAGATGAGAGGGGGATAGAGAGAGGAGATGAGAGAGATGAGGGGGATAAGAGAGATGACAGAGAGAGGAGGGATTGAGAGAGCGAGAGAGAGATGAGAGGATAGAGATGAGAGAGAAGGGGGGGACAGAGAGATGAGCGAGAGGATAGAGAGAGATGAAGGGGGACAAAGAGAGATTAGAGAGATGAGGGGGGATAGAGAGACAGGGGACAGAGATGAGAGAGAGGGGAGCGAGAGATGAGAGAGAGAGGATAGAGAGATGACAGAGAGGATAGAGAGATGAGAGAGGATAGAGAGATGAGAGAGGAGAGAGAGATGAGAGAGGGGGGAGACAGAGAGATGAGAGAGAGAGGGGACAGAGAGATGAGAGAGAGAGGGGACAGAGAGATGAGAGAGAGGGGACAGAGAGATGAGAGAGAGAGGGGACAGAGAGATGAGAGAGAGGATAGAGAGATGAGAGAGAGAGAGGGGACAGAGAGATGAGAGAGAGAGAGGGGACAGAGAGATGAGAGAGAGGATAGAGAGATGACAGAGCGAGGAGGGATTGAGAGAGTGAGAGAGAGGGGAGAAAGAGAGGGGGCATAGAGAGATGAGAGAGGGGGGATAGAGTGTTGAGAGGATAGAGAGATGCGAGGGAGGATAGAGAGCGATGAGAGGGGGGATTGAGAGAGAGAGGGGAGAGAGAGAGAGGGGAGAGAGAGAGAGGGGGGATAGAGCGAGAGAGAGAGAGGGGATAGAACGAGAGAGAGAGGAGAGAGTGGGGATTGAGAGAGATGAGAGAGCGAGATGAGATGGGGATAGAGAGATGAGAGAGGGGGAGGGGGTAGAGAGATAAAGGGGGGGGGGGGGGGGGGTAGAGAGAGATGAGAGAGAGGGGGAATACAGAGAGGAGAGGGGGGGATGGATTGAGATGGAGAGAGAGAGGGGGAGGAAGTGAGAGAGAGAGATGGCCAGAGTGGCAGAATGCAAAGTCATTCACATATCAGAAATAATCTCGGTCTCCCAAACCAAAATAAACAAGGTCAAATGGATAATGGGAGAAAGATGACAACATGAACATATGTCCCAGAATGATTTGAGTCGGTAACTCAAGGTGAAATGCCATTTTCTGTCTAACTAGCTGACAATAACAGTTCACTACAATAAGACCATAGTGATGAGAGAGGGGGTGAGTGAGGGAGATCATTTAGACAGACAAACAAGATATGTCAGATAATGTCATATTTGAGAGAGATAAAGCCAAATTGTCTGCTCTGCTTCGAAACAAAGACGTATATCCCTATAATATCTTTTAAATTATTAAATCTTTCAGATGTCACGACCAACACTAAATTGTTCTGGGGCCGTAGTGGTGAAAAGCAGCAGGCCACTAATGCCAAACTGTCTGGAATAAGAACTCTGAGGGAATGAGCTTCCTGCAGCAGACGCCCATGAAAAGAAGCTCAAACAGGATATGGTTTCATTCATAACACTGTACCAAAGTACACAGACTTTGCTGAAATTCTTCACTCATGCTCTAACCGAGACATAGCATTAACTCTACATCATAAAATACCAGACCTGAGCAGTGAACATAGCCACCTCATGATAAGTTCAGTTCACCAGTACCAATTGAAATACATTATTTTTGCTTACTAGTGCATCTGCGTCACCTGGTTCAGACACATTTGTATCATTCCCAAGCCACTGCATCTCAGGGCCTAAAATTAACACCCGCCAAATGCGGGTTGATTTTGACATTGGCGGGTAAGATGTCTATTTCGACCAGCCACGTTGGCGGGTGGTCTGGGCCCCACAGTGCAAGCGTTTCACTCGCATTCGCGAAATAAATAAGAATTAAGTAAAGTATGAACACATCTTTAGCTAAATAAATGCTGCAGTAATTGTAGCGGAAATCAAATGTTTTTTCATCTACCTGCCACAGTAGCTGGTGGACCAAAAAGTACCATGCCCTGCACTGCATTCGGAGAGTACGACCCTGCCTTACACAGGAAGCGGCACAGGTCCTAATCCAGGCACTTGTCATCTCCCGTCTGGATTACTGCAACTCGCTGTTGGCTGGGCTCCCTGCCTGTGCCATTAAACCCCTACAACTCATCCAGAATGCCGCAGCCCGTCTGGTGTTCAACCTTCCCAAGTTCTCTCACGTCACCCCGCTCCTCCGCACACTCCACTGGCTTCCAGTTGAAGCTCGCATCTGCTACAAGACCATGGTGCTTGCCTACGGAGCTGTGAGGGGAATGGCACCTCCGTACCTTCAGGCTCTGATCAGTCCCTACACCCAAACGAGGGCACTGCGTTCATCCACCTCTGGCCTGCTGGCCCCCCTACCTCTGCGGAAGCATAGTTCCCGCTCAGCCCAGTCAAAACTGTTCGCTGCTCTGGCACCCCAATGGTGGAACAAGCTCCCTCACGACACCAGGACAGCGGAGTCCCTCACCACCTTCCGGAGACATTTGAAACCCCACCTCTTTAAGGAATACCTGGGATTGGATAAAGTAATCCTTCTACCCCCCCCCAAAAAAACAAAAACATTGTAAAGTGGTTATCCCACTGTCTATAAGGTGAATGCACCTATTTGTAAGTCGCTCTGGATAAGAGCGTCTGCTAAATGACGTAAATGTAAATGTAATGCATACGCCAAGAGTAGACTAGGCTATATCCCAAAAATAACAGCTGTATCTGTAGCACCGCCCTGGTGTTGAGGAGGACCCCAGGGGCCTGTACCTTCTCCTCCTCCTGTTTCTGCTTCCTCTTCTCCTCCACGGCAGAGCGTCTCTGCTCCTCCTTCCTGCGCTGCTCGTCCAGCTTCTTCTGCCGCTCCTCCATCTGCCGCTCCACCTGCAGCTTGGCCTTACGCTCTCGCTCCAGGATCTGAGTGTCCTTCGTAGCTGGAGATGGGGTGGGGGTGTGATAGGTTGTGAGGGTGCAAGTGTGGGTCAGTGTGAAAGGGTGTGGGAGAAAAAGAAAGGGAAAACACATTGGTTTGTTTACTTTGTGACCAGCCCAGAGGTCACCTCATTAAATCTCCCACTAAAGTCCCTCTACACTCTAAAGTAGGCATTTCCTGTCTTAACAGGAAATGCCTCTGACTTGCAATGTATGTACTTGTGTATGTTGCTAATCAAATGGTTTGATTAGGGCTGAAACGGTCAGGGTCAGAGACTGGGCCCATTAAAGAGAATGGTGTACAGGCTTGACTCATGAGACCTTCGCTAATAGAATGTTCTGTTGGATTCTGAACCACCATTCAGACTGAGCTCTTACCTTGCTGCCTATCGGCCTCCTCTCGTCTCTCTTTCGCCACTCGAAGACGGTCGTCTATCCTTAGGGCAGCACCATCAATGACTGCATGCACACACAGACACACACATACATACAGGTAAGTGTGAACACACTCACCTTCACACACATGCAGTGGGTGGAGCATCGGTGGTGGATTATAATGAGCTGCAGTGTCACTGAGTTAATCACCTGACAGGCAGATGTGTCCATCATGTGCCTGCCTGACATTAATGTACTTTGAGTCATATTACTGTAATTATTTTATGAGGAAATAGTGCGGTGATCAGTCAAATTTGCAAGCCCTTGCATAACATTCTGGGAATTATTGATTTTGCAAAAAAAACTATCACAGATTCGTGGAGGGACTGATTAGGCTACTCTCCAATGAATTACAGCAGGTAGGCCTAATTTATGACTAGTGAGGTTAAGATCATGGTTAGAACATGATAGAAACATACAACATTAGCTAGGCCTCCTTGAACTAAGACCGAGGCTTAGGGAGACATAGGAGTCATTCTGGCGGTATGCATGCTCGTTTAGGCCTGTGCATAATATATACATGTGTGTGTGTGTGTGTGTGTGTGTGTGTGTGTGTGTGTGTGTGTGTGTGTGTGTGTGTGACACAGTGTGTGTTTATGCAGATGCAGCAGGCAGGGGCTGTTTTGTTACCTGGCCGGGGAGACTTAGCTGCTGCAGCTGGGGATGGTGTGTCAGCTGCTGCTGGGGATGGTGGCCCTGGGCTGTTCCCTGCTAGACTGCGCCGCTCCTCTGCCTGTGCCTGCGCAGCTGCAGCTGTAGACACACACAGAGTGAGGTCACGCTGTCTAGCATGATGAATTTAAAAAAACACATCTAATCAAATGAAAATGCTGTTGGAATAACGAGCTGCTGAGCAAGCAGTTTTCACTGTGCTTTGTTTGTCCTCCATAGGAATGCATGTTCTAGAGAGATCCAGATGATTTAACACTACAGAACAATCTATCTATTCAGCCTCTAGCCTCCCCCTCGTCAACGGTCAGCCAGGCAGCTGTACACAGGGCTCTACGACACTGTGGCACACTGGGTCAGATGGGCTTTGGTCACGACACGCGCAGTGCTGGGCATTCAAGTGTCCACCCTATACAGACATCCCTCATGAATTTTACAGGATCCAATTAGGAAAACTTTAGTGTAGGGTTAAGGGCTAGGTGTTGGTTTCAGACTGGGCACAGGACTCATACAAAACGTAGAGGCCCAGTGTAAACATAAACCAATAAAACCAGATATAAAATATGTAAAACAGATCATGGAGCAATCCATTTTTAAATAAGATCATCTTTGAGAACTAACAATCACAAATTGAAACTTGACAGCCAGGGAGAATCTGAAATTACAAAAACATCATGGCATGGGCCCCCCATTGACTTTGTTATAATGTTTGAAGCACTCAGATAGCATAAGAACAAGGCATAAGCCAAGGCAAAATGTGTATAATTGCTTGAAATTTGCTTTAAAATGGAATTCCCTCTCAGCCACATGACAAATGTGTAGAATTGCAGGAAATTAGCTTAAAAACAGCAACACTGTCTCTGCAGCCAAGAGGAGAGCCTTTAAAACAGTCCTGTCGGCCACGCCCACTACCACGCCTATCCAGTTAGATCAGAGATCACGAAGGAAAGGAAACACAGGAAAGGAGACAGCAAAAGATTCCCTTTCAGACTGTAGGAACAAAGCCTTCTTCTCCTGAAGCAGTTCAGTGCTATAGGCTAGCAAAGCCCCTTGAGTGTATGGGATACTAAAGTAGCCATCATGCTTAAATATCTGAGTCTGAGACAAACAGTAGATAAAGTCAACACAAAACCTGTCCCGTCTAACTGCCTTTATGATGTCACATACAAACTTTTAGCGCAATAGAAGGGATCCATGAGCCCTACTTCCCACAGCACCTCTGCTTATCCCTACTCCCTAGCATTCAGCAGTGAGACAGTAGGGCAACACTAAAGCACTATCCAATGGGGAGTTGTGGTGACAATGGCTCTTCTAAACAAGACCCTGACGGTACTCTGTGTTCACTGCTATCTGCCATGCTGTTTTCTGCTGAGTGGGATGACTGGGAATGGGAGTGCATATTACAGGAAAGCTCATTTACAGAGGAAGAGAATCTGCAGGAGAAAAACTCAACCGGATATGAACACAATAAAACCAAAGGCAGGTTATCAGTGAGTGGAAACTCAAAATCAGAAACATAAAGTGGACAATGCTACAGCTCTTTACATTAGCCCATTTCAGTGTGGTTCTGACTGGAGAAGAGAAACCTCAAACAACAATAGACAATGGAGCTCAAGGTACAACACTCCTCCACTCCCAAAAGGACTGGCATTGGTGTGTATCTTTAGCCATTGGCCTCAACAGAGCAGATAGCACAGCCAGTCAATGGGAGGACAAACCCAACACGACAAACAAACAAAGCTGCATCAATACCTCAGTCTTCAATGGAACAGCATCAATATCTTTCACTCAAAGTCGTCAGATGAATGACTCGGTCAAAGTCTGCTGATAATCCCTTAGGAAGTGGACGTCAGTTTACTTTTCCTCTCATCACGCGTCACAGAGTGGGAATCCCAAGTTAAGTGACTCAGAGTGGATGAAAAGAGAGTTCTAATGGCCTTTTGACTGTCTGATTACCCGCATAAGCCTCAGATAGGCATAATACACTGCTCAAAAAAATTAAGGGAACACTTAAACACAATGTAACTCCAAGTCAATCACACTTCTGTGAAATCAAACTGTCCACTTAGGAAGCAACACTGATTGACAATACATTTCACATGCTGTTGTGCAAATGGAATAGACAACAGGTGGAAATTATAGGCAATTAGCAAGACACCCCCAATAAAGGAGTGGTTCTGCAGGTGGTGACCACAGACCACTTCTCAGTTCCTATGCTTCCTGGCTGATGTTTTGGTCACTTTTTTTAAATGCTGGCGGTGCTTTCACTCTAGTGGTAGCATGAGACGGAGTCTACAACCCACACAAGTGGCTCAGGTAGTGCAGCTCATCCAGGATGGGACATCAATGCGAGCTGTGGCAAGAAGGTTTGCTGTGTCTGTCAGCGTAGTGTCCAGAGCATGGAGACGCTACCAGGAGACAGGAAAGTACATCAGAAGACGTGGAGGAGGCTGTAGGAGGGCAACAACCCAGCAGCAGGACTGCTACCTCCGCCTTTGTGCAAGGAGGAGCACTGCCAGAGCCCTGCAAAATGACCTCCAGCAGGCCACAAATGTGCATGTGTCTGCTCAAACGGTCAGAAACAGACTCCATGAGGGTGGTATGAGGGCCCGACGTCCACAGGTGGGGTTTGTGCTTACAGCCCAACACCGTGCAGGACGTTTGGCATTTGCCAGAGAACACCAAGATTGGCAAATTCGCCACTGGCGCCCTGTGCTCTTCACAGATGAAAGCAGGTTCACACTGAGCACGTGACAGAGTCTGGAGACGCCGTGGAGAACGTTCTGCTGCCTGCAACATCCTCCAGCATGACCGGTTTGGCGGTGGGTCAGTCATGGTGTGGGGTGGCATTTCTTTGGGGGGCCGCACAGCCCTCCATGTGCTCGCCAGAGGTAGCCTGACTGCCATTAGGTACCGAGATGAGATCCTCAGACCCCTTGTGAGACCATATGCTGGTTCCTCCTAATGCAAGACAATGCTAGACATCATGTGGCTGGAGTGTGTCAGCAGTTCCTGCAAGAGGAAGGCACTGATGCTATGGACTGGCCCACCCGTTCCCCAGACCTGAATCCAATTGAGCACATCTGGGACATCATGTCTCGCTCCATCCATAGCACCAGGTCTGGGAGGAGATCCCTCAGGAGACCATCCGCCACCTCATCAGGAGCATGCCCAGGCGTTGTAGGGAGGTCATACAGGCACGTGGAGGCCACACACACTACTGTGCCTCATTTTCACTTGTTTTAAGGACATTACATCAAAGTTGGATCAGCCTGTAGTGTGGTTTTCCACTTTAATTTTGAGGGTGACTCCAAATCCAGACCTCCATGGGTTGATAAATTTGATTTCCTTTGATAATTTTTGTGTGATTTTGTTGTCAGCACATTCAACTATGTAAAGAAAAAAGTATTTAATAAGATTATTTCATTCATTCAGATCTAGGATGTGTTATTTTAGTGTTCCCTTTATTTTTTTGAGCAGTGTACATGAATTAGCCAACCCACTGCCTCTGTAGAAACTGAGGGGTACTTTAATTCCTGCTCAGTATTAGATTCCACATTTTGGGTGAATGGTTAAGTAGTGGTGTGTTTCGTGAGCTAGCGACTTAATATAGACATCCATCCTTCCCGCAGGGGAATAGACAAAACACAATAAGAGGGTGTGAAATTAGATTAATTTAGGCCAATATACAGCGCTTGGATGTACGAAACAGAGGAGAAAATATAATCTGATCCAAGTCTGTGCAGATAAGGAATCACCCACCAGATTAAGTTCAAAACCTCATCAAATCGGCCTAAAAGGGACTCTTACAACACAATATTCATCTGCTGTCCTCGTTGCCCTGCCAAGGCTTAGGCAGCTCTGTCACATGGCAACTGTTTCTCAGCGATGCCGAGTACAGCTTGAGACCAGACAAGGGTTTATGCACTGTCGATCGAAGCATCAATTCACACTAAAGTATTTGAGACCCAAGAGAACTAAAATAATATTTAAAGGGATAGTTCGGGATTTTGGCATTTTATCTACTTCCCGAGTCAGATGAACTTGTGAATACCATTTTTACATCTCTGCGTCCAGTATGAAGGAAGTTAGAGGTAGTTTTGCGAGTCAACGCTAACTGCGTTAGCACAATGACTGGAAGTCTATGGGAACAGCTAGTATGCTAGTTAGCAATTGCGCAAAAGCTAGATAGCAACTTCCTTCAAACTGCACGCAGACACATTAAAAATTGTATCCACCAGTTCATCCGACTGTGGGAGTAGATAAAGGCCTTCATTGCCAAAATCCCGAACTATCCCTTTCAAAAGATTGCGGTCAGTCAGTTTCATAATGTCCAACTTTGGTCAACATTAGGCTAGTAGTTCCTTTACACAAACACAAGGGCAATATATTGACAACTTTTATCAAATGAAAGTCTGTGGTCTGTCATCAGGGGCCAGGTATGAGGCAGCATAACATGTAGTTGGGCAGGGCTCTGGGTAAAACACTATCCTTGCCTTTGAATGAGGACTCTCAGGAACTCTTTGGCCAGTTCACGTCAACTTTTTTTTAGGACCGAGTCCTCTTTGTATTCACATTGCTATGTTTAGAAAGGAACCAAGATATACTGAACAAAAATATAAAACGCAACATGTAACAATTGAAATGATTTCACTGAGTTACAGTTCATATAAGGAAATCCATCAATTGAAATGAATTCATAAGGCCCTAATCTATGGATTTTACATGACTGGGCAGGGGTGCAGCCATGGGTGGTGAGCCAGGCCCAGCCAACCAGGAGTTTTCCCCCACAAAAGGGCTTTATTACAGACAGAAATACTCTTCAGTTTTATCAGCTGTCTGAGTTGCTTGTCTCAGACAATCCCGCAGGTGAAGCAGCCAGATGAGGTCATGGGCTGACGTGGTTACACGTGGTCTGCGGTTGGACGTTGGACAAATTCTCTAAAATGACGTTGGAGGCAGCTTATGGTAGAGAAATTAACATTAAATTCTCTGGCAACAGCTCTGGTGGTCTGATTTAATTATTACTGAAACAGGATACAAGTGGAAAATATAAAGATCCACTCCTTTTTAAAAATTGGAGGCCCCTTACACTTCAGTGTTGTGATGCAAAAATTCTAGCAAAATGTACAGCGCATAGAATTAAAAAGGTATTGTCAGACATTATTCATTCTAATCAGACAGGTTTTTTACATGGGCGATACATTGGAGATAATATAAGGCAAGTACTGGAAACAATAGAACACTATGAAAAATCTGGGAAACCAGGCCTGCTATTCATAACAGACTTTAAAAAGGCATTTGATAAAGTACGACTGGGGTTTATATATAAATGCCTGGAACATTTCAATTTTGGACAATCTCTTATAAAATGGGTTAAAATCATGTATAGTAAACCATAGGTGTAAAATAGTAAATAATGGCTATTTCTCAGCTAGTTTTAAACAGTTAAGAGGAGTAAAACATGGTTGTCCACTATCGGCATATCTATTTATTATGGCCATCGAAATGTTAGCTATTAAAATCAGATCCAACAATAATATCAAGGGATTAGAAATCCAGGGCTTAAAAACAAAGGTGTCATTGTACGCTGATGATTCATGTTTTCTTTTAACTCCACAACTTGAATCCCTCCACAGCCTCAGAGGATCTAGATACATTTTCTAACCTCTCTGGATTACAACCAAATTATGAAGAATGTACTATATTTCGTATTGGATCACTAAAAAATACTATGTTTACATTACCATGTAGTTTACCAATAAAATGGTCTGATGGTGACGTGGATATACTCGGAATACATATCCCAAATGAAATAAATGATCTCACGCCAATACATTTTAATAGAGTTAGCAAAAATAGATTAGATCTTGCTACCATGGAAAGGTAAATACCTGTCAATTTGTGGAAAAATCACGCTGATTAACTCTTTAGTATTATCCCAGTTTACCTATTTGCTTATGGTCTTGCCTACGCCTAGCGAACAGTTTTTTTAATTATATGAGAAAAGAATATTCCATTTTATTTGTAATGGCAAGCCAGACAAAATTAAACAGGCCTATTTATATAATGAATATGAATTCGGAGGACAGAAATTATTAAATATTAAAGCATTAGACCTATCACTAAAAGCTTCAGTCATACAAAAGTTATACTTAAATCCAAACTGGTTCTCTAGCAAATTAGTAAGATTGTCTCACCCGATGTTCAAGAATGGCCTTTTCCCTTTTATTCAGATTACAACCTCTCACTTTCAGTTATTTGAAAAGGAAATAATCTCCCAAATATCACTATTTCTAAAACAAGCCATAGAAAGTTGGTTGCAATTTCAATTTAATCCTCCAGAAACGACAGAACAAATAATGCAACAAATATTGTGGTTAAACTCAAATATACTAATTGATGAAAAACCATTATTTTTTGAAAAAATGTTTTGAAAAAAAGGTATAATCTTCGTAAATTATATCATAAGTAGGACTGGTGGAGTTGTCGCACATCCAGCTAACAAAAACATAAGGAAATGTCTGCGCTACCCAAAAAAATAATTGCAGCATTACCGCAAAAACGGAAGAGGAAGTGGTCTTCTGTAGCTCAATTGGTAGAGCATGGCGCTTGAAACGCCAGGGTAGTGGGTTCGATCCCCGGGACCACCCATACGTAAAAATGTGCACACATGACTGTAAGTCGCTTTGGATAAAAGCGTCTGCTACATGGCATGTTATGTTATGTTATAGGAAAGTGGAAGGGGGAAAAAGTAAGGAACTTGTCTGTCGGCCCTGCATAAAGAACATAATTGGTTAAAGACAATTGTGATAAATAAAAAAGTATACCAGTTTAATTTAATGACCAAAGGATTGACAGCCGTCCCATATAGATTGCAAAATAGTTGGGAAGAGATTTTTGATGTACCGATTCCATGGCATAGTGTTTATGAACTGATACGCAAAATGACGCTGGATTCAAAACTTAGAATTGTTCAATTTAAATTATTTTTTAAAATTGCTACCAATAGAATGTTATTTATATGGGGGATACAATCTTCCCAGCTCTGCAGATGTTGCTGCGAAGAGACAGAATCATTAGATCATTTGTTTTGGTACTGTCCACTTGTAGCTTGTTTTTGGACACAGGTCCAGGAATGGCTAAAGGATTGCAATATTTACCTGGAGCTAACCCTGCAGATAGCACTACTGGGTGATCTGAAAAGTCATAGTCAATCGATCAATAATATAATAATACTTTTAGCAAAAATGTTTATTTTCAATTTACAATCTGTAGAAACAATGAGAATAGAAGGGTTCAGAACTTTTGTAAAACATCACAGTTTAAAAATATATGGCAAATAGAAATCCAATATGGATGGGTGGTGTTGAATGGAGCTGAAGGATGGGACTAATAACAACAACTAATAACAACAAGATAACTAATGTAAAACATACTGTGTCCATAATAAGTATATAGGTTATAGGTTGGGAGCTTTTGTGAAAGAGCACAGTTAGAAAGATATGGCATATAGAAGCAAACCGGATGGACATCATGAAAATGATCTGAGAGGTTGAGGAAGTTCATGAGTAAAAACAAACAAAATAGAATTATTGTAAAATTGACCGTGTCCATAAAATGTATATAGTATGTATAAGCTGGAAGTAGAGGCCTAAGCGTTGTTGTTCACTAGTTTACTCCAATTAGGGAAGGGGTGGTGGGGTTGGAAAGTAATAAAGGGAAACATTTTTTAAGGGTATGTATAATTTTTTTTGCGAGAAAAAAACATATGGGGGATTGGAAGTGATGCAGACAATTACATTGATGGAAGTTACAATCTATCTGCAATATTAAAGCTGATCTACCCCCTAAAAAAAAAAAAATTGTCTGAAAGGGACCAAGTGTGTAAACACCCTTAAGACGGTCACACCAACCGACCAACTGCACTCTATTCACAGACACACTCTACGCCCAGCTCGACCGCCACGTTCAAAACGGTCTGCCAGGCAGTGGTCATTCAGAATATCGATCCAAAAAGAGTTCCATAGAAGACAGTCATCTTTAAAGGAGGCAAATAATTCAGTAGTGAACCAGCCTTCATGATCACCTGCTTGTGTGATAGCGTGATTAGATTTAGGTGCAGCCTGCCCTCACAGACCACGATTAAAAGAGCAGGCCAGACGATATACAGAATATGCTAAAGAAGATAGTCTGAGTCACTGTCCTCATGCTCTTGGTCACTCACAAAGGAGGACAGTGGGCAAATAGTGAGCCCGCTCCTCAAGCACAAAGCATGCAAATAAAAGTACACCATAGCAACAATAATGCCTGAGTCCCTGGTTAAACCACCTATGCTCCAGTCCATACCCATTAACCCTACCACGCCTGGAGGCTGGTGATGCCATACATTTTTCCTAAATCAATATTGGTCATAGACTAGCCTACATTAACTGGACAATGAAATAGGGGTTTCAATTGAATATAATACTATATAATGCTTTTATTCAGGTATTTTTCTCCACAGACTTATTTTAAATTCTAGTCATTTAGCAGACACTCTTATCCAGAGCGACTTACAGTAGTGAGTGTATACTTTTTTCATACTGGTCCCCCGTGGGAATCGAACCCACAACCCTGGCATTGCAAGCGCCTTGCTCTACCAACTGAGCCACACGGGCCAATGTATTTTAGAAGTGAATGAGCCAGGTGTCCTTGTGCACACTGAGAGGAGAGCTGACGAGAGGAGGGAGAGGGAACCTGCATCCATCACTATGGAGATTTGCATTGATAAGCATACATTAGACCTGAATGGGCTGGCTGCAGTAAATCAGACAGACTGGATGACGCAGCACAAAGCCGAACAAGAGCGTGGGTGGCTTTTTTCACCAGTAATGTCAATGGGGACCACAGCAAGGGTGACTGAGTGAAGTTGTTAAGCAAAACCATTAGTATCCACAACAAATTTGCCTGCCTAGCCCATGGCAATTGAAGGAGTTGTGTGTCAATGACATTTAATCTACATTTCAAATCAGGTTTCAGAAAACCGCATGGCACTTCTACTGCAGCAACAAAAATTGTTAATTATATAATTGATGCCATGGACAAGAAACAGCACCCTTTTTAATCGATCTGTCAAAGGCATTTGACACAGTTGATCATGACATGTTGCAAAAACTTAGAATTAGAATTATTTGATCAGGCAGTCTCATGGTTCAAAAGCTACCTGTCAGAAACTGGACACAGTTCTGATGGCAAGTAATCAGATATGTTAACTGTCCAGAAGGGGGCAGGACCACTGTTCTTGGACCACTGTTTACTATTTATAATAAAGGGATACTTCAGGATTTTGGTTACCATTTTTGTGTCTATGTGTGCAGTATGAAGAAAGTTAGAGGTAGTTTTGCAAGCCCATGCTAACTAGCTTTAGCACAATTAATGGAATTCTACAGGCATCTGCTAGCATGCTAACGTTCTCAATTTATTTATTTTATTTTTTATCTCAATGAGACTAACCTGGTAAAATAAAATGTAAATAAAAAATGTCACAACTAAAATACTATCTGTTTAAAAACAACCTACTTTTTAATTCATCAAACCATAGAAGACACACAATTTTAATTAGCCTATGTTTGCTAGCTACGGCAGCGCTACATTGCTGCGATAGGGGGAAACACCTCAACCGATTAGTTTGTAGTACTTAACGATGAGTCAAATGCTAGTTTTCAATTTTATGCCGACGACAGTTATTTATTGTTGTGTCGCAACACTGAATAAGGCCGTTGAAGAACTGCAGTCTGCCTTTACTGTCCAAACTCAGCTCTGTCAGCTGAAGTTGCTTTTAAAATCCTGAAAATACAAAGATGATGTATTCACAAAATCTAATATGAAACCTCAGACTCTTCCACGTCACTACGCAGGACAAGCAAATATAAAGAGTAGCAACTTACAAGTACTTGTGTTTCTTGATGGATGAGTGTCTCACCTTTAAACCCCACATCGAAGGTTCAAGTTGGGTTTTTATTTTCATAAGTAGTCATGTTTTTCTTTTGAAGAGATAAAGAGGCTTGTTTCCGCTACTGTCGTGCCAGTAATTGATTATGGTGATATGTTGTACATGTATGCCCCTGTGGCATCATTAGGCATGCTGGACACTGTACCATGGGGCGCTGAGGTTTGTTACTAACTCCAAAGCTCTCACACATCACTGTACCCTCTACATGAGAGTGGGCTGGCCTTCCTTAGCTCTTCAGAGATTAAATCATTGGTACATTTTTATTTATAAGGCCATATTGAGACAGCTACTATTTTACTTTTGTAACTACATTGTCCAGCAGCCAAATGAAAACTATCGCCTGTGTGCACATGACTGTGTTTTGTTGATTGTGCCTAAGGCCTGTCCAGAGCTAGGGAAAAAAGCTTTCCAGTTCTCTGCCCCTTCCGCTTGGAACGAGCTTCAAAAGGTCCTGAAATTACAGGAGCTTGTCCCTTTAAAAATGTGTTTAAAGTTAGGTTAAACACTATGACGGAAAATAAAGGAGGGCTATCAATGTTTTGACCCCTAGTTGCACCACACTTTCCCAAACCATCTTGCTTTTCTGTGTGTAAATTTATGTTTTTTAAACTGTAAATGTGTCTGCAACTTTGTGTGCTGCCATTTTGGCCAGGTCTCTCTTGTCATAGAGATTGTTAATCTCAATGAGACTAACCTGGTAAAATAAAATATATATATCCACAACTAAAATACTATCTGTTTATAAAAAGAACCTACTTTTTCCTTCATCAAACCAGATGACATACCATTTTAATTAGCCTATGTTTGCTAGCTACGGCAGCGCTACATTGCTGCGATAGGGGGAAACACCTCAACCGATTAGTCTGTAGTCCCTAACTTATCCTATTAGGTAGTTGCGGTACAGTATGCACTGCAACAGCTTTGCTCTCTATAATCACACACAACATAGTAAATAGACTGGCTACATTGATTAGGCTAGCTAGGCTAGAAAACAACCCCAAGGCAGAGCAGTTAGGGGAGGCAGTCAAATAAAACTCATCAGGGGGCTCCTGTCTTGTCCTGGAACACTCATCATGGCAACACAAACAGGAAGCAGGCCAGTCTGCACTAACATGCAGCTGCAGTTCTGTTCACAGGCAGACAAAAACCCCAGTATCCAACCAGGAAATGTCTAACTTCAAAGCACTATGGGTAATGAACACCAATATAAGAGTATGTATATATCTCAAATATCCTTCTGTTCATAAATCACATACTCTTCACAATAAACTAACATTGGGCCACTGCTAAAGACATGCTGACTGCTGCACTCGTGCCTCCTGTCCAAAGCCACACTGAGATTGACACCTCAGTGCTCAGTCCCAGCCAGCTAAAAATAAAGCATAGTCCAACCACTCGTCAGTAGACACAGCACAAAGAAACAGTAACAAATACACCCCCCCCCCACCACCACCCTCAGTAGCAGTGGCTGGGTGTTACTTGGCTAGCAGGAAGTGCAGTACTGCAGATGCCTGGAGTAGAATGTGTCCACACTGTCTAATAATGACGGCTTTCACCGGGCACAGCTGTGATGAGGGCACACACAGCAGATCTTGTCCAGGATTACTCGGGACACATTCACTCAGAGGTAAGTCCGGGCTATTTCCAGAGCCACCGGGATGATGACGCCTTGACGACAGCAGGACACGCTCCATTCTCACTGGCTAATGACAGAATGCCCTGACCAGAGTTAGGGTTCACACAAGGACTATCCCAGGTGTGGAACCCACATATCATGTGGTCCTCTGTAGCTCAGCTGGTAGAGCACGGCGCTTGTAACGCCAAGGTAGTGGGTTCGATCCCCGGGACCACCCATACACAAAAATGTATGCACGCATGACTGTAAGTCGCTTTGGATAAAAGCGTCTGCTAAATGGCATATTATTATTATTATTATCACGTTTCATCAGCATCACTCATGGCGGGCCAACAAGCACAATGGAGTGGATAGGCCTATGCTCAATGCTTATACAGTCAACTGATCCTAATTATCTATGAACTAGGCCTGTCTTTCCTTTTCAGTGAGTCACTTACTACTCTATGTAGTCAAAATGGGAGGGTGATGGACTGGCCTCTGTTATTCAAATAATGTAGCCTACATTTACTTCCCAAATCTTTCCACCATGGTGAGAGGAGTGGGCCTTCTGCATGAGCAAGCACATCGAACTTCCATGATATTTTACTGCAGCACATTAAATCAGCTCTTACTCACCCTATAAAAAGTTTCTCTCTGTGCTGTAACACCTGCCGGGGAACCAAACCTTGTTACTGTCGGGGGCACTGCAATCTCAGACTGTAGCAGGTCATGACCTCAACTCAGGGTAACCTCCTGTAGAAGGCAGGGATGAGAGGATCTCCTCCTACTAGCTAGTTGCTACAAGCTTCCGCACCAAAAAAGGCTAGAAAATGTCCTCCTTCGGTTCCCTCAGAACAATTCTGAAATATTTATCATGTTTTTGATTCTTCAACACAGGCAGAGCCAGGATTCAGATAGCCTTGCTGGGTTGTGAGTCACAGGCATCTGATCTGCACTCATAATGACAGGGTAGATACAACTCACAATCTTGTGGAGATAACCAAGTATGCGGGTGTTTTAAGGCTGGACTAGATTCCAGCCATTATTTTGTTAGCCTTCCTATGTAGGAAGACAGTGCGGTTGGGGTTTTCAAACATCCCCTGATCTCACACTCTCTTTCAGCAGTCCACTGACGGGCAAGATTGAATTTCTCTGGAAAATACTTTCACAAAGCCACACATTTCAGTGGATATAGCTTTCAGAGTGAAAATAGTGAATGGGAAAGTGGCTGAAGAAAAGTTATGACCTACTTTCAGAAACACCCCTTCTCCTGCCCACAAAGAAAAATGCACACCAACACTAGCATTTCTTCCCAATCCAACAGCTTGAGTCAAAACAAACTGGGCATTCAGACCTTCTGATGCAGACACACAGTAAACATCTGTGCATTTGGCTGCCACTCAGGAAGAGGCCCCGCAGAAGACGTAAAAGGACTTCTGTGTAAATCGCTGACCGTTATAGAGGAGTAAAATAAGACATAGAAAAAGTGTTGGCTTATACAGTATTTTTGTACAGTGAAAAAGTGGAACCAACTACCCAAGAAACAAACAACCCCTTATCACTGATTGCATCCAATAAAACTAGCAGTAACTGGACAGTCTTATTCTCCCATGAGCATCTTTGTGGGCATGTGGTTCAGTGTCTGTGGAACTCAGTGCAAAACATCGTCATGTAGCAGCTAGCTCACTACTTGAATACCAACGAGCCACATGCATTGAGGGGAAATTGTGCATTGGTGACTTGTCTCTAGAGAGGAATTAGCTAGGTAGGCAAGCAACACACAAAACACCATACCAAAAGTGTCTTTGTGTGTGTATTCAAAACACTTCAGAAGATTCTAGAATTTTACTAAACATTTGTTTAGCCTCCATAAAGAGAGAAAGGCTCTTGAAGTTATACAGGTAACTCCAAACATAAAGGAAACTGAGGGATACAAAGTACAGTTATATTGAAAGCAGGTGCTTCCACACAGGTGTGCTTCTTGAGTTAATTAAGCAGTTAACATCCCATCATGCATAGGGTCATGTAACTTCCTCTCAAATCCCATGAAACCACCAATCACCTCCCAGTTCCACGTCAAAACCTGTCAACATCCAAAGCCCACAGGAATACCACAACATACGTCCTTTCTGGGCATTAAGATAGGTACAAGAAAGCTAGTAATAGTTACGTAGCTACTTGCACGTAAGTGTTTTAGAATTAGCTAGCTTCAGCTAACAGGCCAACAGACAATTTGTGTAGTTTTCACTACAGTTTCATGCAGCCTAGTTGTAGCTAGACAAGTTGGAAAACTGCTTCCTTACTCAGCTAGTTACCGTAATTTAGTAAAATGACTTGCATTTAATTTAATAAACTGCCCTCTCCGGGTCAATCTGATTAAATTAAACGTTAGTTAGCCAACCAGAAACGACAGTTTGCTCCTTTGCAGACAATGGCTAGCAAATAATTAGCTCCTAGCTTGAACTTAGAGATGTCAAAGATGACCATAAAGTAGTTACTGTAGCTACTGTTAGTTAAATTAGTCAGAATATAAGCACTTATGAGGCTAACTAGCTAACTGTATAAGTTTGCTACCCAGTTAGCTAAGTTAACTATGCTTATTGGTAATTTAGTAACTAGTTAGCCAACTATTTCAACAAGTTTGATGTGTAGCTAACTAGCAATGTATGGCGCTCAACAGCGCGCATGCATTCAGATCTGTGTCAACCGGTGTGATTACATTTCATTTTGGATCCAACGATTGGCTCTCTGGTTCTGCTACTATAGGTAACTCCGTTAGCTTAGATTTTAATGTTAGTTTACAGTAAGTACATTCAATATAAACAACAAAATGTAACCTGCGGAACGTTGTACTAGCTACATATAGTGCAAAATAAATGACCTGGTAAACGTTTATTTTCATGCAGCTAGCTAGTAGGTTGGACAGCTAGCTTTCAAACTAGCCGGAGGGGATCAGAGTTATAGACTTCCAACCCCCTTTGTCAGCGGATAAGGTTAGCTCGCTAGCCACAAAACATGTTCAAAATGAGTAGGTTACCGGTAGAGGGGTCACTTAGCAAACAACGTAGAGGAAATTCGACATCATATAGTAGCTACATTGCCACATCATTAATTAGTCATGCTAAGTGTATTTCTTACCCATTTGAGCTCGCAACCCTTTGAGAGATGTTGCACCCTCCGCCATTTCCATGAAGTTTTCCTTCTCAATTTTTTTCTGACACCATAGGCGCGCATAATACGTACGCGGTTACGTCAACATCCAAGTAAAACAAGGGAACGGGCCATAGATAGGCAATAGCGCCACCTAGCGTGACAATATATGGTTGAGAGAATGCAACTGTTGCTTGTCAAAGAGTTTGCCATGTTGAATATAAAGTGTAATAAAAACACCCAGGGAATGATAGTGTGAATACATTTTTGATTTGAATTAAAGTTGAATTAGAACACAAATAGTAAGTAATATTTCTGTCAGAACATAAACTGTGTCAGATACACTATAAAAGTTCACTAGAGATGCATTTATGTGTCAATCATATTGTTCTGTTTCTGTCATAGCATTACATTAGAGAAGCAGTTTAGAGAACTCAAGGCATTGGCTTCCTTGAGGACTTACCTTATAGAGAGAGTTGAAGAGTCTAAGGAGTTAGTTTCAGGAGGAACTGCTTTGCAGCAGTGGTGAACCAACCCCTCCCATAAAGAAAACACCACATCCTCCCTGCGCTCTGTTCTGTCTATTTCCATCCAACACTAATGCCTCTGTCCTACCCCATCTCACATGCTTTAGCCAGCGGGGCCCTCATTCATTTTACATGGAAAACAGGGACAAAAAAAACACATTGTGGGTTCAGTTATACTGCCCTGAATAATACAGAAGATGTTATTTAACACTCTAACAACCATCACAAATAATGGAAGTGTTAGTGAGAGGTTGGGGCGGTATAGCTGTGAGATACCATAAACCCTATACCGGTATTCATCATAGGCTCATAGCCTTCCATTGACATGGTTAAAGGGATACTTCGGGATTTTGGCAATGAAGCCCTTTGTCTACTTCCCCAGAGTCAGATTAACTAGTGGAATGTACTTTTATGTCTCTGTGTCCAGTATGAAGGAAGTTAGAGTTAGTTTCGCATTGAAAAGCATGCTAGCAGATACCCATAGACTTCCAGTCATTGGCTCGCGAAACTACCTCTTACTTCCTTCATACTGGACACAGATACAGTGGGGAGAACAAGTATTTGATACACTGCCGATTTTGCAGGTTTGCCTACTTACAAAGCATGTAGAGGTCGGTAATTTTTATCATAGGTACACTTCAACTGTGAGAGATGGAATCTAAAACAAAAATCCAGAAAATCACATTGTATGATTTTTAAGTAATTAATTTGCATTTTATTGCATGACATAAGTATTTGATACATCAGAAAAGCAGAACTTAATATTTGGTACAGAAACCTTTGTTTGCAATTAAAGAGATCATACGTTTCCTGTAGGTCTTGACCAGGTTTGCACACACTGCAGCAGGGATTTTGGCCCACTCCTCCATACAGACCTTCTCCAGATCCTTCAGGTTTCGGGGCTGTCGCTGGGCAATACAGACTTTCAGCTCCCTCCAAAGATGTTCTATTGGGATCAGGTCTGGAGACTGGCTAGGCCACTCCAGGACCTTGAGATGCTTCTTACGGAGCCACTCCTTAGTTGCCCTGGCTGTGTGTTTCGGGTCGTTGTCATGCTGGAAGACCCAGCCACGACCCATCTTCAATGCTCTTACTGAGGGAAGGAGGTTGTTGGCCAAGATCTCGCGATACATGGCCCCATCCATCCTCCCCTCAATACGGTGCAGTCGTCCTGTCCCCTTTGCAGAAAAGCATCCCCAAAGAATGATGTTTCCACCTCCATGCTTCATGGTTGGGATGGTGTTCTTGGGGTTGTACTCATCCTTCTTTTTCCTCCAAACACGGCGAGTGGAGTTTAGACCAAAAAGCTATATTTTTGTCTCATCAGACCACATGACCTTCTCCCATTCCTCCTCTGGATCATCCAGATGGTCATTGGCAAACTTCAGACGGGCCTGGACATGTGCTGGCTTGAGCAGGGGGACCTTGCGTGCGCTGCAGGATTTTAATCCATGACGGCGTAGTGTGTTACTAATGGTTTTCTTTGAGACTATGGTCCCAGCTCTCTTCAGGTCATTGACCAGGTCCTGCCGTGTAGTTCTAGGCTGATCCCTCACCTTCCTCATGATCATTGATGCCCCACGAGGTGAGATCTTGCATGGAGCCCCAGACCGAGGGTGATTGACCGTCATCTTGAACTTCTTCCATTTTCTAATAATTGCGCCAACAGTTGTTGCCTTCTCACCAAGCTGCTTGCCTATTGTCCTGTAGCCCATCCCAGCCTTGTGCAGGTCTACAATTTTATCCCTGATGTCCTTACACAGCTCTCTTGTCTTGGCCATTGTGGAGAGGTTGGAGTCTGTTTGATTGAGTGTGTGGACAGGTGTCTTTTATACAGGTAACGAGTTCAAACAGGTGCAGTTAATACAGGTAATGAGTGGAGAACAGGAGGGCTTCTTAAAGAAAAACTAGCAGGTCTGTGAGAGACGGAATTCTTACTGGTTGGTAGGTGATCAAATACTTATGTCATGCAATAAAATGCAAATTAATTACTTCAAAATCATACAATGTGATTTTCTGGATTTTTGTTTTAGATTCCGTCTCTCACAGTTGAAGTGTACCTATGATAAAAATTACAGACCTCTACATGCTTTGTAAGTAGGAAAACCTGCAAAATCAGCAGTGTATCAAATACTTGTTCTCCCCACTGTACATACAAATGGTATCCACAAGTTCATCTGACTCTGGGGAAGTAGATAAAGGGCCTCGTTGCCAAGTCTCTGTGCCTTGCATCCTGTGACTCAGATGAAAAAGTAATCTAGGTCTCATTACAATGCTGACTATTCACACCTTACAGTATGCAGACAAATTATACCATTGTGTCTTATGCAACAGAAAATAGTTCAAGGGTATTACATATATAAAGGCTATACATTGAATGGATTCATTTAACCCACTATGAACAAGCAATAGCAGTTTCTAACCAAAAAAGATCACGTTTCAAACTGTCAAGTTCTGCTCCCTTTCCCTTTGAGTTGTTTTACTAAAGTTGGTAGAGCATGGCGCTTGCAACGCCAGAGTTGTGGGTTCGATTCCCACGGGGGGCCAGTATGAAAAATGTATGCACTCACTAACTGTAAGTCGCTCTGGATAAGAGTGTCTGCTAAATGACTAAAATGTAAAATAATTGGATGTCATATAACAAGCTGTCAGCCCCACTGTCTAAAAATATGTTACAGAACTAGAACATCATCCAGGAGTCTCATGTCAAACTCTGCTCTATACTGGTGTCCCTTTCCCATGGTGTGACATACAATGCTGAGGATTGAGGTCATAGTGCTACATACAGTACACTCCCCTACGTATTTATTTGTACAGAGAACCTAACACGTTTAATTTGGCTGTATACTCCAGCATTTTGGATTTGAGATTAAATGTTTCATATGCGGCGACAGTACAGAATGTCACCTTTTATTTGAGGATATTTTCATTCATACATACACAACCGGTAAAATGTTTTAGAACACCTACTCATTCAAGGGTTTTTCTTTATTTTTACTATTTTCTACATTGTAGAACAATAGTGAAGACATCAAAACTATGAAATAACACATATGGAATCATGTAGTAACCAAAAAAGTGTTAAACAAATCCAAATATATTTTATATTTGAGATTCTTCAAAGTAGCCACCCTTTTCCTTGATGACAAATTTGCACACTCTTGGCATTCTCTCAACCAGCTTCACCTGGATTGCTTTTCCAACAGTCTTGAAGGAGTTCCCACATATACTGAGCAATTGTTGGCTGCTTTTCCTTCACTCTGCGGCCCGACTCATCCCAAACCATCTCAATTGGGTTGACGTTGGGGGATTGTGGAGGCCAGGTCATCTAATGCAGCACTCCATCACTCTCCTTCTTGGTAAAATAGCCCTTACACAGCATGGAGGTGTGTTGGGTCATTGTCCTGTTAAAAAACAAATGATAGTCCCACTAAGCCCAAACCAGATGGGATGGCGTATCGCTGCAGAATGCTGTGGTAGCCATACTGGTTAAATGTGCCTTGAATTCTAAATAAATCACAGACTGTGTCACCAGCAAAGCACCCCCACACCATTAAACCTCCTCCTCCATGCTTTACGGTGGGAAATACACATGCAGAGATCATCCATTCACCTACACCACGTCTCACAAAGACACGGCAGTTGGAACCAAAAATCTCAAATTTGGACTCCAGTCCAAAGGACACATTTCCACTGGTCTAATGTCCATTGCGCGTGTTTCTTGGCCCAAGCAAGTCTATTCTTATTATTGATGTCCTTTAGTAGTGGTTTCTTTGCAGCAATTCGACCATGAAGGCCTGATTCACACAGTCTCCTCTGAACAGTTGATGTTGAGATGTGTCTGTTACCTGAACTCTGTGAAGCATTTATTTAGGCTGCAATTTCTGTGGCTGGTTACTCTAATGAACTTATCTTCTGCAGCAGAGGTAACTCTGGGTCTTCTATTCCTATGGCGGTCCTCATGAGAGCCAGTTTCATCATAGCTCTTGATGTTTTTGCGACTGCACTTGAAGAAACTTTCAAAGTTCTTGAAATGTTCCGTATTGACTGACCTTCATGTCTTAAAGTAATGATGGACTGTCGTTTCTCTTTGCTTATTTGAGTTGTTCTTGCCATAATATGGACTTGGTCTTTTACCAAATAGGGCTATCTTCTGTGTACCCCCCTACCTTGTCACAACACAACTGATTTGCTCAAACGCATTTAGAAGGAAAGAAATTCCACAAATTAATTTTTAAGAAGGCATACAGTGGGGGGGAAAAGTATTTAGTCAGCCACCAATTGTGCAAGTTCTCCCACTTAAAAAGATGAGAGAGGCCTGTAATTTTCATCATAGGTACACGTCAACTATGACAGACAAATTGAGAAGAAAAAAATCCAGAAAATCACATTGTAGGATTTTTAATGAATTTATTTGCAAATTATGGTGGAAAATAAGTATTTGGTCACCTACAAACAAGCAAGATTTCTGGCTCTCACAGACCTGTAACTTCTTCTTTAAGAGGCTCCTCTGTCCTCCACTCGTTACCTGTATTAATGGCACCTGTTTGAACTTGTTATTAGTATAAAAGACACCTGTCCACAACCTCAAACAGTCACACTCCAAACTCCACTATGGCCAAGACCAAAGAGCTGTCAAAGGACACCAGAAACAAAATTGTAGACCTGCACCAGGCTGGGAAGACTGAATCTGCAATAGGTAAGCAGCTTGGTTTGAAGAAATCAACTGTGGGAGCAATTATTAGGAAATGGAAGACATACAAGACCACTGATAATCTCCCTCGATCTGGGGCTCCACGCAAGATCTCACCCCGTGGGGTCAAAATGATCACAAGAACGGTGAGCAAAAATCCCAGAACCACACAGGGGGACCTAGTGAATGACCTGCAGAGAGCTGGGACCAAAGTAACAAAGCCTACCATCAGTAACACACTACGCCGCCAGGGACTCAAATCCTGCAGTGCCAGACGTGTCCCCCTGCTTAAGCCAGTACACGTCCAGACCCGTCTGAAGTTTGCTAGAGTGCATTTGGATGATCCAGAAGAGGATTGGGAGAATGTCATATGGTCAGATGAAACCAAAATATAACTTTTTGGTAAAAACTCAACTCGTCGTGTTTGGAGGACAAAGAATGCTGAGTTGCATCCAAAGAACACCATACCTACTGTGAAGCATGGGGGTGGAAACATCATGCTTTGGGGCTGTTTTTCTGCAAAAGGAACAGGACGACTGATCCGTGTAAAGAAAGAATGAATGGGGCCATGTATCGTGAGATTTTGAGTGAAAACCTCCTTCCATCAGCAAGGGCATTGAAGATGAAACGTGGCTGGGTCTTTCAGCATGACAATGATCCCAAACACACCGCCCGGGCAACGAAGGAGTGGCTTCGTAAGAAGCATTTCAAGGTCCTGGAGTGGCCTAGCCAGTCTCCAGATCTCAACCCCATAGAAAATCTTTGGAGGGAGTTGAAAGTCCGTGTTGCCCAGCGACAGCCCCAAAACATCACTGCTCTAGAGGAGATCTGCATGGAGGAATGGGCCAAAATACCAGCAACAGTGTGTGAAAACCTTGTGAAGACTTACAGAAAACGTTTGACCTGTGTCATTGCCAACAAAGGGTATATAACAAAGTATTGAGAAACTTTTGTTATTGACCAAATACTTATTTTCCACCATAATTTGCAAATAAATTCATTAAAAATCCTACAATGTGACTTTATGTCATAGTTGACATGTACCTATGATGAAAATTACAGGCCTCTCTCATCTTTTTAAGTGGGAGAACTTGCACAATTGGTGGCTGACTAAATACTTTTTTCCCCCACTGTACCTGTTAATTGAAATGCATTCCAGGTGACTACCTCATGATGCTGGTTGAGAGAATGCCAAGAGTGTGCAAAGCTGTCATCAAGCCAAAGGGTGGCTATTTGAAGAATCTCAAATATAAAATATATTTTGATTTGTTTAACACTTTTTTGGTTACTACATTATTCCATGTGTTATTTCATAGTTCTAATATCTTCACTATTATTCTACAATGTAGAAAATAGTAAAAATAAAGAAAAACCCTTAAATGAGTAGGTGTTCTAAAACTTTTGACCGGTAGTGTAGAAATGAAAGTACTTAGTCCCCCCAATTGAAGGTGTCATATGTATTTGGACAAATTAACTTATTAGTAGTCAAACGTTTAGTATTTGGTCCCATATTCCTAGCACGCAATGACTACATCAAGCTTGTGACTCACAAACTTTTTGGGCACATTTGCAGTTTGTTTTGGTTGTGTTTTAGATTATGTTGTGGCCAACAGAAATTAATGGTAAATATTTATTGTGTCATTTTGGAGTCACTTTTATTGTAAAGCAGAATATAATATGTTTCTGAACACTTCTACATTAATGTGGATGCTACCATGATTACTGATTATCATGAATGAATAGTAAATATTGAGTAAATATTGAGGAGTGAGAAAGTTAGAGAGGCACAAAGATCATACCCCCCAAAAAATGCTAATCTTCCCTGTTATTGTAATGGTGAGAGGTTATCATGTCTTGGGGGTATGATATTTGTGCAGCATTATTCACGATTCATTCAGGATTATCCGTAAAGTGACTCCATAATGACATTTCTATTGGGCACAACATAAATTGAAACAACCAAAACAAACTGCAAATGCATCCAACATGTTTGTAGAATCACAAGCTTGATGTAGTCATTGTGTGCTATGAATATGGGACCAAATACTTAACTTTGACTACTTTAATACTACATTAACGTGAATGCTACCATGATTATTCATGATTCATTCAGGATTATCCGTAATGATGAGTGAGAAAGTTAGACACACAAAGATCATACCCCCAAGACATGCTAACCTCTCACCATTACCAATAATAGGGGAGGTTCATATTTTGGGGGGTATAATATTTATGATATATAGGAATATGAGATCAAATACTAAACTTTTGACTACTTTAATACACATATAAGTGAATTCGTCCAAATACTTCAAATTGGGGGACTAGATACATTATGTGATTCATTTCTAAACGGTAAAATAGATATGTATGAAAATACCCTCAAATAAAAGGTGCCATTCTGTACTGTTGCTTCAAATGACACATTTTATCTCAAATCAAATCGTCTGGTAAGACAAGGGGTGGGGGTGTGTGTCTATTTGTCAATAATAGCTGGTGCGCGATGTCTAATATTAAAGAAGTCTTGAGATATTGCTCACCTGAGCTAGAGTACCTCATGATATGCTGTAGACCACACTATCTACCAAGAGAATTTTCATCTATATTATTCGTAGCCGTCTATTTACCACCACAAACCAATGCTGGCACTAAGATCGCACTCAACAAGCTGTATAAGGCCATAAGCAAACAAGAAAATGCTCATCCAGAAACAGCGCTCCTAGTGGCCGGGGACTTTAATGCAGGCAAACTTTAATCTGTTTTACCTAATTTCTACCAGCATGTCACATGTGCAACCAGAGGGGAAAAAACTCTAGACCACCTTTACTCCACACACAGAGATGCATACAAAGCTCTCCCTCGCCCTCCATTTGGCATATCTGACCATAATTCTATCCTCCTGATACCTGCTTACAAGCAAAAACTAAAGCAGGAAGTACCAGTGACTCGCTCAATACGGAAGTGGTCAGATGACGCGGATACTACGCTACAGAACTGTTTTGCTAGCAGAGTCTGGAATATGTTCCTCGATTCATCCAATGGCATTGAGGAGTATACCACCTCAGTCACCGGCTTCATCAATAAGTGCATCGACGACGTCGTCCCCACAGTGACCGTACATACATATCCCAACCAGAAGTCATGGATTACAGGCAACATCCGCACCGAGCTAAAGGCTAGAGCTGCCGCTTTCAAGGAGCAGGACACTAATCCGGACGCTTATAAGAAATCCTGCTATGCCCTCAGACGAACCATCAAAGAGGTAAAGTGTCAATTAAGGACTAAGATTGAATCCTACCACACCGGCTCTGATGCTCGTCGGATGTGGCAAGGCTTGCAAACTATTACGGACTACAAAGGGAAACCCAGCCGCGAGCTGCCCAGTGACGTGAGCCTACCAGACGAGCTAACTGCCTTTTATGCTCGCTTCGAGGCAAGCAACACTGAAGCATGCATGAGAGCAGCAGCTGTTCCGGATGACTGTGTGATCACGCTCTCCGTAGCCGATGTGAGCAAGACCTTTAAACAGGTCAACATTCACAAGGCCGCGGGGCCAAACGGATTACCAGGACATGTACTCAGAGCATGCGCGGACAAACTGGCAAGTGTCTTCACTGACATTTTCAACCTCTCCATGACTGAGTCTGTAATACCTACATGTTTCAAGCAGACAACCATAGTCCCTGTGCCCAAGAAAGCGAAGGTAACCTGCAGTCACGTCGGTAGCCATGAAGTGCTTTGAAAGGCTGGTCATGGCTCACATCAATACCATCATCCCGGAAACCCTAGACCCACTCCAATTCGCATACCGCCCCAACAGATCCACAGATGATGCAATCTCAATCACACTCCACATTGCCCTTTCCCACCTGGACAAAAGGAACACCTATGTGAGAATGCTGTTCATTGACGACAGCTCAGCGTTCAACACCATAGTGCCCACAAAGCTCATCACTAAGCTAAGGACCCTGGGACTAAACACCTCCCTCTGCAACTGGATCCTGGACTTCCTGACGGGCTACCCCCAGGTGGTAAGGGTAGTCAACAACACATCTGCCACGCTGATCCTCAACACTGGGCCCCTCAGGGGTGCGTGCTAAGTCCCCTCCTGTACTCCCTGTTCACCTACGACTGCGTGGGCAAGCACGACTCCAACACCATCATTAAGTTTGCCGACAACGATGAGACAGCCTATAGGGAGGAGGTCAGAGACCTGGCAGTGTGGTGCCAGGACAACAACCTCTCCCTCAATGTGAGCAAGACAAAGGAGCTGATCGTGGACTATAGGAAAAAGAGGGCTGAACAGGCCCCCATTAACATCGACAGGGCTGTAGTGGAGCGGGTCGAGAGTTTCAAGTTCCTTGGTGTCCACATCACCAACAAACTATCATGGTCCAAACACAACAAGACAGTCGTGAAGAGGGCACGACAACACCTTTTCCCCCTCAGCAGACTGAAAATATTTGGCATGGTCCCCAGATCCTCAAAAAGTTCTACAGCTGCACCATCGAGAGCATCCTGACCAGTTGCATCACTGCCTGGTATGGCAACTTCTCGGCATCCGACCGTAAGGCGCTACAGAGAGTAGTGCGTATGGCCCAGTACATCACTGGGGCCAAGCTTCCTGCCATCCAGGACCTATGTACTATGCGGTGTCAGAGGAAGGGCCACATTTTTTCAAAGACTCCAGTCACCCAAGTCATAGACTGTTCTCTTTGCTATCGCACAGCAAGCGGTACCAGAGCGCCAAGTCTAGGACCAAAAGGTTCCTTAACATTTTCTACCCCCAAGCCATAAGACTGCTGAACAATTAATAAAATAATAATAATAATAATAATATAATAATATGCCATTTAGCAGACGCTTTTATCCAAAGCGACTTACAGTCATGCGTGCATACATTTTTGTGTATGGGTGGTCCCGGGGATCGAACCCACTACCTTGGCGTTACAAGCGCCGTGCTCTACCAGCTGAGCTACAGCTACAAAATGGCCACCCGGACTATTTACATTGAACCCCCCCGAGGTGAGATCTTGCATAGAGCCCCAGACCGAGGATGATTGACATCCATTTTCTAATAATTGCGCCAACAGTTGTTGCCTTCTCACCAAGCTCAAATCAAATCAAATCAAATTGTATTGGCCACATGCGCCGAATACAACAGGTGCAGACATTACAGTGAAATGCTTACTTACAGCCCTTAACCAACAGTGCATTTATTTTTAATAAAAAAGTAGAATAAAACAAAAAAGTGTTGAGAAAAAATAGCAGAAGTAAAATAAAATAACTGTAGGGAGGCTATATATACAGGGGGGTACCGGTGCAGAGTCAATGTGCGGGGGCACCGGCTAGTTGATGTAGTTGAAGTAATATGTACATGTGGGTAGAGTTAAAGTGACTATGCATAAATAATTAACAGAGTAGCAGCAGCGTAAAAAGATGGGGGGGGGCAGTGCAAATAGTCTGGGTAGCCATGATGAGCTGTTTAGGAGTCTTATGGCTTGGGGGTAGAAGCTGTTGAAAAGTATTTTGGACCTAGACTTAGCACTCCGGTACCGCTTGCCGTGCGGTAGCAGAGAGAACAGTCTATGACTAGGGTGGCTGGAGTCTTTGACAATTTTGAGGTACTTCCTCTGACACCGCCTGGTATAGAGGTCCTGGATGGCAGGAAGCTTGGCCCTAGTGATGTACTGGGCCATACGCACTACCCTCTGTAGTGCCTTACGGTCGGAGGCCAAGCAGTTGCCATACCAGGCGGTGATGCAACCAGTCAGGTGCTCTCAATGGTGCAGCTGTATAATTTTTTGAGGATCTGAGGACCCATTCCAAATCTTTTCAGTCTCCTGAGGGGGAATAGGCTTTGTCGTGCCCTCTTCACGACTGTCTTGGTGTGTTTGGACCATGATAGTTCTTTGGTGATGTGGACACCAAGGAACTTGAAACTCTCAACCTGTTCCACTACAGCCCTGTCGATGAGAATGGGGGCGTGCTCAGTCCTCTTTTTTTTCCTGTAGTCCACAATCATCTCCTTTGTCTTGGTCACGTTGCGGGAGAGGTTGTTATCCTGGCACCACATGGCCAGGTCTCTGACCTCCTCCCTATAGGCTGTCTCATTGTTGTCGGTGATCAGGCCTACCACTGTTGTGTCGTCGGAAAACTTAATGATGGTGTTGGAGTCGTGCCTGGCCATGCAGTCATGGGTGAACAGGGAGTACAGGAGGGGACTGAGCACGCAACCCTGAGGGGCCCTCGTGTTGAGGATCAGTGTGGCAGATGTGTTGTTACCTACCCTTACCACCTGGGGGCGGCCCGTCAGGAAGTCCAGGATCCAGTTGCAGAGGGAGGTGTTTAGTCCCAGGATCCTTAGCTTAGTGATGAGCTTTGAGGGCACTATGGTGTTGAATGCTGAGCTGTAGTCAATGAATAGCATTCTCACGTAGGTGTTCCTCTTGTCCAGGTGGGAAAGGGCAGTGTGGAGTGCAATAGAGATTGCATCATCTGTGGATCTGTTGGGGCGGTATGCAAATTGGAGTGGGTCTAGGGTTTCTGGGATAATGGTGTTGATGTGAGCCATGACCAGCCTTTCAAAGCACTTCATGGCTACAGACGTCAGTGCTACGGGTCGGTAGTCATTTAGGAAGGTTATCTTAGAGTCCTTGGGCACGGGGACTATGGTGGTCTGTTTGAAACATGTTGGTATTACAGACTCAGTCAGGGACATGTTGAAAATGTCAGTGAAGACACTTGCCAGTTGGTCAGCACATGCTCTGAGTACACGTCCTGGTAATCCGTCTGGCCCTGCGGCCTTGTGAATGTTGACCTGCTTAAAAGTCTTACTCACATCGGCTACGGAGAGCGTGATCACATAGTCATCCGGAACAGCTGGTGCTCTCATGCATGCTTCAGTGTTGCTTGCCTCGAAGCGAGCATAGAAGTGGTTTAGCTCGTCTGGAAGTCTTGTGTCACTGGGCAGCTCACGGCTGTGCTTCCCTTTGTAGTCTGTAATAGTTTTCAAGCCCTGCCACATCCAACGAGCGTCAGAGCCGGTGTGGTACGATTCAATCTTAGTCCTGTATTGACTCTTTGCCTGTTTGATGGTTCGTCGGAGGGCATAGCGGGATTTCTTATAAGCGTCTGGGTTAGAGTCCCGCTCCTTGAAAGCGGCAGCTCTACCCTTTAGCTCAGTGCGGATGTTGCCTGTAATCCATGGCTTCTGGTTGGGGTACGTACGTACGGTCACTGTGGGGACGACATCATTGATGCACTTATTGATGAAGCCAGTGACTGATGTGGTGTACTCCTCAATGCTATCTGAAGAATCCCGGAACATGTTCCAGTCTGTGCTAGCAAAACAGTCCTGTAGCTTAGCATCTGCGTCATCTGACCACTTTTTATTAACCGAGTGAATGGTGCTTCCTGCTTTAGTTTTTGCTTATAAGCAGGAATCAGGAGGATAGAGTTATGGTCAGATTTGCCAAATGGAGGGCGAGGGAGAGCTTTGTATGCGTCTCTGTGTGTGGAGTAAAGGTGGTCTATAGTTTTTTTTCCTCTGGTTGCATATTTCACATGCTGGTAGAAATTAGGTAGAACTGATTTAAGTTTCCCTGCATTAAAGTCCCCGGCCACTAGGAGCGCTGCCTCTGGATGAGCGTTTTCCTGTTGACTTATGGCCTTATACAGCTCATTCAGTGCAATCTTAATGCCAGCATTGGCTTGTGGTGGTAAATAGACAGCTATGAAAAATATAGATGAAAACTCTCTTGGTAAATAGGGTGGTCTACAGCTTATCATAAGATACTCTACCTCAGGCGAGCAAAACCTCAAGACTTCCTTAGTATTTGATTTTGTGCACCAGCTGTTGTTTACAAATATACACAGACCGCCACCCCTTGTCTTACCGGAGTCAGCCGTTCTATCCTGCCGATGTAGCGTATAGCCCGCTAGTTGTATGTTGTCCATGTCGTCGTTCAGCCACGACTCTGTGAAACATAAGATATTACAGTTTTTAATGTCCCGTTGGTAGGATAACCGTAATCTTAAATCATCCAATCATCCTGCTTGCCTATTGTCCTGTAGCCCATCCCAGCCTTGTGCAGGTCTACAATTTTATTACCAATGTCCTTACACAGCTCTCTGGTCTTGGACACTGTGGAGAGGTTGGAGTCTGTTTGATTGAGTGTGTGGACAGGTGTCTTTTATACAGGTAACAAGTTCAAACAGGTGCAGTTAATACAGGTAATGAGTGGAGAACAGGAGGGCTTCTTAAAGAAAAACTAACAGGTCTGTGAGAGCCGGAATTCTTACTGGTTGGTAGGTGATCAAATACTTATGTCATGCAATAAAATGCAAATTAATTACTTAAAAATCATTCAATGTGATTTTCTGGATTTTTGTTTTAGATTCCGTCTCTCACAATTGAAGTGTACCTATGATAAAATATTACAGACCTCTACATGCTTTGTAAGTAGGAAAACCTGCAAAATCGGCAGTGTATCAAATACTTGTTCTCCCCACTGTACATGTACAAATTAACTTGACTAACCTGTACCCCTGCACATTGACTCAGTACTGGCACCCGCTGTATATAGCCTTGTTATTGTTATTTTGTTGTGTTACTTTTTATTTGATTTTTTACTTTATTTGATTTGGTAAATATTTTCTTAACTCTATTTCTTGAACTGCATTGTTGGTTAAGGGCTTGTAAGTAAGCATTTCACGGTAAGGTGTACACATGTTGTATTCGGCGCATGTGACAAATACAATTTGATTTGATTTGATTTTGAAATCCAAAATACTGGAGTATAGAGACAAATGAAATGTTTTAGCTTCACTGTCCAAGTAAACATGTAGGGGAGTGTATACAGTGAGGGAAAAAAGTATTTGATCCCATGCTGATTTTGTAAGTTTGCCCACTGACAAAGACATGATCAGTCTATAATTTTAGTATTTGGTGGCAAAACCCTTGTTGGCAATCACAGAGGTCAGACGTTTCTTGTAGTTGGCCACCAGGTTTGCACACATCTCAGGAGGGATTTTGTCCCACTCTTCTTTGCAGATCTTCTCCAAGTCATTAAGGTTTCGAGGCTGACGTTTGGCAACTCGAACCTTCAGCTCCCTCCACTGATTTTCTATGGGATTAAGGTCTGGAGACTGGCTAGGCCACTCCAGGACCTTAATGTGCTTCTTCTTGAGCCACTCCTTTGTTGCCTTGGCCGTGTGTTTTGGGTCATTGTCATGCTGGAATACCCATCGACGACCCATTTTCAATGCCCTGGCTGAGGGAAGGAGGTTCTCACCCAAGATTTGATGGTACATGGCCCCGTCCATTGTCCCTTTGATGCAGTGGAGTTGTCCTGTCCCCTTAGCAGAAAAACACCCCCAAAGCATAATGTTTCCACCTCCATGTTTGACGGTGGGGATGGTGTTCTTGGGGTCATAGGAAGCATTCCTCCTCCTCCAAACACGGCGAGTTGAGTTGATGCCAAAGAGCTCGATTTTGGTCTCATCTGACCACAACACTTTCACCCAGTTCTCCTCTGAATCATTCAGATGTTCATTGGCAAACTTCAGACGGCCCTGTATATGTGCTTTCTTGAGCAGGGGGACCTTGCGTGCGCTGCAGGATTTCAGTCCTTCACGGCGTAGTGTGTTACCAATTGTTTTCTTGGTGACTAAGGTCCCAGCTGCCTTGAGATCATTGACAAGATCCTCCCATGTAATTCTGGGCTGATTGCTCACCGTTCTCATGATCATTGCAACTCCACGAGGTGAGATCTTGCATGGAGCCCCAGGCCGAGGGAGATTGACAGTACTTTTGTGTTTCTTCCATTTGCGAATAATCACACACACTGTTGTCACCTTCTCACCAAGCTGCTTGGCGATGGTCTTGTAGCCCATTCCAGCCTTGTGTAGGTCTACAATCTTGTCCCTGACATCCTTGGAGAGCTCTTTGGTCTTGGCCATGGTGGAGAGTTTGGAATCTGATTGATTGATTGCTTCTGTGGACAGGTGTCTTTTATACAGGTAACAAACTGAGATTAGGAGCACTCCCTTTAAGAGTGTGCTCCTAATCTCAGCTCGTTACCTGTATAAAAGACACCTGGGAGCCAGAAATCTTTCTGATTGAGAGGGGGTCAAATACTTATTTCCCTCATTAAAATGCAAATCAATTTATAACATTTTTGACACGCGTTTTTCTGGATTTTTGTTGTTGTTATTCTGTCTCTCACTGTTCAAAAAACCTACCATTAAAATTATAGACTGATCATTTCTTTGTCAGTGGGCAAATGTACAAAATTAGCAGTGGATCAAATTTCCCTCACTGTATTGGTTGTCATTGGTTGAAGTCATGGCAACATGGGCTCCCGAGCGGCGCAGCGGTCTAAGGTACTGCATCTCAGTGCTTGAGGCGTCACTACAGACCCCCTGGTTCGATTCCAGGCTGTATCACAACCGGCCGTGATTGGGAGTCCCATAGGGCGACACACAATTGGCCCAGCGTCGTCTGGGTTTGGCCGGTGTAGGCCGTCATTGTAAATAATAATTTGTTCTTAACTGACTTGCCTAGTTAAATAAAGGAAAAATAAACAATAAATAAATGTCCCTACCGTGTGAGTGGCCACCGTAGCGTGATGTATGCTAGCAACGACATGAGGGCGGCGGCATCGGACAGTTGGAGCAGTAGGGTGGAGGTGCGCCGGTACTGGAACAGATCCTGGAACCCATGGAGGTTAGAAAGGACCTCAAGGGGAAACCCAGGGAATAGCCCAGCATCCTCACCCCTCTGTCCCAGCCACGGCCCCCTGAGTCCAGCAGGATAACCCAGCTCCTCCACACTCTGACTTGGGCCAAGACAAGGAGTTCAGTGTCAGTCAATAACTTAAATATTGGTGTCAGTGCAGTGATGGAGAGTTGTTAGTCAACAGTTTGACACATACAGTGGGGAAAAAAAGTATTTAGTCAGCCACCAATTGTGCAAGTTCTCCCACTTAAAAAGATGAGAGAGGCCTGTCATTTTCATCATACGTACACGTCAACTATGACAGACAAATTGAGAAAGAAAAATCCAGAAAATCACATTGTAGGATTTTTAATGAATTTATTTGCAAATTATGGTGGAAAATAAGTATTTGGTCACCTACAAACAAGTAAGATTTCTGTCTCTCACAGACCTGTAACTTCTTCTTTAAGAGGCTCCTCTGTCCTCCACTCGTTACCTGTATTAATGGCACCTGTTTGAACTTGTTATCAGTATAAAAGACACCTGTCCACAACCTCAAACAGTCACACTCCAAACTCCACTATGGCCAAGACCAAAGAGCTGTCAAAGGACACCAGAAACAAAATTGTAGACCTGCACCAGGCTGGGAAGACTGAATCTGCAATAGGTAAGCAGCTTGGTTTGAAGAAATCAACTGTGGGAGCAATTATTAGGAAATGGAAGACATACAAGACCACTGATAATCTCCCTCGATCTGGGGCTCCACGCAAGATCTCACCCCGTGGGGTCAAAATGATCACAAGAACGGTGAGCAAAAATCCCAGAACCACACGGGGGGACCTAGTGAATGACCTGCAGAGAGCTGGGACCAAAGTTACAAAGCCTACCATCAGTAACACACTACGCCGCCAGGGACTCAAATCCTGCAGTGCAAGACGTGTCCCCCTGCTTAAGCCAGTACATGTCCAGGCCCGTCTGAAATTTGCTAGAGTGCATTTGGATGATCCAGAAGAGGATTGGGAGAATGTCATATGGTCAGATGAAACCAAAATAGAACTTTTTGGTAAAAACTCAACTCGTCGTGTTTGGAGGACAAAGAATGCTGAGTTGCATCCAAAGAACACCATACCTACTGTGACGCATGGGGGTGGAAACATCATGCTTTGGGACTGTTTTTCTGCAAAGGGACCAGGACGACTGATCCGTGTAAAGGAAAGAATGAATGGGGCCATGTATCGAGAGATTTTGACTGAAAACCTCCTTCCATCAGCAAGGGCATTGAAGATGAAACGTGGCTGGGTCTTTCAGCATGACAATGATCCCAAACACACCGTCCGGGCAACGAAGGAGTGGCTTCGTAAGAAGCATTTCAAGGTCCTGGAGTGGCCTAGCCAGTCTCCAGATCTCAACCCCATAGAAAATCTTTGGAGGGAGTTGAAAGTCCGTGTTGCCCAGCGACAGCCCTAAAACATCACTGCTCTAGAGGAGATCTGCATGGAGGAATGGGCCAAAATACCAGCAACAGTGTGTGAAAACCTTGTGAAGACTTACAGAAAAAGTTTGACCTGTGTCATTGCCAACAAAGGGTATATAACAAAGTATTGAGAAACTTGTATTATTGACCAAATACTTATTTTCCACCATAATTTGCAAATAAATTCATTAAAAATCCTACAATGTGATTTTCTGGATTTTTTTCCCTCATTTTGTCTGTCATAGTTGACGTGTACCTATGATGAAAATTACAGGCCTCTCTCATCTTTTTAAGTGGGAGAACTTGCACAATTGGTGACTGACTAAATACTTTTTTTCCCCACTGTAAATTCAACCTGATTTCAGTTTTTTTAAACATACAGTTGGTTGTATGTTCATATAGAAATCCAACGGCACGAATTGATTGTGTAACAGCATTTAGTGGGCCACAGTAGTGTATTATTTGATCAGGGCAGAGAAAGTTGTATATGTGGCAACGTTCTGAACTGATAACAAAGCAGACACTGGCACATCCTGGTGAGTCACACATCATCTCAGGAAGTCAGGATAGCTGACCACCACCATCATTTATTATCTCTCTTTCTCTCTCTCTCTTATTTCAACGTCATGTTCGACATGGAAGAGCCTGCAGTACCTTGAGCAACTGTGCAGATTTCCAGGAGTTGTTGTTCCATCAACAAATTAGTTAGACTATTATTAGTGTCTGATCTCTCTCTCTCTCTCTCTCTCTCTCTCTCTCTCTCTCTCTCTCTCTCTCTCTCTCTCTCTCGTCAATTTCAATTTAAAAGCTTTATTGGCATGGGAAACATATGTTTACATTGCCAAAGCAAGTGAAATAGATAATAAATATTTTTTACAGTAAACATAACACTCACAAAAGTTCCAAAAGAATAAAGACATTTAAAATGTCTCTCTCTCTCATACAGTACATGCAGCACTTCCTCTGGTGTGTGACAGTGTCCTCTCTGCACCTTCCCATGTCTTCACCTCCATGTTGAGGGGAGGCCTTGATGTTGGTGGTGACATTGATGACAAAAGAGGGTACTGGTGGTCTCTCTGAGGGGGGTACTGGTGGACTTACTGAGGGGGTACTGGTGGTCTCTCTGAGGGGGGTACTGGTGTTCTTTCTGAGGGAGGGTACTAGTGTTTTTTCTGAGGGGGGTACTGGTGGTCTCACAAGGGGGTACTGGTGGTCTCTCTGAGGGGGGTACTAGTGGTCTCTCTTCAGTCTCTGTGGTGTTGGAGAGGAGTGTATTCCGTGGGAAGGCTGTGTCTGCTTCAGAATGTAGGCCTTCAGGCCAATACTTTGGAACCTGCTCTGAATGCCCCACAAAAATCACACATATAATGCACATTTCATTACCACATTTGTGAATACAAAAGAGAAAAATGTGAGATTGAGTACAGTTGTTAGCCATGGTTTGATAGTGAAGGCAAAACTCACTGAATCTCACTGAAGTAGTAGGTAGGTCGAGGAGGCAAGTCACTGAACCAATGAGAGCCATGGAGACTTGGACCGTGTACAGCGTCACTAGCTCAACAATACACACCATAACCCTCATCTACACAACTAGTTTTAAGAGTGCATGTACTATTACTCAGTGTTCTCTGTAACTCCTTTGGAACTTCTGCTGGAAATAGTGATGGCCAACTCTGAGCAAATGAAATTCTGTTGACTAATTCTCATTCTGAGAATAATCATTTGAATATCAATGGGAGCTACCAGTGGAAAGCTTACGGTGATGTTGTAGTTGTTTGCTAAACAGTATTACAGTTTTTCTCCATTGGTTTGGCTCATTTCTTGAAACAGAAATTACATTCTCAAAACTACATGGACAAACCTCCAAACCACTTGGCAATTGTTCACAACAGAATTGAATTTGTCATTCATTTCATCAAATTGCAAATGTCTAAGTACATGTCTCAATGTCTCAGTACATCTTTGCAAATGATTAAGTACAGGTAGCCTACATTTAGCACAATTTCCAAGTGAATAGATCTTGTTGATCTAAACTGATTGTTGATTCTCAGTCTAATGGTTGTTCGCTCCAAAACGTGTCAGCGTCATTTCATTGTATAAGTCATCACATGCACAATAGTCTGTTCAATTGTCAAAATTAGTCAAGAACATAATACCATGAATACCATATATGAATCCCTTGGAACATTTGATAAATTTATTACAGCAATTGACAGTCAGGTGAAACTAGAACTTGACTAACGAAGGAGGAGTTTCACACATCTCAGATGACCAATCAAACAGTATGTTTAGTTACCTGACAGGTGCTGTCCATGACTGTGAATGCTGCCAAACATGTATGTAAAGAGCTTGACCATGCAGGACCAGTACAATTTCTGAACATGGAGGCACCTGGCCAAGTAAATGAACAAGGGCAACTGCCTGCTCGAGGAAGAGGAAGAAGAAGAGGAGGAGGAGGAGTAAGGGTGCGTGGTGGTGGAATAGGGGGAAGAGGCCGAGGAGCACGAAGACACCATGCTGTCCCGGATGAAATTCGGGCCACAATTATAGACCATGTCATCAACCATGGCCTCACAATGGCGGAGGCAGGTCGCCGAGTGCAGCCTAATGTGCCTCGCTCAACAGTCTCCTCCATCATCCAAACCTTTCGCAGGGAAAACAGGTATGTAGTCAGTCAATGATGGAATTATATGTTGTATAGGACAGGACACTGTGCATAGAGCAAGAAATATATTTATTTACATATTTACCTATTCATTTAGTGTGTGTGTGTGATAGGCCTACAGTAATATCTTACCTCAATGGGATGTTATGATACTAAAAATGACAAGAAAAACATTGGAGAAAATAAACTATGGAATAGTTTATTTTCTACAGTATTGATGATACAGTTTACAGTAGTATTCCAGTCACTGTGCAGTGATGCATTAGAATTGTGGTAAAGTTACTGTAAGTAAAACAACAATACAATTACATAGGTAACTCATTCTGTAAGGAATACATAAGGTATACATTACGAATGGAGTGTTGTCCTTTGACTTCTATATCTAGGATTGGACGACAACCTTGCACAGGTGGCAGAGGAAAACTTCTCAATGAACAACAAGAACAAGAGATCTGTAACATGGTGATGGCAAATAATGCCATCACATTGAGACAGATCCGCGCTGCAATCCTACAAGACAATGCCATATTCCAAAATGTCAACTCTATAAGCATCTCCACAATAGACCGGATATTGAAGAAGCATCAGATGACAATGAAGCAAATTTACAGGGTACCATTTGAGAGGAACTCTGATAGAGTGAAAGAGCTGCGGTACCAGTATGTACATGTAAGTCAGTTACTGGTTGTCCATCATTATAACATTTTTACAATTAAGCAGTGGTTCCCAAACTTTTTTGGCTTCAGTACCCACTTTACCTGATTTGTGTATCCAGGTAATCCAGGTATGGAAGTATTTGATTTATCTGACTTCAACATTTCGCCTAAAAACTGCAGCTTACTGTATGATGCAATTATCATTATAATCCTTATTTTGAAGAATATAACATACAATAAGAAAAGGGGTCAAAGAGCTGCAATTAGTGCCTCCCATGTAAATCTATCTAATACTGTGGGTTTTACTGTAACATTTCAGTAAGTCTAGTCATTGATGATTTCCCCCCTCCCCTTTCTGTCAAATACCCCCTGTAGTACCTCTGCATAGGGGTACATGTACCCCAGGTTTGGAACCACTGGAGTAGTGGCCAGTAGTATATTGAACTTGTGGAGAACATAGAACATTCCTATGTAATTGTCTGTAACTGTAGTGTATGACTCTTCTGTATGACTGATTTGATGTTTTCTTTTTTTACGCTATTGTAGAGAATAATGGCATTGGAAGGAAACGAGACCCATCACATCCTCGTGTTTGTGGATGAAGCTGGCTTCAACCTGGCCAAGGGCCGAAGACGTGGCCGTAATATTATTGGCCACCGGGCCATGGTGGATGTCCCAGGCCAGCGAGGGGGCAATATAACTATGTGTGCTGCCATATCGGAGAATGGTGTGGCCACTCACATCCCCAGTCTTGGCCCATACAATACACAGAAGCTCCTCATCTTCTTGGACCGCCTTCATGTTGATTTGATCCCTGAAAATGAGAGCGGTCTCGTAGGGCCTCACCTACCACAATATGTCATTGTATGGGACAATGTGAATTTCCACCGTGGCCCGCTCATCAGGGCCTGGTTCACTACTCATCCAAGGATGGTCATGGTGTTCCTACCACCTTACTCTCCTTTCCTCAATCCTATTGAGGAGTATTTCTCCGCTTGGAGGTGGAGAGTGTATGAGCATCGGGCTCAAGATCAGAGGTCCCTGCTCCATGCAATGGACGCTGCGTGTGAGGATATTACAGCAGATCAGTGTAGGGGATGGTTGCGACATGCACGCCGTTTCTTCCCTCGTTGCATCGCAAGGGAGAATATACACTGTGATGTGGACGAGAATCTGTGGCCAGACAGACAGCAGCGTGTGGATGGCCAGGAGGGTGAGGACAGCGACCAGTGAAGAACTGTTAGTTGTGAAACTCCAGCTTTATTTACAGCACTGTAGGCTGCATATAATTTTCATTGTTTTTTGTTTGTGTGTTTATATTACAGTATATTATGCTGTATACATTTTCTTTTTACTCTGATGTATGGAAGTTACTTTATGTGTGTGAATGATAATGGTTACAATTTCCTTGGCAGTATGAGTGCAATGTGTGATGTCAAACCTTGGAGGCTACTCTTACCCTAAAATCCTATTTATTTTTTTCAGTTTTATACACAATTGTATTCTGTTAGCTAGACAAAAAACAGTACAGTAACCATTGTCAATGAAGGACTGGGCTAAGACTGAAAGGTGGACATGAGGGATATTTCAATGGTCCTCTGCCATAGTGACAAAACATCTAAACATTTTGACTTGCAGTGCTTACACAATGCCAAAGGGACGAAGCATTTTGGGGGCACTGACTCCTTATATGGGAAAGGAATTTAGTTTTGAAGCATGAGTGAACAGTTTTAGGAGAGATATGAGCTTTTGCAAGTGAGCTATAGTGTTGTGCTGAACTGTAAGACTGTTTTGCCAAATGATCTTAGAGTTTTGAGAATGTAATTTCTGTTTCAAGAAATTAGCCAAACCAATGGAGAAAAACTGTAATCTGTTGGCTGGTTGTGGACCTTACCTGCTGTGGAGGTGTTTTTCCGGACCTTGCCTGTAACAGGGCATGCACGACAGGTCCACCTCATGTCCACCTCAGGTCCACCTCATGTCCACCTCAGGTCCACCTCATGTCCACGACAGGTCCACCTCAGGTCCACGACAGGTCCACCTCAGGTCTACCTCAGGTCCACGACAGGTCCACCTCAGGTCCACGACAGGTCCACCTCATGTCCACGACAGGTCCACCTCAGGTCCACCTCAGGTCCACCTCATGTCCACGACAGGTCCACCTCAGGTCCACGACAGGTCCACCTCAGGTCTACCTCAGGTCCACGACAGGTCCACCTCAGGTCCACGACAGGTCCACCTCAGGTCCACGACAGGTCCACCTCAGGTCCACGACCGGTCCACCTCAGGTCCACCTCAGGAGCTTATAATACCTGACATAAACACCACACATAAACACCACACATAAACACCACACCTAATGACATACGCAGCATGGCCTATGGGGATGATCATGACAGATCCTAAGTTTCCTTCCTGCTCTCTAAGATTACAGTGGTTTTTGGCTTTGGTTATCTTGAAAGTTATTGGAGTGAAAAACCATGTGTTTGATGAGTCGATACCATTCCATTTATTCCGTTCCTGCCATTACTATGAGTCTGTCCTCCCCAATTAAGGTGCCACTAGCCACCTGTGCCCTATAGATATTGGACCCTGGGAGGCAGTTGCCACACTGGGGATTGTTGGTGGGTGAGCACGCTGCCCTCTACTGGCGGTTTAGCAGAATACACAGAGTGCACTGCCCAGTCTAGGCACTGAACTGCCCCTCAGCACATGGCACACAGCAGCCCCCCTCTCCCCATCCCCATAGTCCTGGGACAGGAAGCACAGGTGTAGAGCCAGGGGCAGGTAAACAGATACACAGACAGGAAGACAGAGACAGGAAGACAGAGACAGACAGACAGACAGACAGACAGACAGGCAGGCAGGCAGACAGACAGACAGACAGACAGACAGGCAGGCAGGCAGGCAGGCAGGCAGGCAGGCAGGCAGGCAGGCAGGCAGGCAGGCAGGCAGGCAGGCAGGCAGGCAGGCAGGCAGGCAGGCAGGCAGGCAGGCAGGCAGGCAGGCAGGCAGGCAGGCAGGCAGGCAGGCAGGCAGGCAGGCAGGCAGGCAGACAGACAGACAGACAGACAGACAGACAGACAGACAGACAGACAGACAGACAGACAGACAGACAGACAGACAGACAGACAGACAGACAGACAGACAGACAGACAGACAGACAGACAGACAGACAGACAGACAGACAGACAGACAGACAGACAGACAGACAGACAGACAGACAGACAGACAGACAGACAGACAGACAGACAGACAGACAGACAGACAGACAGACAGACAGACAGACAGACAGACAGACAGACAGACAGACAGACAGACAGACAGACAGACAGACAGACAGACAGACAGACAGACAGACAGACAGACAGACAGACAGACAGACAGACAGACAGACAGACAGACAGACAGACAGACAGACAGACAGACAGACAGACAGACAGACAGACAGACAGACAGACAGACAGACAGACAGACAGACAGACAGACAGACAGACAGACAGACAGACAGACAGACAGACAGACAGACACTCTATGTGTTAAGTCTGTTAGCTCCCCAGGTCCACAGACAGGACAGTCCACACAACTGCCATTAGAGTGTAGAAACTGGGTCTGATAACAGCTGGGCTCAGACTATGCCAGCAGACAGGATGCCGGTGGAGAAACACAATGCATACAAACCCTTTATTGTCATAACTGTATGGTGAAATGACCCCACAACATAACACAGCAGAGCTCTAGGGGTTTCAACTCATGTTTTTTACAAAATGTCACAAATATTCTGTCAATGACAGGTGATTTCATAATGAATTACATTGTAGCCAATTTCGATTGTATCCAATGTCCAGTCTCTATCACACTTACGCCAGGTAGGTGGCGGTAATCCACCTTAACGTTGGTCTGCACACTGCCATAAAACACCAAAGAAGAAGAGCCAGTATTAAGAAGAACAACAATAATCATCCCAGTGTGTTCTCACTCAAACCTTATGGGTCTGTAGAATTCATCCAGCATGTATCGGGAGACTGAGTCAAACTGCCTACTACTCTACATTGCAGACCCACACTCAGCCCAGCAGATGAGAATGAGAGGGGGGCATGCCCCCTTTCCCCTTCAGACCCCTCCCTCTCTCTCAACAGGTAGGCCTGCAGTGGTAGGAAAGCTTCATGGGAATCCCCCCTTCTCCACGCAGCATTACTGCCCTCTCAGGCCAATAGAAGGCAAGGGATCAGTGGGGCTGCTGCTGCCCACCTGGAGCCTACGTCACAGCTGCTCTTCTCAGGTTCCCCCTGGTCTCGACCTGGCTGGGAAGACCTCTCTGGAGGCTGGTTCTATAAGGTCAAGGAGGGGAAGAGCGAGCAGATGAGCTGTGATAGTGGAAGAATATAGCTCTCTGTTTCATACAAAGAAAGCATGTGTATGTGTGTGTGTGCCTCCATGGGTCCTGCTCCTCATGCACTGTATCTCAGATGATATAGAGAAATGGGTGAAAGATGAGGAACTCACTGTGAAACAATTCATAAACGGTCAATTAACGAAACAGAAAAGGCTCAAACATTGAAAAGTGCTGTACCTTGAAGGCAACAGTACACTAAATGCCCACTAGGTGGTGGTGTAAGGCTCAGGGGAGTAAAGCCATTACCTTTATATCAAAAGGTCACTCTCAGGAAAACGAATTCGATTTGTTTGAGGAGTTATCTGAACTGGAAACCTAAATGAGAACACTGCCACCGATGATTGGACAACATTTATGACTAAGGCATACACACACACATAAATTCACGCACACATGTAGTACATGTGGACACATGCACAATCACACACTCTATAGTCTATATATTTCTTCTCATTCTCAGACTAAGCACATCCTGTACCATCATACAGGATTGATTCAACTCTTCTTCTCTCCAATTATAGTAAATAGTCTCCTATTTCAGTTCCCATAGCAGTCGGCATGGTGTTTTCACTTTCAAATTAAGTCATGTCATGTTAGCGGGCTATTAAGAATCTTGAATTTGCATTCAAATTATGTCACTATTATTAGAAAGATTTTCCTAAATATGAACATGAATCTAAATTTGAGAGGGAAACAGCAAAATAATAAGCAACTTTACCGTGACCAAGTATTTCAAATCAAATCACATTTTATTTGTCACATGCTTCATAAAGAACAGGTGTAGATGAACAGTGAAATGCTTACTGACGGGTCCTTTTCCAACAATGCAGAGAGAATTGTTTTTGGAGAAATAATAAAAATAATGTAAAAAAAATAAAAATAAAAAATAACACAATGAATAAATAGAAAAATAATAACACAATAAATAAATAAACAATGATATAACTTGGCTATATATCCAGGGTACCAGTACCAAGTCGATGTGCAAGGGTATGAGGTAATTTAAGTAGATATCAGTGGAGGCTGGTGGAAGGAGCTATAGGAGGACGGGCTCATTGTAATGGCCGGAATGGAATCAATAGAACGGAGTCAAACACCGTTTGATACCGTTCCATTGATTCCATTCCGGCCATTACAATGAGCCCGTCCTCCTATAGCTCCTCCCACCAGCCTCCACTGGTAGATATGTACTTATAGTAGAGCAAAGTGACTAGATAAGTAAGGGATAAACGCAGATGTTGTGTACATTACATAAGGGATGATCAACAAGAGGCTTTGCGTTCTATGGAAAATAATGAACGACTTGGAAGGTGTGTTCCACGATGAGCTAGTGGAGATCACATTTCAATACTGAAACAATGCTGCACATTTCAGGGAGACAGACAGCAAGGTTATTACAAATCTCCGCTGTGGAAAACCAAATGCTAGTCTAAAAGAAATGGGAGAAAATGTCTAGATGCTCTTTACAGTGTAGATCTAGTATATACATTGCCTGGCTGAGTTGATGAGACAGTGGATTGCACAATCAGACGGAACAGAGTAAATAGGCATTTTAACATAATAGATTTAGCCAGTGGTAACTTGTGGAATAGACACTGTCTCGAATGCAGTTTTAACCAATCAGGATCCAGGATTAGACCCACCCATTGTATAAGATGTCAAGGCACAAGGCAGTTTCCCAACACCCCTGACTCATTCTCTGGACCTGTCTGTCTGTTAGCTCCATACCAATCAACAGGAATATGTATTATAGTCAGAATATAGTGACAGGACCAAGTAAATCCCCAAAACCATTCACCAAAGCCTTTCACATACATTGGGTAGAATTCTAAGTTGGGTAGAATTTGTATATATATCCATATTTGAAGAGCTAAAGTTGTAGATATCATGATCAGTCTGCCTTCTGTTGCCTTAGTTATGTTTATTGCTCTGTGTCTGATTAATAAGTAAGCCAGGGTACAAAAGGAGAGGGCGTGGAGGTCTTCTTATAGAGAAATACACTAAAGTCTCCCTCATTCACCAAAGAAAATTATCCCAGGAGGTCAACCTTTTCTCTTAACCTTCCATTTGGTGTTATAGACATGTAAGAGACAGTTTTCTTAAACTCTCATTTGCTTGTTTTATCTGGTAAAGGACATTGTTTTTTGGACTGGGGGATGATACAGGCAAGTCATAGTTTTGTTTGCATGTATATTGTACTCTTGTCTGATAACGGTTCTATTTGCAGATAGACTTCACTGTTCCCCTTTTCTGACATGATATTTACATGGAGAGATATTCCTCTTCTGTTTTAGACTGGTGATGGATACTGCCACGAGGCCCTGTTTCATAACCGTGTGTTTGTGGGTACTGGCAACCACCTGTCTTCCAAGTTCCGGTATGGCTGTAAATAAATCAAATCAAATTGTATTGGTCGCATACACATATTTAATAAAGTGATTATGAAGCAATTGTATAAACATTAGTGTAAAAGTAGTATCAATAGAATGCATTATGGCTGAAGACTGAACTCCACTAAAGGAGGTTTTATCCAATTGTCCCCAAAATGTCCAATGTCAGTGTGTGACGTTGGTTCTGTGTCTGTGCCAGGCTCCCCGAGCCCCAGCCTGTGGGGTAAGAAGGCGGTGTTCTTGGGCCGTCCATGTGTGTGGCAGCTGGGTAAGGAGTGTGTAATGCCCCCCCTGGAAGAGCTCAGTGTGTGTGTGCACCTGCGCCGGAAGATTGCGACGGCAGAGTGGACAGGCTTTGTGTACAAGGCGCCTGGCGAGAGACAGGTAGAGCTGGGGCTGGCAGGCCGAGGAGGGCTCCTGGTGGCATGGCTGTTTGGGCAGGAGTGGTCCGTACCTGAGGACCTGCCCCTGGAACGCTGGCACAACGTCTGCCTCACCTGGTCCATCAACCCAGAGAGGCTCCGTCTCTACATCAACGGGAGCAGTCGCCTGGACGCCCATGTTAACGCCAGCCTGCCCCGGCGACTGGCCCACAATGGCACCCTGACCCTGGGGGTGTCCCATAACATAGTGGATGGGGTGATGGAGTTTGAGGATGGGAAGAACTTCCTGGGGGACATCAGCCTGTTCAGGATGTGGGGGCGGGAGCAGACGGCTGAGGAGCTGAGGGCCCATAGCTGTGCCGATGGGAACGTGGTGAGCTGGGACACCCGCGACTGGGACTACCAGACCTGCCTACTTGAAGATGACTTTAGCCTCCAGTGTGGTTAGCTTCCGTACTTATTGTGTTCTACTATATTCTATTGCGGGTCCTATTTTGAGTCCTATTGAGAAAGGCAGCCCTGGGCACCATTCTATTCTATTCAAAGGGCCCCATTGAACAAATATACAGTAAAGGTTCTTTGAGTAGGTAAGGAGATTTCATCCTCATGATATAATGTGTGAGGGAATATCTGTGCTTTGTATAATGGAATATCTAATTAACGCCCTGTCTTGGATTGTCTCTGGCACCTTTCTCAGCATGGTCAATGTTCAAAATCAAAATGAAGGTCATCATAGCACAACGGCACCCTCTTGACAAGCCTGTAAATTCACCAGAGGAGATCATACGCAAATGGGTACGAAGAATATGATAAAGGATTGCTTTTTCAATTACATAAAGTTGCCATGATATCAGCATTGTTCAGTCTTCAAGCAAACAATCCCAGTTGAATATGAACCCTATTTGTCTCTTTTATCATTTTCCATCAGCTGGAGACCATATTTCCTGGGAGCATTTCTGTGCGTGACATCTTGGTGTCATCTCCAAGGTAGTTTCATTTGTCAATTGAACGGAATTGTCCATTGGAATATAATGTACAGCATTGCTTGAATGGGGTGTGTGTGTGTATGTGTGTGCGTGCGTAGGTACGTGCGTACGTGTGTGCAAGTGTGCATGTATGTTTGTGGGTGCTTGTATGTTTGTGGGTGCTTGTATGTGCGTGTGTGCGTGCACTATCATAGAGAAACCATATCTATATGAGAAACCAACCTGAAGAGGAACACTGTTTAGACTTTCAACTTGTGTGAGTTTAGATTATGTGTGTGTGTGTGTGTGTTTTGAAGCAACCTAGAACATTGAAATGAACAATGTGTGGACACATGTCCCTTAGCCTAATCTCTAGTGCTATCTCTGTTCCCACACAGCCGGGTCTGCCAAGTGGGCAATAATCCTATTGTGCGAGACACAGAGAAAACTCAGGTACGTCACTATCCAGTGCCTCAATTTGATTTTCCATAATGAAGACTGCAATATCCTCAGAGAAGCACCGTGCTGATAGGGACAGCACTGAAGGGCTCTCCAGATAACATTGTTATTCAATAGGACAGACAGGAAACTGTCAGACAGGCTTTCATGGTAAACCCTGTTGTCAGGTCACGGACGAGGGGAAATGTAAACTCATGAACACATAGGAGCCTTGTAATTAAGAGATCTTACAAGTTAGAACTAAAATCATAAATATGTGTTTGTTTACAGGAATCAAGAAAAATTGAGTTCAACTCAACTTCTGACAAGTGGTACGAGGAAAATGTATAAGTAATCTTCCTCAGGAAACTAGTATGCCAGCATGAGGATGCATAATGGACATTATAGTTTCTGGTCTGATGTTGTGTTGCTTCACTGTAGTGTCTCTCTCCACAGTGTCAGCTGTCTGGTCTATGTGAGTGTTAGTCCTGAGACTGATGTTGGAGTGGCCCAGGCTGAGATCTTTGGAAAGCTGAGTCTAGCCTTCAACTCTAGCCAAGTCACCCTTATCGCAGACCCCAGCAGCCTCAGTGTACGCCCCATAGGTGGGTACACACACACACACACACAAACTCACACATACATATTCACACAAATACAAATAGCATGCCCACACATGCACATGGACGCAAATGGAATGCACATTCACATTTTTGCACGCTGTTATGCACACCGTTGTGTAATATCTCACTCGTTCTTCACAGGGGCTTTCCCCAACGCGACAGCTTCTCCTCCCACTGTCACCAACACCACTGCTGGTTCACCAACCAGCACCACTGCTGGCTCACCAACCAGCACCACTGCTGGCTCACCAACCAGCACCACCGTTGCTTCACCAACCAGCACCACTGCTGGCTCACCAACCAGCACCAATGTTGGCTCACCAACCAGCACCACTGCTGGCTCACCAACCAGCACCACTGCATCAGGTGACACAGTTCTTGCATAAAATAGAAATGCTGAAGTGCTATGCACTATGGAGGACCTGAAATTGGCTTCCATTACATTTTCACCAATCTATTCTAAAGAAGCTGGTTTGTTTCTTGTCTGTAGACCCTGTAACCCCTACAGAGACACAGCAACCATCCATTGGAGTGCCTGCAGATCCTACTGGCCTGTCTACAACCAGAGAATCTTTAGACTTCAACTCCACAGGACCAGGTCAGCCAATAAGACACATTTGATTACAGTCTGCTAACGCTACAAATAAGCTTAATCTTCATCGAAAAATATCACTGGCTTTGAATTATTAATTTTTTCATGTGTGTAAAATCTAGGTTGAGAGATGAAGGCTGTTCAAATGTACAATAATTTCCACTGTTATGCTGTGATTAGGCATTGCATCCACCTTCTACAGAGTTCATATGAAACTGAATATGACAACTACTGTAACTCGCAATGACCCAGGGGAGACCATTCAGAAGTGGGTAAGAAACACAACAGCATTGGCACTGGAGGATGATAAACGTACAATAACATTCTCTTCAGCCTAACGGTTGATACAGCGTATTTTTGTCTGGGTTACAGGTTCAGAGAAAGCTTGGGAAAGCCAAGATGAACGTGTTAAATTTCAAAACGTTAAACTCGACTTATAAGTAAGTCCTGGCATTACCTACATTATGACATGTTGCGTAGCATAGCAAAAACAAGACTCTGAGGTGTGCCTTTTATAGGTGGCTTATGTACAGTATTGTTCCATGTGTTTTTGTTGTAGAGTCAATGATCATAAAAAGACTGGACTGGAGATGGTGAGTATGTTTTTTGATTTTGGCATGTATCAACAATGGAAATTGATTTAGGGTGTAATTACATTTAATCATAATCACTGCAGTAAGGAACCAGCTATACTATTGCGAAAATTAATTAGCATAATCTTTATTACCACACTGTAAGTATATAACTTTCAATATGAGTAAACAAATGATTGCCTACTAGCCATGAATTGTGTTTGTCTAAGTAAGATGTATAGTGAATATTTAATTGTGGTGTCTTCTGTGTTAGACTGCTGAGCTGAGACATGACAAAGGGTAAGAGATGACAATTTTGTCATTATTTCTTATGTAGTCTTCATAGATATTGATACCAACATGTTTTGTTTTTTCCCCAACTTGTTTTAGTATGCTGTTGACATTACAGTAACCATTTGTTTACTGCATCTGGTAGTTGCCAGGTTGGTTTTGGGTTTTCATCCTCCATTTTGTCTGTAGGTTTAGATGTACCTTCCAGGTTGAGGATACTGACGCACGGAACGTCACAACCACTCAAACACTCATCACTGACCTTCTGTCTGTGAACCATGTTGATGAAGAGATCCAGGTAGACCGCAGAGACGTCCACATCTCACATATAGGTACAGTATGGCTAACCTTTAACCTTTCCTCCATCTGTATTCGATTTGCTGATCTACAGTACCAGTCAAAAGTTTGGACACACCTACTCTTTATATATCTACATTGTAGAATAATAGTGAAGACATCAAAACTATGAAATAACACATATGGAATCATGTAGTAACCAAAAAAGTGTTAAACATATATTTTAGATTTTAGATTCTTCAAAGTAGCCACCCTTTACCTTGATGACAGCTTTGCACACTCTTGATATTCTCTCAACCAGCTTCACCTGGAATGCTTTTCCAACAGTCTTGAAGGAGTTCCCACATATGCTGAGCACTTGTTGGCTGCTTTTCCTTCACTCTGCGGTCCAACTCATCCAAAACCATCTCAATTAGGTTGACGTCGGGTGATTTTGGAGGCCAGGTCATCTGATGCACCACTCCATCACTCTCCTTCTTGGTCAAATTGCCCTTACATAGCCTGGAGGTGTGTTGGGTCATTGTCCTGTTGAAAAACAAATGATAGTCCCACTAAGCTCAAACAAGATGGGATGGCACATCGCTGCAGAATGCTGTGGTAGCCATGCTGGTTAAGTGTGCCTTGAATTCTAAATAAATCACAGACTGTGTCACCAGCAAAGCACCCCCACACCATAACACCTCCTCCTCCATGGTTCACGGTGGGAACCACACATGCAGAGATCATCTGTTCACCTACTCTGCGTCTCACAAAGACACGGCGGTTGGAACCAAAAATCTCAAATTTGGACTCATCAGACCAAAGGACAGATTTCCACCGGTCTAATGTCCATCGCTCATGTTGCTTGGCCCAAGCAAGTCTCTTCTTCTTATTGGTGTCCTTTAGTAGTGGTTTCTTTGCAGCAATTCGACCATGAAGGACTGATTCACGCAGTCTCCCTGATTCACGCAGTCTCCTCTGAACAGTTGATGTTGAGATGTGTCTGTTACTTGAACTCTGTGAAGCATTTATTTGGGCTGCAATCTGAGGTGCAGTTAACTCTAATGAACTTATCCTCTGCAGCAGAGGTAACTCTGGGTCTTCCTTTCCTGTGGCGGTCCTCATGAGAGCCAGTTTCATCATAGCGCTTGATGGTTTTTGCAACTGCATTTGAAGAAACTTGAAATTCTTGAAATGTTCCTGATTCACTGACCTTCATGTCTTAAAGTAATGATGGACTGTTGTTTCTCTTTGCTTATTTGAGCTGTTCTTGCCATAATATGGACTTGATCTTTTACCAAATAGGGCTATCTTCTGTATACCACCCCTACCTTTTCACAACACAACTGATTGGCTCAAACACATTAAGAAGGAAAGAAATTCCACAAATTAACTTTTAACAAGGCACACCTGTTAATTGAAATGCATTCCAGGTGACTACCCCATGAAGCTGGTTGAGAGAATGCCAAGAGTGTGCAAAGCTGTCATCAAGGCAAAGGGGTGGCTACTTTGAAGAATCTCAAATATAAATATATTTTGATTTGTTTAACACTTTTTTGGTTACTACATGATTCCATATGTGTTATTTTATAGATTTGACGTCTTCACTATTATTCTACAATGTAGGAAATAGTAAAAATAAAGAAAAACCCTTGAATGAGTAGGTGTGTCCAAACTTTTGACTGGTACTGTATATTAGACTTGATAAGTGAATGAATGGTGTCCACCCTACTGCTGTCACCAATCATACTTTCTCAGATCAGACCGTACTTTAAGAAGGGAGGCAGAAAGAAAGAAAGAGAGAAAGAGAGAAAAAGAGAAAGAAAGAAAGAAAGAAAGAAAGAAAGAAAGGAGGAAGGAAGGTGCCTGACTTATTAACCTCCTTTCCCCTCTCCAGATCCAGGGAGCTGTCCTGAGGACACCCATGAGAGTTTCCGGGGAGTGTATATATGGCCAATCACAGAGGCCCAGATGACAGAAACTATGATCTGTGAGAAGAACCATGGATCAAGGGCTTCCAGGAAATGGTGAAAGGCCCAGCTAACGTTACATTTGCAACAATGAGTCAGAAAATCTCAAGGCTGTATTGATGATGGTGGGAGTACCATAAATTGTGGTTTATATACGTAGATACTGTGAAGTAAAATGATGTGCATTATATTCCATGGTACAGTAGATCTTGTTAAGCTTTATTCAAACAAACAGTTCCTTGCTGAATCATCTTAGCCCTATTCATCTTTCTGAGGATTCAGAATATGACTTCTTAGAATGATGATGATAGTCACCTTTTTACCTGTTCGACACCAGAGCTGTGACTACAGTCAGAGCTAAAATCATATTTCTATGGGTAAAATCACCTGTTGCCATAGAGACAGCTCAGTGAAGCGATCCTTCAAATGTCTACTATACACTCAATACAACTCTGTTCCACACGCTCTTACCTATGTGCACACAATCACTCAGTCATAGAGATGACACTGGTGGATCTCTCAGTGCAAGCAATCAAAGCAAGAATCAATTTCCTTCAATTGAATTGGGTGAACGGAACGCCTCTGCTGTCAGAGTGAAACATTGTCCTAGTGTGTGTTATGCAAGCAGTGATATATTGTGTCAATGTTTATGAAGCATCCCACAGGAAGGTTTACTGAAGGTAAAGGGAAAGAAAAGGATCATCACCTATAATTGAAGGAAAGCCCTTTGACTTACGTTTCCCATGATGCCTCCTTGGCCCACCCTCCTCTCTGAAACGTCAAGATCTTTGTGCAATTATGCAAAATAGTAACAAATTGGTTATTGACTACAGATCAGAACAAGACAAGACTGGTCCTCTCGTCTTCTGCTCATTTCACCTTCATCTCTTTTTTCTCCTTCTTCACTTTAGTGAGTTGGATGGAGTGACTGAGAAAGCCAAATGGGCTAAGCCAAACCTGAAGGCATGCAAGCTGGTGATCACCATCTCTGATCTGGATAAAGTCACTGTCACAGCAAGTAAGTGCCTTGTGCAGTCTAAATACCAGTGACTAGGTTCTGGTGAAATAACAGTCATTTGTTATGTATTGTACTGTAGCTACGGCATGCATGTTCTTCCCTAGCCTATTGATTTCCCTGTGTTTTTCAGTAGTATTATATTGAAATATTACAAAGTGCAGTGTGTTACATAACATTGGACTTAGTGTCCTTTCCTCCCAGACAACTCAGCAGATGTGGTGGACATGATTAAGGACCTCCTGGGTGACGAGGGGGACCTGAGTGACTCCCAGCTGGCCACCGTGGTCCAGAAGCTGGATGAGGTTCTGGGGGTC